>NC_041050.1:36713726-37033908 GCF_900634775.1 Gouania willdenowi | reverse complement strand
AACTAAATATAAAAAAATAATTTTTTTTTTTTTTTTTTTTTACATTGTACCAAGGAAATATTATGGCCTTTGGATCCTTTCTCTTTTCTCAGGGATTCAGTAAAGCCTAAAAAAATGCATGTGAAGGCTTTTTTGAGTAGAAGTGGTGTAGGCTACATATCACACACATCTAATGACAATCAAGGCAGTCATTATTTTAGAGTTGAGAGGGTTGAGGTACAGATCAGAGAAGTGCCTTATTAACATTTACATCAGAGACCACCAAAGAGTCAGAAATTGATGCACTTCCTTTTAACATTTGGCCTTACAGCCCACCGCTACCCCACCCACCTGAAACAAGTCACCAATGAAAATCCTGCAGAGAAAAAGCAATTATTGAAAAGACGGTAGAGTTCAAAGATGAGGTATGAGAGAATATCACTGTATTACAACCTAGTTAAAGCAGATGGTGATGATTTAAGCAGTTGTATTCTAATTTCCGGATTATAAGACGCTACTTTTTTCTCACGCTTTGAACCCTGTGGCTTAAACAACGTCGCGGCTAAATTGTGGACTTTTTCCAGTTTTATAAACTTCATACCGCCACAAAATTGAGCTCCGTCACATTAGACCAGGTGGAAGAATGAAATTGTGAACATTAAATCATTCTTGCTCGCACTGAATCATTCTGTCCGTAATCTGACTGAGAGTCTGACTTGCTGTGATCTCTCCGCAGTAGTTCACAGTAAGAAGAGCGGACGAAGTGGTGTATCAGTCTGGTTCAGTAAAAAGTGACCATAAAAAGCTGTAAATGGACTGATATGTAGACGTGGGGCAATGAGGAGGAGACTTCATGTAGTAAAGGAAACTTATCAGTTGAAACACGGACAGCAGCCTGCCTACCTGTCCGTTCTGATTGGCCGAGTTGTCTTGTCTGAAGGGCACCCTCATCAGCCAATAGAGTGTTGACTATGTTAGGCCGTGGCATTTGTGTAGATTTTTCTTAGAAATTTGCTCATTTATTGTAATGCGGCCAATAAAACAATGCACTTTGTTGCCCAAAAAATTATGGTAATTCAACTTATAGAAAAACAGCCCAACTGTAACTTACAAGCAAAGAATAAGACCCCGATTAAGCGACAGTGTCTTGCTTCTCTTTCAGTTTCCAAAACAATCTGTTTACACGAGACTGCGGGAAGCATAAAAACTATGTAGTATACATCACAGGCCAATCGATGGCATTGTAGTTTTGAAATGAACCAAAAATAAGCACGTGTGCAGAGACACCAAACACACATAAGAGAAGAGCTTTAATCGTACCTACAAAGTTAGTCCCGACCCAGCCCAAGACCAACAGAACATGACTCAAGAAAGTGTCATTTATGCACTTTATAGCATTTATCATGTACCAAAGGACAATCTCCATTCACCCCTACACCAAACATTTGTGCGTCATCTTGTGCTTATTGACACACATCACCTCACGGTTCATTCACCTTCAGAACGTAGCGTCCCAGCAGAGTCAAACCAGAGTCCATGTTAAAAAAGTCAACTCTGGGTTCGGTCAAATAGCTCCAAGTAAGAGTGCAGCACTGTTATTGCCGTCTCCACTGATCCATGTGATGGTGAAGTAAATCTACAGTTTGTTGAATAAGTTCAGTTAAATTCCAAAAAGTGATGCAAACGAACCGTGTTCCCCACAAAGGCACTGGAACCCTTTTTAAAAACTTTGACTCTGGAGCTCATTTTTTAAAAGTTCTGTTTTTAAGCACTAAAACGTCACTGCTGTGTAAATAGACCACCAAAATGCAGCGAAAGTGTTGTGTTTTCATCAGAAAACTTTCTTGTGTAAAACAGCCCAACTGTAACTTACAAGCAAAAAATAAGCAGCATCTTACACAAGAAAACTTTCTTATGTAAACAGGGCCTAAGAGATCGGCAGCTACTGGCTGGAAAGACTTTAAGATACTGACTGTTGGTAACGGATGAAGTGTTAAAGACAAAACCCACTACAAGAGCCATTATCAATGCCCTAAGTTACACCAGACCTTCTGTTAAAGGCTGAATGTAGGACTGTTACCACAAATACCATCAATGTGTAGTTGTTCTGTTTTTTCCACATTGCAATTCAAGCCAACAAACCCACATCACCAACCATGCCTGACACAAACACACCTCGAGTCTTTGTGGAAAATCAATAAGTCTTCCGGAAACAGGTGAAAGGTCAGGACATTACCGCTAACTTACTCTTAGTCGCTCCGTCTCGTCCCCAACAACAAGAAAGTGTGAGCAGTTGACCTTTGTGCGCCATCTCACACTCTATTTTACAACACCATCAACAAAGTGGTGTAATGAAATCACTCGTCACTCGCTCCTCTTTTCCTCCCTCGGGCCACTGCATCCTGCTTCTCCACAGCTCTGCCTGTGTGACTGCACTTTAATAAGGCAATGGAGTCTTTGGCAGCATCAGGACTTTAGGAAAATCCACAGAGGCACAGGTGATTGAGTGCCATTGCCAACTCTACAAACCCCTGGATTGGAGTGATGGCTGATGGAGAACTGATCTGAAAGGGCAATGTTGCTGGGTTGCCTGATAACACGTTGTGGTGAATCACAAGGTGAGAGGAAGCCTTTTGTTTATCAAAGTTGAACTGCACCTAATTTCCTTCCATCTGCTGTTGCAAAGTGATTTGCAACTTAGCATTAGCGTGCATTGCTTCTCTATGGAGATCTACACATTCTAAACATGTTGTGATGGCAATGTTTATTATCGATAATATGCATAATAATGTGTTTTTTATTCATTGATACGTAGAATGGGCCCTTTGAATGCACCAGAAGATGAATGAACAAATAAATTTGTCATTAAAAGAGTTTTTTCTCTTTCAGCCCCACTCTCACAGGTCTACATAGTGTAAAGAATGAATGAAATCACACATTCTATACCTCTCTGTAATCCTAAGAAACTCAGATAAAACTGTAGCCAACCCAAATTCAGAAATCCACAGCACACACACCAGGCCATTATGTTCAAAGAGGGAAAAGTCGACAACTATGCAAACTCAGCCCTTTTCAGTCCTATGCTTCACAAAATAAACACAGAGCTCTATTTACAAGATCCTACGTGAAACTACAGGCTGAGCTGAATCAACTGATATTCAGGTTGGGTATGTTACATACCAAAACAATGCCACAAAGTTAGAAAATATTCAGCAGCAAAAGCAGTGATGATGACAAAGTGGAGCAATTTTTGATATGAAACAACAAAAGTGAAATACAATATGCATAAATCTGCATATTTTAATAAATCCATATCGTGTAGTCAGACAGATACCGCCATTACTGACATCCAGCCATTTTTCAGTCCCAAAAATCCATCCAATGAGACGCAGAGCGCACATGTGTAAAATGGCGAGTCTCTCGTTTATTCAGCTCTGATTGGCCAGGGCTAAAGCCCACCCCCATAATGTTTTTTTATCACCAATTTCTACAGATTTTGAGCTTTACAACACTGTGTCAAGCATTCTGATTGTTCAAAGCATTGCTGAATAATACCGACGCGTAACGGCATCAAAGAGTGGAGGGAAAAGTAGCACAAACTTGGATGAAAATGGATATTTGTTTATTTAAAGCAAAAAATGCACCATTTTTTGGTGAAAAATAAGACAAAAAATGATTTGAATCAATTTGACTGACGTATTACAGTTACACGTTTGTGACAAATTTGGCACAGCTGTGGCTAAGTGGATTCCGCCTCAATCTTTTTTTTTCTTTAACAAAAACATGTGTATCTTTGGCCTAATGTTTATTATTTTCACCAAACTTGCTTCAGTTGAGGTCCATACATTAGTTCAATAATTCATACCTTTGTAGCCTTCCCCATTGAGAATTGGCTTTATAATTGATGTAAATCTGTTTTTGTTTTAGGCAGACTACAGATTTTTATATTAAAACATGATTTATTGTCACTCAGTATCACATATTTCCAAAATTTCACATCAACTGTAAGCACTAACGGTCCTACTTCAATCTTAAATAAAAAAAAAAATAAAATAGCCATGTAGGTCATGTAGGAGCAATGTGATTTTTGGAGAAAAGAGGCTTTAAGTATCCACAAAAAATTTGGAAGACCATGAATATAGCTTACTTAAATTGAAGTTGTTGCTTTGGGCAATCATAATATTCTTTAATCATATTGCACAGTATGTTAGACAGAAAATAAACACATATTTGTTTAAGCTCATCTATTGTTTTCATTGATTCAATTATAAACCAAAATCCAGTGTCATTTCAATATTATATCTCGCGTATCGATTGTGGAACATTTTCATTCCAATTAGTCCATGATTTTCAGTGTTGAAATAAAGGGATTGAAAGACACAAGGGATTACTTGATTTTCCATCCTGTATCTCCTTATCGATCACAACCAAAATCAATAATTTAACTGACCTGGAACTTCTATGAGTAGATGCAGTCAGGGGCATCAGTATGTCCTATCTTACTAATCATAACAATTAAAAACCAAAGCACGTCCCTGGTAAACATTTTTAACCATAACGTGTCTTTCATGCTTTGATGTTGCAGAGCAGAATACGGCCATTCATCTGTTGTCAATAATCAGTTTGCCTTCATAAAGCCACGGAGAAAAGGATCCATTGAGCTGCACTAACACAGCCTGACTGTACGGCACAATGCTGAAGTCAATACACACACACAAGGGAAAAGGTGGAGGAGGTCAACTAATTATGATGTGAAATTGGTTCAGGGTTGAGATGCAAACAAGCACAATGTGAACTTAAATGGTCAGAATTGCAGAAAAAATGAAAGCAATTAAAACAAAAATATCTTGTCCTTAAGTCAAACTCATTACAAAGGCTTTCAGTATGTGAACTTTTAATACACTCCAATTATACTATACACATACTGTAGTCATAATGAATCGAGTGGGACTGCCTCCGTTCTTACAGTGTTAGATAATTTCAGTGTGGTGAACACTTCCCATCTTGTGCTTCACAAAAAATTATGAAAAGCTAAAAAAAAAGATTGAAACTGCTGTCGCATAGCAATCAGCGATAGTTGCATAACATGTTTGTTTTGAACTGTGAAAAGCTGGCATTTTTTTTAAAGAGCTACCTCATCCCTGGGATGACAGTGGTGTTAGGCTAGACTGGCGACAGGGACAAGCTGTACTGACTCACTTTTCCCTTCCTCTCAGTTCACCAGCTTAAATCTGCACTAATTCCTCTGAAGCTGCGGTGTCACACTCTCCTCTGTCTCGTCTGTCGCTGCAACCAAACTGCCTTGAAGTAACATGCAGCCTAATTTTGATCTCTGTGTGTTGACTGTTACGTTGGAGGCATGAAAGTTTGGTTAAGAAGCCAGATTCAAATTCAGCGTCAAAAATGATAAACTCTGGCAGAGAAAAGCCACCGTCAGGGCTCTGTAAATCATTAAAAAAAAAGATGACAGTGGATTTCCAGCGATGGCATGAAGGAGAACAGGAGCGACATTGAAAGCTCGTCTATAATGGCTTCATTCAAGTTTCTGGCAAGACCCTCCAAAATCCCCCCCGAGTGCACCTGCCAGGATCATCGACAGAGGAAAGGACTCTGTCGTCGTTTGGGTTTTCATGAGTCAGCAAAACCAGAGAGGGTGTGTGGATGAACTGAATCAGAGTGAGTTATAATACTGGTAAATGTTTGCCATAAAATCGTAAATCAGAAGAAAAACAAAACACTGCAGATTTGTTTGTGTGAATAAAAACGAGCAGAGAAGTCTCAGAAACTTCCTTTTATGGAAGTATTGGGGTGTTAAGGACATAAATAAACATGACGCACGCATACGAAGGGTCAAATTAAGAAGCAACAAAACATCACGAACCACCATTCTTAGCCAATAACAAAAAACAATAGTTATAGCAGCGTTTCAACTTGCACCAAAATAAAAGTTCTAAAACCGAAACACGGAAATACATTATTATGCAAATTATTAGTCCCATGGCAAGTATAGCTCTGAATGTGTACTAACCTCACTAAAATTAAAATTAATGCTTCAAAGAATAATTTACTTAGAAAATGTGTATTTAGCATTGACATTCCAACAATGCACAAAATTAAAAAAAATAAAATGTTTAACATGACCCCGCTCATAAATTAAATAATATTGTACAGACCCATAACTGACTATGCTGCTGAAAGGGTCAAAATAAATGTTATCTCCCCTGATGAAAATCAGCTTCTTAGCTTTACAGTATTTATTATCCAAGCATGTTCTTGGAGACGCACACACAGCTCCGTGTGCTTCGACTGTGGCGTGAATCATTTCTTGTGCGCGCTGGTTTAGTGTAGAGTAAAGGAATAATCCCTTGATTTTGTAAAGCGTCTTTGAGTGTCCAAAAAGCACTATATAAAATTGATGTATTAATTTTAATCTCATCCAAGTAATGATCTTTATCACGTGGACCAAGTACAGTCGTGATGAAGGCCAGAGGATCTCTGAGAAACCGAAAATGCACTTTTTGACCGTTTTCAGTGGCTGGAATTTCGGTGCATCACTAGTTTCAACCCATAGATGGCAGTCACTCTTACATTTTTACAACAAAATACACCAAATGAAAACACTTTGGGCTAGGATCAATAAACAACACTACTTCCTACCAAATGCAATTGTTTTCAGCAAAAAAAAAGGTTTGAGTTTAGTTACTCTTTAACCACATGAACAACAAGTTGTTCTCATCCACCAATGTTCCCAGCGTGACCCCCAAAACACTGCAAAAGTGACATTTCTGGTGTTTTCACGGTTTGTACATTATTGAAACAAAACAATGGTGGATGTTAATATTGTGGCTTCCAAAGAAACAACTGAAAACAACCAAAAACGCAGTGACCGCGTAGCATACCACGGGAAACACGTTAAACACAGGAGGACAAAAATGATGTCAAGACAATCACTGTTTTGTCTGACGATGAAACTTCTTAAAGCAACTTTTCTACTTCAGCGCCTGTTTACAATTCTTCTACTGGATTGTAAATCCCACAATTCCACATTGTAATGCACAAAACTTTACTGCAATTTAAGTCATATTAAGACCATTTGACAACAATCCCATTGTTAATGGTGAAATCAAAGAAACATTTTTTTGTTATTAAATCACTATCAGAGAGTTCATGACAACAAATTTTGGACGTAACGATCTAGATGTTATCATTGAATTCAAGAGAAATTGTATTCAACTATTAAAATTCTGTTTGCTATGAAAGAATACATGAAATACACACTTTTCAATGTGTTGAACCTTTGAAACAGTACAATAAAATTCAGCTAATTAATATCCATGCTAATACTTGGATTTGATTACCAACCTGTTAGAGTTGGCATCTTATAGTCATGTATTAAACATTAAGCAAAGATTATATGTTGTTTTTCATAATAATTTAATTATTTAAGTCATTTTTTCTAGGTTCTAGTTTTCTGGATACTGGCATGTACAGTACTGAATGTGCAGAATGAACTACTTATTATTAAAACCACCTTTATTCTCTAGTTCTATGCTGTAAACTTAGAAATAGAAACATTTGAGTAAAACTGCTAAATCTAATGCTGAAAATACATACAAAACCAAACCACAGCCAAAATACATTCAATCTGAGTGACTTATTCAGAAAACAACATCCGTTCATGCACGTTTTGGTTTGGACACCAAAAACATATCTACAGAAAACAATAACCATTTAAAACCTTAGGATCTTTGAAGCACACTGTTAATACACAGCTTGGATTGATAGTGTTCTAGAAGATAAATAAATGCTGTTTCATCTTCACAGCTCCAGCTGTTTTTCACCCGAAGCTTTGTTACAAATAAAGCAGCTAAAAAAAAGCAGAAAAGATGGAAAGCTGTTGGAATGGAGATAAAAACGATCTCTTGTTTTCCTGCAGGGTATAGATTGCAGCTGGAGGATTTCTGCAGTCAAACTTGCAGTAAGAGATTAACGTATTTTATTCATGTTCAGCTGAACGTGAAAAGCTCAGAAATAGCTACAAACATGCAAATATAAGTGGAAATAGGTCATTATCAGCTACTGCATTATTCATTTTGAATGCATCAAAAAATCAAAAGCTGCTTTCCTCCCTTTGACACATACTGTAAACACTCCTGGGTGACTCAGCTAGCGATTAGCGCATAATGTCCTGAGTACTCTGAAGGCATTTGGTCATAGCTGAGGGAGTTAACGCTGATGATGTCATTAAGGTTTTCTCCAATGGCCTAAAAGACCAATTAGATGTTTTTTTTTTTTTTTTTAATATTTTTCTTTAATGACTGTATTATAAATTGGCACCCCAAACGAACACTGTCACTATTAAGGCTGAAATAATAAAGGTATATCAGGCCACTTATTAGTATGTACAGTAAGTACCATATTTTCCATAGTATAAAGCACACTGCTGTATTGGCAGCTTTCCAAAAGATTGTTAATATTTCAGGAAAAATCCACAAATAGGCCATTCAGTGCAGGGTTTGGGTCATTCATAAGGTGATCGTGGCTCAGGTGATTGAGGGGTCGTCTTCTGATCGAGAGGTTGGCGGTTTGATCCCAGCCTATACTTGTCGAAGTGTCGAAGTGTCCTTGGGCAAGACACTGAACTAATTTTTAAAAATCTGTTGCTGTCGTAATGGTAATTAATTTGTAATCGAGTTTAGGTAATTGACTTTTAGATTTCAACACAAAACTGGGGAAACATGTTAGAGTTGTACACATATGTAGTTAATAATTATTAAAATATGTTTCATATCAAGCTTTCCCACATTTTACCATTTCAAAAAAAAAAAATTAAATCTAGGGGTAAAAGAAGGCTCAGATGTCGACACCAAAAATATTAAATCCTATATTTTCATTGATTAGGAAGCATAACAAGGAACCAATAGATAGGAAATAAATGGTATAATATATATATATATATATATATATATTTTTTTTTTTTTTTTTAATGTATTTTACAGCTGATTTTACAGTTATTTATTTCAGGTTTAGTAATTGTGATTAATTGAAATTGACTTTCTGAGGATAAACAAGTAATTGTTTTTTAATTGTAATTGTAAAAAATGCTAGTCACTGTAATTGTGAATGAATTGTAATTGAGCATGGGTAATTGAAAGCCTAATTGTAACGGAAAAATGTAATTGACCCCTTAACCCTGATTCTATTGGCTGTCGAGTGGGCCCTTCAATCAACTACCAGACCAATCAGAACATGTAGGTATTGTGAAGAAGAATTGCACGACAGAAGAAGAACCAACCTAAAGTCTGAAAAGTTTGGGAGTATTTCACTGAAAACGTATACTACACACCTGAGGTAGAACTCACATCTGTGACATGAAACAAACAGTCATATGTCAGAATCAAAGCAACATAAAACTATGTTATGTATTTTGTTAAATCTCAATAAAAGCCTTGAAAGGAAGACAACTTGTATGTTTAAAAAAGCAACAAATTAATACATATATATTTTATGGCACTCTCCGCAAACTCCGCGTATGAGGATAAATCAAAAAGTACAGATTTAAATAAGCTGTAATTTACAGCATTGTAATGGCACTAATAAAGATGCTAAGGGAAAGGATTGTTGTTTATTTAACCTACATCAGTGTTTCTGGATTTATTTCAGACCAGGGACCATTTAACACATTTAACAAATACAAACAACACTTTTTAAGCTACAATCAGAGCTTTGCCAGTATCTCAGTATCAGCTGAACTGGAAAAATCATACTGGGTTTTCTGCACCATGGGTAAAGCAATTGGATTTCAACCTGGAAAGTAAGTCAAATTGTCCATAATTATCAATATTATTCTTATTTTGAGACCAAAAGTAGTAGAGAATCTGACTATACTGTTGCAGGAAGATCAAAGTAGTCATTTCTTTTCGGTGAAATTAACTAAAGCTGGGATTTTTACATTATATTTGATATACAATAGAAAACACCACATCTATGATACAGATAAAAGAAAAACAACTGTAAAATGTGGTCTTACAGATCACTGGTGGCCACTCACAGACCACCACTGGTTTAATGACCACACTTTAATAAAGGTTGCTCAACAGGAAGTCTTCAAACTATTGTTTTTCTATTCAAACTAATGCATATACACTATATACTCATCCATCACTGGTGGTGCTTTGTTGACAAGAGCAGCAACAAAACACCAACATCAAACCAATGCTAACTGAAAACAAAAAGACTCAATTAGTTATAGTGTTTTTTCTTCAAAAGATTTGATAAAGTAGACTTGAATCACATCAAAGCACTAGCATTGTGACAGAGTGACTTTGGATTCTTTCATTTTTAAATGTGGGTGACAGAAACATAGCATCCTACACCTACATTTTATCCTTCAATCAGAGACTCTCACGGGTTTGCCAAATGTCATGGCAGAGAATGAGGTCACTGTAAGATGAAAGAACATGAAAGTATTTTTTGAAAATCAACTCATTCCCAATCTTCGCAAATAATGTTTTGACACTGACTTTGAAATTATTTTTTAGCAAAGAAAGTATTCTACGTTTATACATTTCTGTAATCACAGAGCATCCTTTGTTGTGGTATCCTTGTTTATAATGAAATAAGTGTGCTATTGAATGTCAACCCTTTGAAGGCACAGAGACAGTAAGCAATAAGAGTGACTGACATGTTTGTGACTTTTCTTCTCATGGAGGCAGGAGAACGTTGGTACTGAGGGTAGCCGTGAACATTACTCACCATTTGTATTGTCATAAAAGCAAGGAGAACTTCAATGGGCTGTGCCAGGGTCAAAAGTGGATCAGCAAAAACAGAACATGAGGGTTGAAAAGCTATTTGACAGAAGGTGTATAGGTGTGTGTGTTTGTGTGTGTGTCCCTTTAATCCCGTGACATCACTCTGTACTTTAAAACCTTTGTCTGTTAAGTGCTCATCAGTTTTCACCATTTTTTTTTTTGATAAGATATACCGTAATTTCGGGACTAAAAACCGTTACTTTGAAAATTGCGGCTTAAACAATGACGTGGCTAAATTGTGGATTTTATTTTAGGTTTTACAAGCTTCACGCCGCCCAAAAAAATCAGTAGGGCCGACAATGAAAAGTGGCTGTTTTTTTTCTGCCATATGTCAGTTTCTTGTGGTATGTGGCACATTGTCCCAGAGTGTCCCAAATTCCTCCAGATTGTCCCAGAGTGTGTGAAATTGTCCCAAATTGAGCTAATGAAATTGCATTTAAGGTGAACCAATGATTGTTCCCATTGAATAATTCTTATCTGTAATTTTGTCATGAACACACCCTCATCATGGCAAGGACACGGAGAAATGCATGGGATGCAGCTTTCAAATTGTCACACAGAGAAAGAGAGATTGCTGCAGCAGCCTGGATAAAGTTTGTAATAGAAAGAAACAAACAGCATAAAGTTGTTGAATCATTATTTGATTTGTTCAGGAGCGATCGGTGCTCTGGACTCTGAGGCTGACGTAAGGAGAACTGACAGACGGACATGGAACAGAGATCAGAACAGCCTGGATACAGTAAAAATCATCCAATTTATCACAGAAAGAAACAAACCCCCATCATGGAGTGTTTTAAATGTCGTCTTAAGACCCACTTTTATTCTCTGGCTTTTAGCACCGCATAAGTTGTGTGTCCCGTGTCTTTTTTAAAAATGTATTTTATTGTTCTTTTTTGTTTTAAATCGGTTTTATTTCTATTTATTCTTTTAATCTGTTTTATTGTTATTTATTGTTTTTAATGTGTTTTTATTTCTATTTGTTGTTTTTTTACTCATTTAGTGGTGGAGCTTTAATTTGTATTGTTTTGGTTTTATTGTTTGTATGATCTCGTGTGCAGCACTTTGGAAAGGTTTTGTTGTTTAAATGTGCTATAAATGAGGTGGATTGGATTGGAAAAACAGCATAAAGTTGTGAAATCACCACGTTGAGTTTTGTTCAGAAGTGATCGCATCCATATTCTGACTCAGAGTCTGGACTCTACGCGATAGTTCACAGTAGGAACAACAGAATAAGTGGTGTATCAGTAAAAAGTGACCATGAAGCTGTAAATGCACTGATATGCAGACGTGGAGCAGTGAGGAGGTGACTTCATGTGGAGATGGAAACTCATCAGTTAAAACACGGAAGTCGAACAGGAGTATAGCAGCCTGCCTACCTGCCCGTTCTGATTGGCTGAGTCGTCTGAACAACAGCCTCATCAGCCAATAGGGTGCAGCCTATGTGACGGTGCAGCCTTTACATGGATTTTTCCTGGAAAATGATTGTAATGCGGCCAATACAGCGGTGCGTTCAATAAGGCAAGTCAAATCTTTATAAGCAAGAATGATGTTTTTGTTTGCTTCTTTTTTATTGTTTGTAGTGAACTTTGTAAGTCAATCATTTGTGAATAGATGGTAAGGTGGGATTAAATGTGTTCAGTACATGTGTGGATGTAGAATCAACCCTGGTAATGTGGTGGAGGAAGGTGGAGCTTGTCATAATTCATGCTGTAGTGTTTGGAACTAATTGGAATTTATTTTATTTTAAAAAGAGAAAGAAAATTTAAAGTAACACTACTGTTAATATATGGGCCGTTTGACCATGATTATATAGATAATTGTATCATAACTATTATCATTAACAAAGAGGATCATTTAAGTGAACTTTTAGGCGTGCGTGTATCTTTGTGATAGTATGTTAGCCACTGCAATAGACTAGTGACCTTTACAGGCAGCACTCCTCCATTGAGTTTGAGACAGGGTGGCTGAGTACTGAAGGTGGATGTAAATGGATGTCTGCTCAGGAGGTTATTTAACTTTTAGGCCAGTGGGATGAACTTTTTTAGTAAAAGAGCACCTTTCTTTAAACAACAGTCTCCAAACACATTAAAATTAAAATAAAAATCTGATTAAAGTCATAATATTTCAAGAATAAAGTTGAAATTTTACAAGAATAAAGTCATAATTTTATTATTTGAAAGTCGTAATATTTTTTTTTTGATTTTGAATTTCCTTGATGTGAATGCAAGTTGACCACTTCCACTTTTATTCCATGGAATTACAATTTTATTCTCAAAATATTACAACTTAAAACTTGAAATATTATGACTTTAATCTAACAAAAATGCAATTTTATCACGCAACGACTTTATACTCAAAACATTGCTACTTTATTCTTTAAATATTACAACTTTAATCTCGTAGTGCCCAGATTTTTATTATATTTTAATGTGGCCCAAGCACGCCGTCATACCCAACTGCTACCTTCATTTATTTTTACCAACATCTTATCCAACATCTTATCATGTAGATTGTTTTTTTTTTTTTTTTTTGCTTTTTAAAAATTTTGAGCAGATTGCAAAGTAAAATTTGAATGACATGTTTATCGTCTTTACATTACAGTGAATTTGTTTACATTATTGTGGTCAGTTAATGGGTTTTTAAACAGTTTATCAGGTTATTTCACCCTTCGCAAACATCCTTTACATTAGGTCATTGTAGATTGCCTCTGTGTCAATAATCATTTATTGTTCATTAGTTTTTCACTAGTAACAATTGTAAAATGACAAGGAATGACCCAAAACTTATGACTGTTATTATTATTGTTTTTATTTTAAATACAACAGTAACAAATGTAAGCGTGAGCTTTTCTCAGATCTCGGCAGAGCAACAGTAATTTGTGTGGTGTAACTTATCATTAGGTTCAACAATGAGTGTGTTCCTGATTACTGACGTGCCCATTAGTAGTCTCTAAAATAACTGCCCTGGGATTAGCGTTGCAAGTGTTAGCCTGTATTTAAGATTTCACTTTGGATCTGCTCTGCACAATCCACATGTGCTCTTTATATAATTCACTACAGTACAGAAGAAAGGGGGGCATTGCCTTGCTCAAAAGCAGATAAGAATGCATCAGCATAAAAATAGACAACGTCAGGAATCTGATTGGAATCTTCAGCCCTAACAATTTATCAATACATGATATTACACCGTATATGATGTCACTAAAGCTATAAATGTGCCTGAAGACAGACAGACTGCAGACATGATTACAGACATTGAGCCACTGATGCGAATGCACATTCACACAATCAGGGACATTTGTATACTGACAAGTTGTACACATGTAGTCTAGAGAACCTTATGAATCCTGACAGCTAGTGCGACACCTTTCTTGTGCCATTTTAAACAACAGTTTTAAAAAGCCAAAAAAATATCACTTTCTTAGTTCAAGTGTGGTTGAAGCACTTGGATCAATAACAGTTCAGAGGCTCACCCAGGGGTGGACTGGCCACCTGACTTACTGTGCATTGTCCCAGTGGGCCGTCAACCCAAAGCGGGCCCGTCCAGTCTGGTACGTTTTGGATTTGATGAGTGAGTGGAGGCAGACATGGTAACAGGTGGCCAAAAATGGTCCAAAAGTGGCAAAAACATGGAAAGAAAAAAGTCAAGCATGTCAAGAGTTCCCAAAATAGGGCAAATAAAAATGAACCAGGTGGTATGTAATGGTAAAGGGTAGCTTAAATGGGCAAAATGTGGCAAACAATAGGGAAAAGGGCATAATTTGGAACAAAAACAGGAAAAATGAAATGGTATTTTTCAGCATCTAAAGCTTATTTAGATGAAAAGTGGCCAAAAAAAAAAAAAAAAAAACAAAGGACAAAAATTGAATAAAAGTGTCAAAAAGAACTTGGCGAAAAGTAGCAAAAATCTGAAAAAAAAGGGGCAGAACTTTTTGAATGGGACAAAGGCGGTTACAAAATGGCCAAAGAAAATAGATTTAAAAGGATTGAAAAGTTTAGTAATAATTCAAATGAAGACAAAGAGCCACATGTTGAGTATCCCTGACTAAATAATAGCTTCTGTATGGTGTCGCTGATAATGTAGTGGGCTGGTCTGGACACTAACTGTTGGGGCTGAATTTTTGTCCCAGTGCACCCCTGGGCTCCCCCATTAATTTCTCAACAATAGCAAAGGACTTGACACAGTATACACAGATTCCCAACACTGCTCTGCTAATCCAGGCTTTATCTAATGAGCCGTGAACTCTGTAAGACCTTTTAGTATTTGGCACCAAAATGTAGATATAGCAAATCCTATCAGTTCTTTAAGTAGTTTAAGTTGAATCTTTGGGGGTTGTTTTGTTTGCCTTTCCACTTACATTACAAACTGCTTGTTTCCTTAAACTCTTTCAGGATTCTTTCTGCTCTCGAGTCGGGAACTTTATCCTGCTTAAAGAAAACACTACAATCAATACAAAGCTTTTGTATAATAAAAAGCCTGTGGTTAAGAATATTTAGGTAATAAACTCCACATGGATGGCATGACCCACCTTATTAACCCATCTGTACATGCCTCTTTATACCATACTTACTCCTGCATAAACATCTGTACTTTGGGGTCAAACTGAGTATTGACTGACAAATGGCAATGTTCTATACATTCTTCTATCTTTTAATCAAAAATGTGATGCTATTTGATCTTTTAGAAGACCAGCCTGTGGAATCAGAGTTCCTGACTTAAAAAATCCTATAATAAGTAGGGGTGAGTGTATCACAATACGACATTATCGCGATATATCGCAATATTCTACCCAGTTAATTTCAAAATTAAACGTAGAGATGAAAAATCAAGTTGCTAAATATGTTCATCAGAAGATATTGATCATACAGAGGACAAATTCAGTCAAAACTATTTGCTTCAAAACATCCTATTTATTATCTATTATTAGTGTTTTTGCACATTTTCACTGAAAAAAAGAAAATGCAACATGTTTCTTTTCACTGAAACTACTGTGTAGAAGTCTCAGAGTAACCATGACAACATAACTCATGGTAACTGAAAGTAAGAATATTGAGGACAAATCACCCTGAGTTACTGACAATGCCCAAAAATAAGAATAAATAATGTATCCTATTGTATCAGTTTAAGCACTGATCTGAACAGATTATATGAAAATAAAATGTCTGTGTATACATAAATATTGCAGGCATTACACACTGCCATCATAAAATCAAGTGCATCAAGTAACACATTGAAAGCATTGTAACCACTGAAATATTGCACAAATAAACAAAAATATTGATTAAATATGAATAAATAAATAAATAGGTTATTTTTAAATAAAAAGAAATCGATTTCAAATCGGCACCCAATAAAATTGCGATATATCGCGAAATTGATTTTTTTTCACACCCCTAATAATAAGATTTTATGGTGATGCTAGTGATAAATTGCACTCAATAAGTATACGCATATTCCTTTTTCATTCATTCATGAAGTTGGTCATGCTGGGACTGTAACGCATTAATTGAAATTAATTAATTACAGAAAAATTGTTTAAGCTTATTTTGTGTTTTCAATGATTCAATCATTTATCAAAATCCATTTAAATTGGGAAAAACGTTGCTGCTAGTGTCAAACATTGTTATGCAATTAATTTAGATTAATCAAGATGAATTAATTACAAAGTCTCTAATTAATTATATATTAAATGGAGTCCCACTACAATTCTAAGATTTTTAGTTAAAACTAAAAAAAACCTAAAATAAGCAATACAGAAAAAAATATACCAAGAAGGTGTTACCTAAGTTAAAAATTAAGGCCAGTTTACGGCGTTTTATGGTGATGCTAGCGATCAATATGAAAGGAATCAATTACACTCAATATTTATACGGAGGTTCCTTTACTGTACCTTTTTCATTCATTCAGGAAGTTGGCCAGGAAGTTTACTTATCTGTAGTGTTGTTGACCAGAAATAGAAATGTTTCTAAACGAGGGCTGGGACTTTAACGCGTTGAATGCAATTAATTAATTACAGAAAAATTACGCACAAAAAAAACCAAAACGCAGTTAATTGCTTTCTTCTTCTCTCATTCCAAACAGCGCATCTCACAAGTTCCCAGTTTACCCACAATAGTGATGCACTACAACTTAAGAGACGGGAAAACCCGAGGAGAAGTCGTTCCTGTGTTTCGTGGTCGTTAATTTTAGTTTTTAAAAACACACCCTCATGGGAAAAAAAGTCCAGTTTTGTGCAAATTGTGCAAGAAAGAGTGTGCCAATCTACGGAGCTCTTCTAGGCTTTGTTAGCACCTTAATGCTAAACATATAGCAGCTAGCACCTCAATGCTAACATGTAGCAGCAGGCAACTCAATGCTAACATGTAGCAGTAGGCAACTCAATGCTAACTTATAGCAGTTTGCACCATAATGCTAAACATGTACAGTAGCAGCTGGAACCTCAATACTAAACATGTAGCATCTAGCAACTCAATGCTAACATGTAGCATCTAGCAACTCAATGCTAAAATGTAGCATCTAGCAACTCAATGCTAACATGTAGCAGCTAGTACCTCAATACTAAACATGTAGCAGCTAGTACCTCAATGCTAACATGTAGCAGCTAGCACCTCAATACTAAACATTTAGCAGCTAGTACCTCAATACTAAACATGTAGCAGCTAGTACCTCAACGCTAACATGTAGCAGCTAGCAGGGACAATGGTCCTAGTGGAGCAGACAGTGTCAGACAGGGTTCAGAGCCAAAATGAATAAATCCATGAGTGACAAATGAACAAAGTCAGTGATAAATGATTGTAGTGACAGTCGACCACTCTGTGGTAGAGGATGTGGGCGGGGCTAGAAGCGCTGCTACAGATAGCATCGTCTGACCCAACTTATGAACTGCTATGTAGAAAAACTATTTCAAACTAAATTCATCAGCTTCATCAGTTGCTTTGTTTATTTCATGATATCCACAGATATTCTAAATATTTTACACTGTTTAGTTTATACTTCTCGGGAATGTTCTGGACTAAGTGCTGTTTTTATTTTAATACACAAAAACACATTTGTTTTAGAAAGAAATCCAGAAAATCACAAATATAGCTTTTTTAAATTCAAGTTTTTGCTTTTTAGAAAATGCAAACTTTTTCATATTTTTTTAAATCAATGTAAAAACAATCTCAAACTACACAGCTGAGGAAGAGCGATAAGATCTAACATATGCATGTAATATCAGCCTTGTGTGTGTATATAATCAATCAATCAATCAATCTTTATTTGTATAGCGCCAAATCATAACCAATGGTATCTCAAGGCACTTTACAGTAGAGCAGTCTTAAGGACGGACTCTTCATTTTATGGATACACACATATGCATATATACGTATATACACATACATATGTATCCCACACCCAACATGAATTCATCATGGCGGCAAGGAAAACCTTATAATATTAATTGATGTTTGTAATGCACTAGCGGAACCAATCAGATCCTGGCCGGGGGCGGGGCAAATGACCGGGCCCTTTAAACTCAAATAATAAAGCTTATAATAACATCATTTTACAACATACACATGCCCACACAGCGGGGCTTATGAGCTTCAGCACCACGGAGAGCGACCACATCATTTTAACCATTTCAACTCAGAGCCTGTATCAGTAAATATAAAGTTTAGTAAAAGTGTCACAGCGACTCACATGTTCACAAACACTATTTCAATATGAAGTACCATAGACCGACTCATCACTATATGAAGGACATACAACGAGCCTTCCGTGCCGTGAACGATGCTCTGTATGTCCATTTTCTTTGCTCTCTCATTCTCTATGGACATCATGGAAGTCCACTCAGTCTCTCCTGTCCCACTGTGCTCCTCAACTGGTTTTTAATGAGTTTTAAGTCAGAGAATGAGCGAGACAGGGACTGACGTGCTCGCGCATACTTGGTGCAGAAACCATGTTGTTTACATATGTAACGCTTGAAAAATTAAAAAATGGCAATGAATCAACCGCTGTTAAGGCTCAAAAATAGTTTGTAGTAGAAATCTTGTCACCTGTGGACGCGGCCGCTTACTTATGGAAACTCACTTTAAGAACAGGTGAACCATTGTGGGACCCATGCAGGATTCCTGAAAACGAGTGGTCATTCGATGTTCAGTGGCCAGATATTTATACATACAGTATCTGATAGAAAAACCCAGTGTATATATGAAAGAAAACCTAAAAGCATTAAGTCTCTAGATGTTTATAACTACTTGTTATAAACGGGCAGGTAGGTGGGCGTATTCTGATTGAGTCTCCTCCTCACTGTCCCACGTCTGCATATCACTCCATTTACAGCTTTTTATGGTCACTTTTTACTGGATCCAGACTGAGATAACGTCCGCTCCCGTGCACCATCGCCTCAGCAGTCCTCCGGTTGTTTTGTACCTAATTTACTATGCATACGTCACATGAAATGGGTCTATATAACCTCTGTAGAAATAAGCATGATGGGTGACTGCCTATACTCAGGGCACAAGTCACGGGAGGTCCCACTTTCTCCAGCTTCCCTGAGCCGTGGTGGAGGCCTGGCTCCCTTAAATCCTACCTCCTATCCGGGGGCGTGCCTCCACCCCAGCCCCCGAAGCCCCGTCCCTGATGTAATGATAAAAATTTCAGAGGAACATATGTTTTGAAAACTGAACGAAAAATTGGGGTGGGAGATAAAAAGTGCTCATCCCACTCCCTTTCGAGCAGTGTATTTATGTTAATACATATCATGTATATTAGCCATGTAGACTACAAATTTGTATTAAATTGCTCGAATATAAATAAATATTCTTATTTCATTACACATTATGTTAGCACTCAGTGATGAAAATATTAAACACAATTTGATTTGCTTCTCGTATCAAATATTGTTATGGTATTAATTTCGATTAATCAATATCAATTACTTACAAAGTCTCTAATGAATTAGATAGATTTTTTTAATCAAGTCCCACCTATATTACTAACAAAATGCTTACTCATCATTTGATTCATCCATCAGACAGACATGAGTTCATGAATGATCTTTTAGGTACAACACTGTCAAGCACTTACATTACATGGTTAATATCATATTTATTTTTTTATTGCGGCTACATGGTGGGTTATCATTCCTTTTGAGCCGACTTTAAAAACTCACTTGCACTTTTGTATCCGTTTGCATAGTTTTGACCTTTTCCCAGCTACCTTGGGGACCTCCTGCTTTTGCCAGCTGACCCAGTTTAAGATGGATTCCTGGGTATCATCGTTCACTGGTAGCGTTAGAAGCAGGTTGGGTGTGCTCGATCTGCCACTATGAGGTGATGATGTAATAAATATGTTTTTATTAGTGGGAAGTGATGCTAATACTCTGGCTTTTGTGTCTTCCTCTTTTTCACAGACCTGAATTAACTCCCAAATCCTCTCATGCATAAAACATAAGCTGGCCTTAGAGTATTTGTTTTAATGGAAAAGAGAAAGTTCAAAAGCAGCAGGTGTTTTTCTTCATCCTTTAAAGGATAGGACGTGCTGCTGAAATATTTGTGGCAGATTAGATGCTGACACATGCTTTTAATGATTAATAGCCTGTTTTATTATTTCAAATGGCAATTATTACACTAGTTACATTTTCAACTACAATATTTGCCTTTCCTAATGAAACCGCAAGTGGGGATGCAGCTCGTGCCCTGCGTTGAAGAAAAGATCCATCCATTCCTCTCTAAAAACGGGATTGGAGCTGAATAGTAACTGCAGTTGAAGGGCTGTAGGTCAAAAACAGTTGAAGGTACCAGTTGAAAAACAACATATAGCTGAATATTTTAAAAGTTGAATGGTTGAAACCCGTCAAAGAATGGCTGAACAGACGAAGTTGAAGGGAAAAACAGTTGAAAAGGGTTTGACCCAAAATAATTGATAAAAAATATTTTAGAAAAAAGTCGAATGTTTGACACGTTTGAGATTTTAATGGTCAAAATCGGTGAAATGCTGATTGAGAAGGTGAAACACGCAGAAATCTGCGATGGAAGAAAACGCTATAATAATAAAAAAAGGATAACAAATATCCCATCTTTAATCTTATATCATTCCAACTGAAAAAGAAAATGCAACACAACTGGCCATTTATCTGCTCATAGAATGCAGCTATAAAGTAAATCAGGTGTAAATTTGGAGTAATGAGAAAGTTTTTTTTTAATCTCATTCTTACTGGTTTTTGTTTGTGTGTGTTTATGTTTCTTTGTCATTTCTGGGGTTTTCCATGGAAAGGCATAATATCAACATACTTCCAATCTGAAAAAACACCAAAAACGACACTTCTGCAATGTTTTTACTGAGGGTGACTATATGCTCAGATTTACACAAACATGTCCTCGAGCTAATGAGTTGCTCTTCACAGCCAGTATTATGTCATTACGGTAATTTAACTCACATGAGTCTAAAGTCTAAGATGGATTGAAAGAGACCAAATACTGGTGACTTTAATTAATAAATATCTTAAGAAGGATGATAAAACCTCCATCATTGGGTCTCGACCTCATCACCTCCCGTCTCCAGACAGAATAAAGCGCAGAGTCAGCATGCGACCATGTGATGTAAACTTTTTTATTTTTTTAAGTGTATATTTATTGACTTTTTAAATATTCTGTAAGTTTTTTTTTTTTTTTTTTAAATTTATAGTAGGAGATGTTTCTCATTGTTTCAATAATTGACAGATTTTAAGAAGGTTTATATGAGATTTTTTCAAGGACACATTGTTATAATGCATTAGAAAGGAGATCGACGTAAGTCATTTCTTTTAAGTCTTTGTTATAAAGAGAAGTAATTAATTTTTAAACCTTGTGGACAATAACAACTTATTTATCTACTATATTGTATGTTGCCGTCACAAGATTTAATAAAATGTTGAGTACTTTGAGTATTTCAAGATTGGCCCAAAGGTCTTTTTTAAAAAAAAAAAAAAAAAAATCAATGTATGGTCACCCTATTATAGGGGCACAGTGGGAAATTTTGGATAAAATATAGGTACATATTAAAAATATGTTAGTTATTGTCTGCAGTAGCTTTAATTTACTGCCGTTCCAAGTACAGGGTCTTTATAATAAACAAAGTAGGAAGATTGAGGAATGATGACTTTAAAAGTAAATAAAATGTTAGCAATGCTCAGTAAACTACTTTACAAAAAAAAATACAAAAAAATGTGGCATAAGCTTATTATCCTGAGGCAAAGAAAAATATTCTGCAGCTGCTGTTAGACTTCACGTAAACATCTGTCCTTAATCAGGCATTCCAACATAACAGAGTCTAGCTTTGAGCGTGTCTTAGTATTGGATTTCATATTTCAAACTCACTTATGTCTGATTTCATTCAAACGTCATTGCAGTAGCTCATTTATTTTTTGACATTTCGCTATGATGATCTAGATCATAACTATAGTTTGTCCTCAAAAAGGTTGTAATTTTTACTGACAATGACATTCATTATGTTTTAAAAAGTGTGATTTCCAAATACTGATCCTCCACTGGTGATTGATTGCTTTTTATTAAATAGTCCATTATCAGAAAAACTAAAACTCATTTTAGTTCAGGAGCTCAATACGAACCAGCCTCATCTCATGTGGGCCACAGATTATAAACACATTTTATCATTCTTTTGACTGGAAAAAAGTATTTAAATTATGTGAGGCATGGCGATAATATCAGAGCAATACGTGACAGATTTCTGTCTCAGCAAAATTCTTTGATTTTGTGAACAATTTTTATTTAATTTGGGGAAATTTTGAGGAAAATTGTAGGATTTTAGAAAGATTTACAACAATTTGAAATTTAAAATGACTTCCATTATGTGATATAGACATCGGAAAACTGGGTCCTGTAAAAAAAAAAAAAAATTGGAAAAAGTTTCATTGTATTTGGGTATTTTTGAGATACTCATATATATATATATATATATATATATAAAGAATTTGCATTCGACTCTACTTAGAATAAAGTGTGAGTAGAAGATGAATGGACACTTTTAGCTAACATCGTTGATCGTGTCCCTGATCTCAAATGTTATTTTTTATATCTTTTGTGGTTAAATGTCTCTTTAAAGTGTTTTCCCATATCTCATCTTAAAATTACACCCTTTAAGTTACATTGAATTTGTGACAAATACAATAAAACTCCACTTGAACAATTCTAAAATTCTACTTCCAAATAAATATCTTGAAATGTTGTGTATTATTTTTTTGCATGGATGCCAATATTTATGTTTGGATATGATACAGTGATTTAAAATTACTCCAAATTTCTGCTTAATTTCAATAAATAATTCAAACGAAAAGTTTCTATTTTTGGAATATTGGCAAAATTCAAGAGCTTATATTCTCGTGGAAATGTGCCGTATATTTTACACCCCTTTGCGATTCTACTGAGATATACACAACTAAATTATATGGTAATTTACACGATTGATGTTTTCTCAGTCATTTTCACTGTACTTTGGATGATTTAAAGGCCGGATTTGGCACCTGGGCCATGAGTTTGACACACAGGCTCTACAGCAGTGGTTCCCTTTAACTTATCACAGTCATTTAGCCTGAAGCCATGTACCCCCTACTCTTGCACTCTTAAACATATTAATGTATTGCCATATACAATGTAGCCCTACAGAGAATTCTACCTACCCCGTTGAGAAATAATATATAATCAGAATCTAGAATATTAGCAATTCCTGAAGAAAATGCAAGTGAGTATGCAGGTGCTGGCCCGCGTCGCACTGCATTAGCTTATCATTGGCATTAGCATTATCTAGCATTAGCTTAACAATAGCAATAACCTAGAATCAACATTAACATCAACACAGCAATAGCATCAGCCTAGCATTATCATTAGCCTAGCATTATCATTAACCTAGCATTAATAGTGACCTAGTATTAGCATTAACATAGCATTATCATTAGCCTAGCAATAGCCTAACATTCGCATTAACCTAGCAATAGCAATAACCTAGCATTAACATTGCAATAAAGTTAGCCTAAAATTAACATTGACCTAGCATTTGCTTTAACCTAGCATTAGCATTAACCTAACATTAGCATTACCCTAGCATTAACATTCATCTAGCATTAGCATTAACTGATCTATTTATATTCTAGTTTCTAATGTTGTCATTGTTTTTAATTTTCATTCCCCTACCCCCATGACAATTTGTTTACCCCTGGGGGTACCCGTACCCCACTTTAGGAACCTAGGCTCTCCTGCTTTGTTTGCATTGACGTTGGCCTTAATGATACTGGTATTTAAAAATAGTGAAGCCATGGCTCAATATAATCACACTGCATGTAGTTTTCACAATATGTCTTCCTTTGTTTACATCTAAATGTTATGGCTGACCACAAACAACCCCCCTCATTGCTCACAAGTGACAACCCACCATATTCCCCCACTTGCATTTGCTGCTTCTTGCTTCAAAAAGCAAAGTGGGTTTCTGGGAGCGACGTAACGATCCACATGGCCAAGATCGTTAGCCTTCGTTTTCCCTCCGGGCTAGACACAGAAAATAACTTTGCCTTCTCTCTGGCATCTGCAGATACTGAGTAAATGAAGACATACAGCCCCCAGGTCCACCGACCTGCTCAAGGTAACCTCTGCTGTCAGCACACATTTACTAATGCTGCCCATCCAGGGAACCAGGGCAGAGAAGAAACATTTGGCCACTGAGATATATTAATAAATAAATCATTCTGCCTGATCCCATTTTATTGCAATGAGTATATTTTTCACACTGGAAAAGAAGCTCCAAAGATCCCTCTGTGCAACAGCAAAATGACAAGATTAAAACAATACTTGCAGCAAATGAAAGCAAACATTTGTTTTCACACTGGAAGAAAACTCATGGCTTGAAGTTAATACATTTTCCTATGTATTAATATCAGTCTGGGATTAAGTTAGAGTGACTAATCAACGTGAATCTACTAACGATGTATGATATAAATCTCAAGAATTTTAATACAAATAAAGTCTGGCCAGAAAGGCAATTCAGTGTTAGATTTTCTGATGCAAAATGCCACACAGGCACATTTATTAAGGAACAGTTAATTTGGTTAATTAATTAAGGATACCTTGATCTGGGATGTCAGGCTTCTATTTTGAAAAATAAAGACATTTTTGGTCGTAAATGTTCAATGTTTCATTTTTGGCCATATTGGATTTTCCAATTCCAAAGTAAACTGTCAAATAGGCATCATATTTATAATCCCTGAGGTACAGAACCTTAGAAAAGTGTTGTAGAAGATGTGATTTTTGGTAAACTAGGTTCCAAGGCTTTAAATACTTTCTAATTTGATGTCTTTTTTTAATTATTTTTGTTTCATTAGTATTAATAAACAAGTTATAGAATCATAAACATTTTTAGTTAGTGTTTTTATTCATTTTTGTCAGTTTTTACAGTCTAATTTATCTATTAACCCAAATATAAAAGTAGAAAATGTGATTAAGTTCATATTAAATCAGTATTTTAACTCTCAGTGTTGCTTTAATAAATACCATTATACTATTCCACCTCTAATAACTATTTTCACACTAGGATAGCAAGTGTGATATTAAAAAAAAGGGAAAAAAAAAAAAAAGGAAAAAAAAAGGTAAAAGAGGTCTCTTCCAGCTGTGTGCAATCAATTTTCTGACCGTGGCCTAATTTCAGTTTGTAGAGATCTACTCCTCGACCTGGTTCTTTCACTAACTTGGTTTTTCAGACTAAAGCGATTACAATAACTCGGTCACACAACACATTGTTTCTTCAATGCCTTACATGTGAAAAAAATAACCCTTTTATTGAGGTTAATATATTATTACTCATGGCGCAGTGAATAGGTTGAACCCAGTCAAAACAAACCCTCTACATTTCTTTGGAGCAGGGCCGGCCTTTCCGCCAGGCAACCTAGGCGCCGTGTCAGACCGGAGTCTTTTCAATGTTGCACTACGAAGGTAAACAGTAGCACTCTGGTTACGATGTAAATGGATAAGAAAGCTCTGAAGCTGCAGAACTAGTAGAACATGATGACACAGAAGAAGTTGTGTCAAAAAGAGGAGGAGCTCTGTCAGTTGTTGGATGCAGAGCGGAGGTGGAGAGTTATACCGAAGTTCTCAGACGTGCTCCCACACGTTTGTGAATAAAGTAGCTCAACAGCAGGTAAATCCCTACAACATTTGATCTGTGTGGAAGAGACAAACCGTATCGTTAGCCTCTCTGGTAACTAGCCTGATGCTAGTGTGTGTGCGCACTGCGCAGAGATGTTTGAGGGCATGTTTTTCTGCTCCGCACAAGTGTGCACGTGCATGTTTGTGTGTGAGAATAGACCATCCTAAGTCAATCTACTGCAGTATTTCCTACAACAAGACATGCAGGTGTGTTCTAAATCAACCTCTATCTGCAGACGTTAGACACTTCATTTAGTAAGGAGCTGACACTTTACACGCTCTGCACCTGCAATGCCAACAAAATTAAGATGTCATACTTTTCATCAAGAAAAACATACATTTCAATCTGTGAAACTAAATGAGGAGAGTAAACATTAGGAGTGCAGTTCCTAAAAGCACATTACTGGCCTTTACAGCACTGTGGCACTTTTACTTTCTTATTTGTTAACATACCTGTTAAGTATTTTAAAATGAGGCACTATTCATTTATATATTATACATTTTTGTTTATTATTATTTAATCTTGTACTAAAGTCTAACGTTAATTCATTTTAAATGTATTGCTTGATTGATCAAGCTATGTCACAGAGGTGCTTTGTTTAGGATTGAATGTTAAAGTAAGGTGAATAAAATAACTAAGGGACATCCTGGATCTGTTTTTTGTTCTTTATCTTTTTAATGTATTATAGAAGTATCGGATCGTGACTCGGTATCGGCCAATTCTCAAAATCAAAGTACTCGGACTCGATCGGAACATCCCTACTTTGTACAGGCTTCATTTTTATACTTTATTTATTTTGATGAATTTTTTTGGGAGGGTGGCAAAGTCCACTCTTGCCTAGGGCACCGAATGACCTAAAGAATGACCGGCCCTGCTTTGGAGGATTCATTTTCATTAGTAACATTTATCCAGCTTTAACCCACAGTTAACCAATCAATAATGATAATATTAATTCCATGACATCTATTCTCAGATTTTTCTCTTTTTGTGTGTTTGGAAATTTTATTCCAATTGACCTGTACATCACGAGGATGCAGTGACCGAAAGTGTATTTTGTCTCGTAAGTTACAAGTCTCAGCCTCTTCAAGAAGTTTTTGTTATGCTTTAAATGCTATTTGACTTGTTTGAAAAGCTACAATTTCTGCTCATGTAAGTAATATTGATTTAGTGAATAGGCTCGGTGTGGTCCAAATATCCTGTATTATGAGCATAAAGTATTGCTATTTTTTTTTTAAGTTAAACTAATGGTTATAATCTTGTTATGTAGTTATTATTTTTCTTACTAACTTCTGCACATGATGTGAGATATGGTAAGACTTTTAGCTATAGCATAACATCTGCATTACCTTCTGAGTGTGTGTGTGTGTGTGTGTGCACCAGTCTAACACACACTTACATCACTAAGCTACTTAAAATTCAAGGCTATACTTTTTGTGAACCTCTAATAATGATCAAGTTCTACAAATGAATAACATTAAAAGAAAAGTAAGGGCAAGCAAGAAATTTGCCCAAATCCCATGGCAACACTTATCTGACCTGACCTCGATAAATGGCTGTTCAAAAACTAAATGAAGGGGCCATTTATCTGACACTACTGCAAAGCTTGAATATTTATATCACAGGTTATTCACAGTCGTAAAGATGCCATTATGTAACTATTGTTGTGTGTTATTTAATGTTTTTAAAGGTTAAGTCGTGAAAATGTATATAACAAAAAATGGGTTTAATTCATTACCAATAAAGAAAATTTGTGGACCTTTTAAAAAAATAATTAAAAAAAACACATTAAAAAGACTTTTTAGAATTATTTTATAGCTCGGGGCATTAACTATGGAGAGTCACCATTTTGGACAGGATATGACGCACTTTAGTTGACCGGTCCGGCCTGTCGCTTTAAAGCAATAGTGCGTTGTGGGAGATAGAGGGCGTGATATGTCTGTTTACATTGTGTGAAGTGTAGTTTTTAGCTCTCGGTGTGTAGCAGCCATGTGTATCTAGAGAACTGTTATCAGCAAAAACGAGCCATGGCTGAGTAGTTGGGTGGTGGAAGTGCAGAAATATGACTAGCAACTGTGATGAGAGCTACGTGAAAGGATATATGTTCATGAACGGGAGGATTACTCATAATTTAGCTGCAAGAAAATGAGAGTGAACAATCTGGTGGGGGTACGGTTAGTGTCATATCACCCATAGTATCCCCTGTAAGCAGAGACGTAGTAGTGCTCTGAACAAGTACGTTTACAAGCTGCATTGAGACTTTCTGTAAATAAATTCTGTCTGGACCGCGTCTGATTTGCCCATTAGCTTAGCCCATTAGCTTAGCCGCAAATCCCTCTCAAAGCAGCTTGGCTTGAAGCAGTCCTCGCATATCACCAAATTTTTTCCGAACAAAAACGTTTTAAGTGTGTATCCCATACCGATATTATGGAGCCAACGTCTTTATAATTCTAGAGCTTCGTTTCCATTATGGATTTTCGCAAAATAAAAGCGATGTTTCTAAATGTCGACAAACTATAATTGAGCTTTTCGCGTGTTTCCCTCAAGGTTTGAGCTCCGACCGCCCGTTCAAGTTAAGGGGGACAGCTTTTCTCAGAAGGCCGTGGCTATTGATACGGAAATGTATCAATAGCCAGTCTATTCAGCGCCCCTCATTGGCCAGTTTAGGTGCACCACGTGATTTAAAGTTCTGGAATTTGCCGTGTTAAATATGTTAAAATTAAAAAAATATATTTGTCAAAAGTGGGATTCAAACTCTCGGCAGCGGAAGGAAGAATCCTTGAGTCAGGCACCTTAGACCACTCGGCCATCCTGACACGGTGAAAACACAGGCTCATTACACGTAGAAAATGTCCAGAAAACGTACCCATAGTCCCGGGGGCTATTGATAACGTTTATGTATCAATAGATACTTCCTTCTCAGAAACCATTTAAAACAGGATAACCAAATTTGGTGTTTGGCTTCAGACTATCACTACCTTGATGGAGTTTGAAAATGAGAAGTGCGCAAATATTTTTTTCAGAGTTATTGCCCTTGTGCCGTTTTCTTTTTTTTACTCTGTTCGGGGTATCTTCATTTGATCATATATTTTTTTTTCTTATGTATACATCTACGTTCTTACATTTAGGACATTTAGGAAAAGGTTGTGAGTTATAATGACTACCAATCTGGCCGGGGATGTTGATTACTGTCTTCTTGTTTAGCATTGATAGGCTTAGCTTAAGTTTCTTTTGGTTACAGACCAGCAACCTTCATTCTATGTACAGTTTGCAAATGTGGTTACAAGTATAATTAAATAATTAGCATCTTAACTAAAACAAAATGCCACAGCTAAAAAAAACAATCAAAAAAACCTAACCAGCATGCAGACCTACTACTACTACTAGTAAAAATCTACTGGTGGTTCCATTTATTTAACTTACAGTAATAGAATAATAAAAATGTGTGACAAATGGAATCACTAAATAAGTCAGTAATCCTTATATTTTATGAATACATTTTTCATATCAGTATTTGTCATAAACCGATGTAAGTGAAAGTGAATTTAAATCACTTTATTTCATGCAAGCAAAGGACAAACTAAAATGTAACAATTAGGCAAACAGAAATAGACTTTTACTGATGACTTGGGGAAAACAGTGTTCGTTTATAATTTCCTTGCAAAGAAAAATCAATAACGTATTGTTTCCCACATCGAAGAAGAGGATTAGGGAAAGAAAAACAACTTCGACTCCAGTTGGATTAACTTAAAGATCACCTTATAAATGATCTAATTTACTTGTATTGTGCAAACTTCACATCCTCCTTTGGACGGCATTTGAATGGTCATGTTGTGGGGGATCGTTTGGGATAGACTTGGTGGCTGTCCTCCACCAGTGGTGGGTGGGTCCAAATCTCAGGATCTGGTTGCTATTTGCCGGGGGGTTGTTGGCGCTATCCAAACCTTTGAAACCAGTGAAAATGTAATTAGATCAACTTAGATTTATCAGTTAGATCAACTTTGAAGTTGGGTCACACTGGTTAAGGACAGGCTCCTTCCTTATAGGGTTGGGGGGCAATGTGTTTGAAAATACCAGTGTACACAAAAATCTAATTAAAAAAAAAGGTTGGATCTTGGGGCCTGGGTAGGGAGGGTATGGTCCTTCAGGGGGGCGCTGTCGGTGAGCTGGTAGTGGCGATGGCAATGATGATGGTAATGCGAAAATCATGGCTTCTTGACCACCAATTATGTTCACACTGACAGCCTTTTATTTTATTATGTTATTTAGATTTTTGTACATTGTTTCTCATGTGTTAAATATGGATTACATATTTTTGAACTGTTTCCTGTTGTTATTTACCGTGTGGAAATTCTGAGAGTCTTAGTCCACGCTTATTGCTTTGTTTTATCAGTAATTATTATTATTTGTCATACTTGTTCTCTTGTCATGTTGTATTTAATACCTTTTACATTCTAGAGTAGGTTGCCTTTTAAAATCTGTCCATGGACATCAAATGAAAACTAGCCTCTTATGACTAACTCTGACTCATTTACAGCATGTCTCTTTATTAATGTCCCTTTTAAATAATCAATAAATTCAAATGAGACTAATTAATCTAAAGTATTTCCATCTCTCCACCTCCCCTGACTATTAATAATTACTGGGGCATCTGTACAAACACACATCCTAATATAAACAGGCCATCTTCCTTTTGTTTAATACATATATATTATAAAACTGTATACCTAATCTGCTTACGTCTTGTCTGGTTTTATTTTATTTTATTTTTTTTAAAAAAACAAACTTCACTTCTATGCTTACTGGCAACAAATTTACAAGGTGACATCTGTGTCTCCCAGTGAAACAAACACAGGTACTAGTACTTTAAAATTGAGTTAGATAATCTCAGTGCATAGAAACATTAAAATTACCAGAGGAGTTTTTTTCTCCCCCAACGTCTCATTCTAAAGATGTCCTATTGCCAGCAAACCTTCCTTCATCATCGTCTTCCCCTGACTACCAGCCTTTGCTTTTGTAATGCAGTGAGTGAGGAGAAAGCATTAAAAGCCTTATTTTCAATGGCTGCTGTGTCTCTGTTAAGTATTTCCTAATTACCTCCCAAAGGAGGCTTACTGCTGTCAGACAGAATGAGAGAGGAAGGTAGAAGGAAGTGACAGTGAGGAGCAGAGGCGATGTAGGGAAAAAAAGGGAGTGGAATAAAAGGCAGATTGTTTGCAGGAGGGGAATGACAGCGATGCACACTGAAAACGTAGCGGGGACGGGGAAATAAAACAAGGGAAGAAGAGAAGGGGCCTTGCATGCAACATTCCATTTGGCTTCACTCTGTCATGCCAACTGTCACTTCAGCTCTGGGAACGCACTGGAGTCTCCTGTACACGCACACGTTCCTCTTTCAACGTTACATCTACATCTCATTGTTTGCCCAAGGACATGTTGACATAGAGCCTGGGGTTGAACTACAACCATTTAATTATCCTTTCACCTGTTTCCATAAAGTGTACCTGTAGTGAAAATATAAATAGCAAAAAATGCGTTTAATGTATTACTAATGAAGAATAAAAAAATTCTTTAGAAGGATTTTATACCATTTTGGTCAGAATATGATGCACTTTCGGTGATCCTTGTTAGCTGTTGCTAGGCAACAGTGTTCCGTTGGTCCACGGTTTCTGAACAATGGCGGAGTGTAAAGCCAATGGTTCCTATAACAAGAAGAGAAAAAACCCATAGAAACATTTCTTTGCGTCTCAAAGCCAAATAACAACACTAAGTCACAAGCTGGGTTTCCATTAGCTTTGGAAATTAGCAGAATCTAAATAGCGCAATAAAATCTGGAAATAAAACACCTTCATTTTGAAAAAAACACTTGCTAAAAAGTTTAGACGCTTTCATGAGGAGGAATTTCAGACTTTTTAATAGTGAAATGTGTCGCAAAAGTGCCATGGAAACACTTCTTCCGCAAATACGTACCTGGTCACATGGCCACTTCTCTCTGAGAAAACATGATGCAGTACATGTAGATAGAAGAGGAGACGGGACATTTCTTAGCATTGAACTTACAAATCATTAGTGCCACATTAGACGTGAAACAACAGTGTTATAAGGAGGTTCTGAGCGTTTGTTTTTTCTGCAGCAAAGTCTCGTGTGATGAGATTTCAGAGGAATTACGAGGCTCCTGCCCAAAACAGCATTACACATTGTAACATTTTCCAATAATTGCTAAAAACAGATTTCACTTGCATTGTAAACCTCAAACAAAACAAGTTTAGGAAAATTCTCTGGATTCTTCCACAACAACCTAAATGTTTACTCCACCTGTCGAGACAATTCAGCCCAAATCTGTTAAAACAGACTTCGCCAGATCTTGAACGTTTCTTTTTCAAAATATACTTTTCCCCAGAGTCAAATAAAACATGATCGTCTCATTGCATTTCACAAAGTGAAATAGTTGCAAAGCTATTCCTGCTGTGATGATGTAATAGTGGGCAAGTGAGAGAAACTAAACATTTGTCCAGCTGCTGCTCTCCTAACTCTGTCACATGTCATATCACAGCGATGCACACTTTCACATGTTTCATATTTTATTCATACAAATCATTTCTAGTTGTGCATTCTTTTGAAATGTAAAATAATACCCGTTTTCTGACTATTCCCAACGTATCCATGCAAGTATAAAGGATCAACATTCCAAAGGTGTAGGTTTATAAAAACAAAATGAACATTTTGCTCATCATCTGACATCATTCTTATTCATTCATCAAAGGTAGACGAGTAGCTTTTCTGAAAGATAACATATGCATAGGCAATTTTTCTTCAGTTTGAATGATGGATGGATATTGGGAGTGCAACACGTGATGACGGGAAAATGGCAAAAGATGGATGAATCACCTTCTGTTTTTGTCAACTTTTGGGCAGGACAAGAATATTTGGATAGCTGCCAAAATGGTATTAATAGGAAAAAGCTGCCGAAGTCAAAAGGAAGGTTTTTTTTAGTGCAGCAACCATTCGCTATACATTATACCTCTGATTAATGCCTTTATATTTATCAAAAGCACATTTAAAGATGCTTGTGTCTCTATAACCAAGCAATACGTTGTTATTATAATAGAGGAATTAATTTAAGCAAAGTGGAACATGTTGAGTCACTTCTATCTTTATTTTTCAAAAAATTAACATTTAAGACATCTTTCAATGAACTTAAGTTATCTTTTAATTTGTTAAAATAAGTCACTATACTGTATTATTGTTTTGGTTTGCCTTCGGAACACACAGCTCCTTGTTGACATGTGACCTAATAAAGTCCTAATCCTAATAAAATTCAGATTATGGGAAAACCAATAATGGCTCAGACTGATGTGTAAAATTCCAAACTTTTTATTAACACTTAGACTCATGTTTAAGGGAAAGGGTTTAACCAGGTGGGCACCAAATATAATACAGGTTGGATGTGATGTGATATGTCATCTACAAAAAGTGAATGAACAGCTTTGCACATTTAATTTATTAATTTTGATTTATTAAATCCTCATTTAGGTTTTTTGGCAAATTAATTAAAAGTTATATATTGATACAAGCAGACATTTCTCATTTTTCTGATTTAAGGTACAGTATTTTAGCCGTTGTTTTCTTTAGTTGTGGAGTAGATATTATAGACTTTAGGCACTTTCTTTGTTTCTAACATCAGAAGCAACTATTGTGAATATGAAGTGTACATATGAAGTATGCACTTTGATTTTTTTTATCAAGGCGTTTGTTACGTGCTGTGCTGTCTGTCTTGTGTTCATTATTGATTTGTTTGCTTGATTCTTCCAAAGGATTGTTTCGCACCTTGATTTTTTAGTTACATGATTACTGCTTGTTTTGGTGGAGTCTTTATTTTGTTGTTTAGTTATTGTTATTTTTTAATGCTCTTAGACGTCGCCTTTAGAACCGTAACAGTGTGAAAATGGTCCATTTTTTAGAATAGATAGATAGATAGATAGATAGATAGATAGATAGATAGATAGATAGATAGATAGATAGCTTTATTATTATTATTATTATTTATTTATCATTACATCAGAGATGTTATAGAACGTTGTTGAAGAATCATGCACATTTTGCATTTCATTTGTCGAAAAGAACAGTATGGCCTTTTTAACATATATGTACATTGTGCATTCCTTTTCAGCCTTTGCAAAGATCAGAAAGATGTTTAAATTATTTATGCTGCCATGTTCTTGCATTTGCATTAAGTAGTGAGTGTTTGAGGTGATATCTAAGGCAGGAGGAGCTGTATATGGTGGTGTAAGCACACCAGGTTCCAGGCTGATAAGCACTAAAAAGTGTCTTTAGTCATTTGAAACCAGCCTTGGGGCCACTATGTGGATTGAGTCGACATCTCTCCAGTGGCACCGACTCACCACAATTTTCAATTTTCCACTCAGGTCGCTAAAAAAAGCAGGAAGAAGTGGCTTAAAATAGTGTTTCTCAAATGGGGGTACGCAATGGCACTATAGGGGGTACTTGAGAGAGAGAGAGTGGAAAATTAACAAATAAATTGTCAGTGTTGATCCCACACCAGGCGTGAGATGACTGGAAATGATAAAAACTAAATAAATCTATTCAGAAGACACTAAATTAGTGTTTATCAACCGTGGGGTCGAGACCCCATGTGGGCTCGCCCGGAGTTTAAATGGGGTCACCATAGGGTTGCACAGAGTTGTATTTAGTGAAAGCACTCTGTAATAGTGTATTTATTCAGTTAATCCTTGGTACATTTTAGATTCTTTTTGGTATAATTATTATTTAAAGCTTCACGTTGCACTATAAACTGTTCATATATTGTTATGTCTATTTTAAGTAGTGCAAAAGAAATACAGATTTATTCTAATGTGATAAATAAATGTGATTATAATTGTGATTAAATGGTAATGGTAAATGGTAAAATGATTACAAAGGATTACAACATTAATCAAAATAATCGTGATGATAATTTTTGCCATAATCGTGCAGCCTAATCTTAAACAACTGTATTTCTATACTGTCACTTAGTGAAATATAAATCTAGTCAAACTAAAATGCAGTAAAAATGAATAAATATCATAGCTCAAACATAATCAAAACCTAATTCTTTGGGGTTGCCAGAAATTCTTATTATCAATATGGGGTCACGATCCAAAAAATGCACTAAATGCTGTTTCTTTTCATTTATTTACAAAATAGAAGAGAATAGAATCTTTTTATTGTCATAGTCCAAGAAAATTGCACATGCCCCTCCCAACAACATACAAGTACACTTTAAATAATAAATAAATTGTTAACATACAAAGCTCTACATGATAAAGCTCCTGTGTATCTTAGAGACCTGTTAGTGCCCTATCATCCAGGTAGAACACTCCACCAGTCTGCTGGTGTTCTGGAAGTTCCTAAAGTATCTAGAAGTAGAACAGGAGGCAGAGCATTCAGCTACCAGGCTCCTCCCCTTTGGAACCAGATCCCAGTCTTAGTACGGGAGGCTGCTACTCTCTCCACCTTTAAGGCTAAACTAAAAACCTACTTATATGTTAAAGCGTATACTGTATAATAGCATTAACCACTAGGAACAAAGACCCAAACCTAAAAATAGGAACTAAGAACTAAGATTATATAGTAGAACATTAACATTATATTCAAACACATTCCATCATCTACACATAGCTCTAATGAGCTGTAATGGGATGATGTCCAGTTAGACACAGTTATAAAGGGTTGTAAACAACCCCCCACTTCTGTTCCTTGTTACTTAACCCATCATACTCCTCACACCATTTACACTGATGTCCACCCCACATTCATTCTCATTCCACTGTGTTCCTGTATCATGTTTTTCTGCAGTCAGTGTCTTCTCCTCGTCCTTCTCTTTCTGCTCTGTTTCAGGTGTCGTGAAGCTGATGATGGCAGTTCCTGATCTGTGGTTCACGGCTCAACTAGTCTGAGACACTCTGATGTTCTATCTCTCTGTCCTGTTCTGTTGGTCCTTCTGTACACTAACCCCAACTAGTCGACGCAGATGGCTGCCACCTCTGAACCTGGTTCTGTTGGAGATTTCTTCTGTTAAAAGGGAGTTTTTTCTTCCCACTGTCGCTAAATACTTGTCCGTGTGGATCTTGTTGGGTTCGTTCTTTCTGTCTATGAATTTTATATTTTGTTAAGCGCATGGAGATGACTTTGTTGCAATTCGCCCTATAGAAATAAAGTTGATTTGATTTAAAGATTCAAGCCAAACAGTAAAAACAATATCAAGTACGGTAAAAGTCTGTGGGAATAAAAAAGTTCATCAGTATAAAAGTGAATCCGAAAAAATAAAAGTGCATGGTTATGGTTTCTCAGCTCCTGTCTGCTGGATATAAACTCCGCTTGACAGAACTTAGACACAAAAATGAGCATACACACGAAAAAACACCATACTGAGGAGCGAAGAGGCGAGAATCCAAAATGAGATTATATAAAAAGTGTGTTATCACTTGTTCATTCCATCATTGTGATCTATAGTTGTTTTTAAATAGTTTTCTAAGCAAAATGTTGCAGTCGGATAAAAGAGGGGACTTGGATTCAGAAATAAGAGAAAAGCGAAAAACGAGTTAGAGAACCATAGGTCTAAAAGAGCAGGGCCTACATCTGATCTGAGAGCGTAGACAGGACATGCTCTGTAGCCATCATCTCTTCATCAACCAGCCATAGGAGCTGCAAAGTTTCTGTCCTGTTGATGATACACAGCCTCAGGGGAGAGTTGGTCTACTGCAAGTCAATTTGAAATGCTGCGTTAAATGCTCAAGACTCACCACTGCAGAAATAAATGTCTTCTTTAAAGCCTCTCCAAGAAAGTATCAAGGGTTGTGTTGTGTTCAGGATTTTTAGGGGTCTGGTCTCTGTGTTTCAAAGCTAGTAAATTACAATGTGCTCGCTGGGCGTACAGGAGCGATACGTCTGCACCGGTACTCATTTGTACACACAGAAGTGCTTCACTAGGTCTCAGCTATTGGGGGAAAATGCCAAATCATTAAGTTATTTAATAGTTCGTTGAGTCTGTAACAGTTGGCTGGTATTGAAACAACATACGATCAATGTTGGGGGAAAGAGAAAAAGACAGAAGCAGTCCATGACATTAAGTGGATGAGTTGGTCTGGTAAACATCTGCAAACTGTTTGGGTCAACTGATTACCAATTAGTGGTCGCACCATGGAAAGAACCTGATAAAATGACTTTAGAAGCAAAACTAGGACAAAATATCCACAGTAACTTCCACTACCCAATGGTTCTATTATTCCAAGTTTATCAATCCTATAACATTGCATTACTTCTTTAGATGAACTCATTGACTTACAGCATAGATTTATTTTGACAATAGTCTAAAGCACAGGTGTCAAACTCAAGGTCGGTGGCCAAATCCGGCCCTTTGGAGCAGTGTTTTTCAAATGAGGGTACGTGTACCCCTATGGGTACACAATGGCATTACTAGAGAGTGAGAGAGGGAGAAAGGAAAATTAACAAATAAAGTGACCAGAAGTGATTCAAATCTATTGAAATAAATCTACTCAGGCGCCAATAAATCAGTGTTTTTGAACCATGGGGTCGGGACCCCATGAGGGGTCGCCTGATATTTCAGAAAGAAAAAAAAAAAAATATATATATATATATATATATATATATATATATATATTTTTTTTTTTTTTTTAATTAAAATACAATCACATATTTCTATACTTTTACTTTGTGAAACATACATCTAGTTAAATTAAAATGCAGTATATATATGAGCTCAAACATGATAAAAAAAAAAATGTCTTTGGGGTCTCCAGGAATTCTTGATGTCAAAATGGACTCACGATCCAAAAACATTAAATGACTCTTTCTTTCCACTTATTTACAAAATGAGATTCTTTAAAATACTGTATGTGTCATCACTCATTCATTCCATCATTATGCTCTATAGTTGTTTTCAAATAGTTTTCTAAGCAAAATGTTGTGGTCGGACAAAGGGGGGACTTGGATTCAGAAATACAATAGAAAGGATGATAGAGAAACACGAAACAGTTTGTAAATTACCAACTAACAAAAGTCAAATTAATCTTTGTCAATTTTTCAACCAGTGCTGGACATAAAAAATAAAAATAAAACGTTTCTCTCTGAGCCACGGTGTAAACTAACAGTAGAAAATGTTTTAATATATATATAAAATTTTAAAAAAAAACATTACGGTGCAAAGATGTTCATTTTGAAAAAAACAACAGCAGCAACAACAAATGTGCATGAACTTGTATTAACCACAAGTAAATGAATATCAGGAACTAACTTAGCGAATGAAGTCAGTGTATTTTAATTCCGTTATAGATATCTCAGCCCCTCCAAACACAAAAAAAAATCAATTAAAATCCACAATATTTGCCGACTTATAGTCATATCATGACAGCAGTCATTTTAAAACTCAAATTGTTGAAAAAACTCTTGATTTTTCCACAATCTGGCAAATTTTCTTCAAAATATTCCACAGAATTTCCCCATATTCTGAAAAATCTGGGAAATTTAGGTTATGATATTTCAAGGACTGATATACCCACATACTTTATCATTTATGTATCATAAATGTTGAATATATTGTTGAATTTTCTCTTTATCCCATCCAAAAATATGTGACCCACTTAAGGTCAAACTGGACCATATTTGGCCCCTGAACTAAAGTGAGTTTGACACCCCTGGTCTGAAATAATGCACAGATAATAATCAGAGGTGATTTCTTCTTTTAGTTTCTTGTCACACCCAACTGTCCATTTTCAAATTCACTTGCTCTGTTTTTCAGGGTCGCGGGGGTCCACCTCCAACTAAATTAATGGTTTTACATTAAAATTATGATAAAAGCTCATTTGAGTAGAAAACAGTTGCAGAATCACTTTTAACATTTATTTTAGGGACTAGACTTGACAAGAGAAATCACCATCACGGTGCAACGGCTAAATCAATGGGTGCGGAGGGAAGAGTTGATTTATAGAGAGATGTTAGGTGGCTGGTGGACCTTTAAGATAAATAATGGGGTGGTGATGGTAGATGTACTTGATTTTTATGGCGCTTATATTACTACAAAAATAGTCCCAAAGCACTTTAGAATTACAGTATATTTCAAAATGGTGTTTGAGTCGACTAGTTAAAGGTGACAAGACAATGACAAAGTAACCACTTGGTTTTTAATCGCTCCTTAAAGGGCCCATGTTATGCTAAATAGACATTTCTGTGCTTTGAACATTAGAAAAGGTCTATTAGGGCTTCATACACAAGTGTTTTTTTTCATTGATTCCCTCAATCGTTAGTTAGAGGGTGATTTGCTCCTTTGTTACGGCAGGGTGAGCAAACACCTCGCTTCAATCTGATGACGCGTTCCCACTTTGATGATGAATTTGAGGCGGCACTGAGCTGGAGAAGCCGCGCCTCCAGGAAGCTCTAAGCTCTAAGCACTTCACCATCCTTAGCGCAGTGCTATGTATGTATTTACTACAGTCTATGTATGTACCGGTGAATGCCCCGCCCCCACGCTCTGTCTCATGTTTATAAAGCAACATGAGCTCGGCTACAGAGTGGGTGGGAGGAGGGCGGGCCATCGTCTGGCCCTATGTCAGGGAGGAAGAAGTCAATGTCCCGTCTATAGACACGCCCACTCATGAATATGCATAAGTAGGCTGCAAATCAGCCTGTTTGTGTAGAGTTGTTCAGAAAGTGATTTTTCAGAGGCTAAAACTCTGGAAAACAGGCGAGTTTGGGAAAATAAACCTCAAATATTATGTTTTTAGAGTTCTTAGAACAAATGGAGATGGTGAAAAATAGCATGATATGGAACCTTTAAGTAATGGAGGGTAGATAATGAGGAGATTAGACACACTTGGGTGGAGACGGAAAACCTACTCACTTTCTCAACACACACAGACAAGACTGGGAAATCAGGGATAAATACAGTAATATTGGCCCAGAGACAGGACTGAATGTATTAAAAATATTAGTACATTTACTAACAAATAAGGGTGTACTCACACTGGCAACTGGGGCCGTTCCAAGCTCACAGCAGGAATCCCCCCCTCCCTGTCCCTTTTCTGACACGGTAGAATGGACGTGATCACCAGCTCAACTCGGTTCCCACAGAGAAACACATCATCACGTTAATTTATGACACACGTATGGCGTTACGTCACCATTAAGCGACTCTGGGTTTGTTGTTGACAGTACATTCTGTTAATTTCATATTTTCTGTTGCGTAGGGTAACTATAAACCAAGATTTACCCAGACACGTGCTCTTTTCACAGACTGGGTTTCCCAGGGCCCCTGAACGCATCACGTTAATTTAAATGACCGTAACTCTGCTCATGTTTGTTCTATCGGAGAAATTCCACCAGTTTATGAAAGATAATAAGTTGCTCTTTACAGCCAGTGTCGGTACATTGCGGTAATTTTACTCACACGTAACAGAAACATTAAAGATGCCGCTTTGTTTTGACGAAATCGACACAAGGAACAGAGAGAACCAAGTGAGTGAGAAAGAAAGAGATTAAAACAGACCAAATAACGGTGGATTTATTAAAAATGAAAGACTCTCTGATGATAAAAACCACCATGAATGGAGGTTCAAATGGATTTATAAACAAAGGAGGAAACTGAGCCTATAAAGGTAAGATCAGTTTAATTTCTGGATCAATAAATGTCGTTCTGATTTTGTGGAGCTATTCTTTGTGTACATTAATATAAGTGTAAATAGATGCTTTTAATGTGTGAGACAATTTAGGACAGAGTATTTGTGTGTTTGTTTAAACTTTGTGTGTGTGTGTGTGTGTGTCTGTGTCCATCTGATCATATTTATCTCCATCACTTTCAGTTTTCCTTGTGATGAACATGACATTATCTAACTCTTCTTTTATTTCTTCTTCTTTAAGTCCATACAGAGTGGACACGCCCCTCCCTGGACATTAAAACCATGAGCTGATCCTAGTTTCCATCATCAGGTCTAGACCCATCACTTCTACAGACAACAGACAGAATAAAGCTCAGAGTCAACATGGGAACATGGGATGCACTTATTTATTGAAATGTATATTAAATGATTATTTAATTTTCTGTAATTTTATTTTTTAGGAGATGTTTTTAATTGTTTCAATAATTTAGAGACTTAAGGAACAGATTGTTATAATGCATAATAAAGGTGATTTACTTGAGTCAGCACTAATTTCAGATTGCTTTTAAGTCTTTGTATAAAAATACTTTAACAGGACAACAATGATGTGCAGAGCTGCAGTAATGATGGCTTCATACAATAATAATAATAATAATAACCACTGCACACGCCACCAGAGAAGCTTCCAGTGAATGATTTACAAATAAAAAAAAGTTCACTCATGGTGACATTGAGATCTCAATGTCACCATCAGTGAACTTTTTTTTTTTTGTAAATTATTCACTGGAAACTTAGATATTGTGTGACAAAGATATCAAAGTGTGTTGTTTTGAGAAGAGTCATATTTATGATTAAAAGTTATGATTGTTCACAGCATAACCTTATATTTAGTTCTACAAAATGTGTTTACAGCTAATTTTACTGATTATTGTTACACATCATCCTGCATGTGCATTATATACAGTATACATGTGAAGATTTAACCAACTGTTGGAGAAACCATTTTATTAAATACAAAGCAAACGACATGCAAACAGAAAAACAAAGGTAGAAATAGTTTATTTAAATTATGAAATTAGTGAGTTGTTAAAGTGCTGAGGTGCAGCGGAGGGTCTTCTTCTGCAGAGACGTGATGATGAGGGGTCCGAGTAAAACCCAAAATTCCATGGTAATTTTGAGGGTATAAACATGCATATAAACACATTACTGGTATATTAACCCATATAAACCAAAAAATATAGAAATGGGACATTTTACAGCTGTGTAATGTGTAACATATTACTGGTATTTTGAGAACAGGACACATGTAGATTTCTGAGCAATTCATTATAGTTGTGCAGGACTGACAGGAACTCCACATACTGAAAATTGGTATTGCCACATGTGCACTAACACGACACGACCTCAGAAGAGAAATAAAATAAGATTAAAAATAAATAAATAGTTGCAACAATTTGCAGTCTTGTTCCAGGTTCTGCTGTCATAATATTCCCATCCTTGTACTTCCAATGTTTAAATGTTTTGTTTTTAAGGTTCATGTTACATTTTGCAAAAGGTTGCACTTTATTTCTGGCTTATTGATTTTTGGTTTGGAAAATTATTACCCTTTCTTTCAGACATTTCATTTATTTGGGCTTGTATTGGTGATGTTTTTGGTTACATTTAGATGAATAAATTATTACACTACACTTTGCTCCCCAAGACACTTTGTTTGTTTTCATTCTACAGAGTTTGTGAGTATGTGTCCCAGAACACTGAAACACCATATATATATATATATATTTATAATATTTATACATTAGCAGCAGTACAATGTCCAATTTCCATTTTTTTCTGGGTTATATAATAACCAACCACATGTGTCCTGTCCACAAAATACCAGTAATATGTTACACATTTGCAGCAGTAAAATGTCCCATTTCCATATTTTCTGGTTTATATGGGTTAATATACCAGTAATATGTGTTTATATGTATATTTATACCCTCGGAAACCCCCTGCAGTGCAGTTCACACCTACGCAGGCCAGACAATGGCCCCCCCATGGTTTCACACATGTACAGAGCTGGTTAGGAACGGCCCTGGTTGCCAGTGTGAGTACACCCTAAGTAGCCACGAACTAAATCAATACACAAACAAAAACTAATAAAACTCAATGCTGAAAGGACGTAAATGATTGGACAAAACTGGACCCATAGTGATTAACCCATTAATAAAAATTGAACAGAAAAATCAAATTTAACAAATTAGTAATAATTTCTGACAGCTATTTTATTGAGTGATTCCCCTGGTACAACTTTAAAATGAAAGTAAGTACTGTATATGCATCATCCATATTAATCCTGCATCATCTGCTTTTCGTGCAACTTGTAACATAATGTGCTTTTAATGCATGAAAAATTAATTATGATATTGCATTTTTGGGGACAAAAAAGTCTGTCAATTGTCAAAGGAAATTCACAAAGTAAACATTTATTTGGACTACACTCAAGTTGACTTTATGGTGGTGAGCTTTTTACACAGAGGTATTATAGCATGTGTTGACTGAGGGAAAAGGATAGAGGCTTTTAACACACTGCTGAGAATTGTTATTTTTTCTGAAAGCAAAACGATTAAATCAGGCAAGTTTAGAGGATGTGAGTGAAGTAAAAAGAACAGTTTGTTTTGGCTTGATTATTAGCAGGAAGGATAAACTTCATCACAAACATTGAAATCCTTTGAAAACAGCCAAAAGCCAATCAATCTGAGTTTCGTCTGGAATGACAATTCCTCATCTGCTGCCTACAGGCAATCAACATCTGGTTGGAAATATGTCAGATGAAGAAAATGTGTGTCACGTGGGAACATGATAAATGGAAAAGTGGTTTCACTCACACAGTGCTACTAAACGCTATGTTTTAGACATTTTAAAAACTCATTGTTAATCCCTGTAAAGCATCTCTGCCAAATAATCCACCAGATGTTTGCATCCTTTAGATTTGGTGCTGATCAAAGAAGCTAGCATAAAAAAATAGTTCTTAAAGTTATTGCATGTAATATGTAGCATTACACTGTGAATGAAAACAATTCAGGCACATTCATTTGTATAGCACATTCCATACACAAGGAACTTTAAATGAATTTTGTGCTATAAATGATTAAAAAGTGGGACAGAACACATTTAAGAGTTTAAAAATTTTGTTTTTTGGACTCTATGGTCTCTTAATTTCAGTATTGTACGACTCACTCTGTTTCATATTAAATCTGCTTTTATTCTCATTGTTGCACTTTGAGATTTGTTTTAAATGTAAAGTGCATTATAAACAAACCAATATTATTAAATCAACAATAATATGATTAAAAATCAGGAGCATGGACCAGCATCATGACAACTGAGTAAAGAAAGTTAACCAGAAAGAGCATTCGGTGTATGTAACCGTAGCAACAGTCGTTTCATCAGTGGAATGTCCAAGTCATTTCAACTGGTGTGGCCAAGGTGGCTCATACAGCTTTATCTATTCATCTGCAAATAACTATTACTGTATCTTAATACATCTGCATTACAGATGAAACAAGCTAACTGTTATGCTAGTACAGTTTTCAGAGTGCACTGAAATGGTATTGAACAATGCAAAGGTGTACACACGTTTATCTCGCACTTTTCATACATGCAACACAAAGTGCTGAATATATCAAAACAGTAACATACAAAAACCCTTTTGCATTCATATATATACATGCCCGTGTGCACACCTATCTTAGTGCAAGAAAAACATTTATTAATTAAAAGGATATAATCTACTAAAACCCAAAAGCCAAGGCTAAATAGGCATGTCTTGAATATACTTTTGAAAATGTCCAGACTCTTCAGGTATGACTGTTCTACAGACGAGGACCATAATGACTCAACGCTGCCTCGCCATGTGTCTTTGTTCTAATTTGAGCAATTGTTCAAAGGCCTCTTTCTGAAGACCTTTAGAGTTCTGGAGTGCTCATAGTATAAAAGCAAAGCAGATAATTAGGTGGGAAAGAGTGTTACATTAGTCAATTCTGTAAAATCCGTGTATGGCTTGTTCTTTGGATATTCCATTTCAAAACGGAAATACAGAAAGAACAAAAAGTAGACATGCTGTGTTTTTCTGTTTTTTGACATCTTTTTTAGTTTGTTTCATATTCATGGGGTGCACGACTAAGAGTTACATAACACGATTTGCTGCCTAAAGTCGTAAACATTCTAATGTCACAAACACCAAGTCCCTTTAATGGCCATTAAAGTTTATTGTTGCAGAGGCCAGAGATGGGCAAAAACACACTTCCAAACAAAACATGATAATATATTATCAAATAAATTAAGACGGCAGGAGAAAGAACCTCAACCACAACGTAGGAACTTTACACATCGTTAACAGAAAACTGAACTAACTTACTCATCGTATGAAAGTAGAAAAACAGGGACAGAATCTTCACATAATTAAACTCCAAACTCACATAATTTACAAAAGAGTCCAAAAACAAACAAAAACAGTCCCAAAGAGTGTCTGAATTAGTCCAGGCTCCAGCTGTAGGTAATCAGCCACTCAGCCAGTCCCACACAGAGGCTGCGTCCCAATAGTCCCTCCTATCTCCTTTCCCATCAACTTTTCCTTAACCCCGTGGACGACGTCACAGGGTAAAGGAAAGGTGTTAGGAGACTTATTAAAGGAGTTAGGAAAAGGCCATCACATTTATTTTGACAGGTAAACGCACTTCCACAAGGTGACGGAATACTCAGACGGTGGCGAAGGTTAGTGACATTTGTCGTGGTAAAAAAAACAACACATTTCCCAAAATGGACTACTAAAAGTGCATTTATAATAGAACTTTCTACTGACATAATCTCAAATATACAAGGTTTGAATGGAAATCAAAGGAAAAGAGGCTACCAGGCTGTGAGGAAAAAAAGTCAAACTAAAAGAACGTCACATGGTTGCTCACACTCACCTTCCACTCAGAAAATCAACATTCTTGATTAGAACATGAACTGAAAATACAAAGGTCATTCTTGGTCCCACACCAGGTGGGAGATAACCAGAAATGATAAAAACTATGGAAATATATGCATTCAGGGGGCATTAAATACTGTTTCATTCCACGTATTTACAAAGAGATTCTTTCAAATGTGTTATCACTCGTGCATTCTATCAACATGCTTTACTAGAGATGTAACGATTAATCGTAAGGCAGTTAAAAATCGATTCATAGGTACCACGGTTCACATCGATGCTCTGAAAATTGAATCGCAGTACTTTTTTTAAACAGCAGAGGGCGCTATATATTAATCCTTCCAGAAGCGGACGTGACGGGCGGAATCTGCTACTATTTTCTTTCTGGCCGCTATTTACTGTTGAACATGCTCATAAATGATTCTTTACCCCTTTAGCACCGAAAGAATATCTGTAATATTACGTGAATATCTGTAAAAGTCAGGTATTTCTATTAGCTCTGTCTGCTAGCATAGCTTCTCTTCTTCACTGGTGGAATAATTGCATGCCAACCGACCACTGGGTTACCATCGCCCTCTGCTGGTCTAAACAAATATCTGACGTAAATACAGTAAAATTACTGGGGTTTTTTTGTTTTTTGTTTTTTAAAGTCCAATTGTTAAGGCACAAAATACATTGTCAGTTGCACTTTTAAAAAGAAAAAGAACTATTACGCAGTTTTGAATTGTTTATTATAGAACCAGAATTTAAATTAATAGGCTTCTTCATTATTCCTTTATTTATTTCATTCAAGATTTATTTTCAGTTAAATTGCATCATTTTGAATAGTTTATCAAGGGATTCTTTTGACAATGAAAAATAAAAGGAAAATAGTATAATATTTTCCCGAAAAAATTAAAGGAATATTTTTCAGTCATTTGTCTACAGTCCCATTTTGTAAAATAAATCGTGAGAAAATTGTATCGTGAACCCAGTGTCGTGAATCGAATCGTATCGGGAGTTGAGTGAATCGTTACATCCCTATGCTTTACAGTTGTTTTTTTCATAGAATTCTGAGCAAAATGTTGAAGTCCGACCAAGTAGGTAGTTGGGTTCAGAAATAAGAGAACGGGGGTACTTGAGCCAAAAAAGTTCAAGAACCACTGGTATATAGAAGTGAACCTAAAGTCAAGCTTTGACTGATAAATACACCAACCACACCCTCCATTCTACAATGAAAAGAATAGTCCTGGACAAATGTGCTTCTAAAGTGCCAGTAACAGTAATAGTTCATGTTAAATTACTTTCCAAATCTGCATTTGCTGAATAGCTTTCCCACTTTCTCAACTTACCCAATCAGTATCTCAAAATGAATGTACAGACTTTAGTAGCAATGTTTGGGATTTCTTGCATCAACGTGCATAAGTTCAGTTGGTGTAATTGTTTCTTGCTCCCAGCGGCTTTGCTTCCCATCAGGAGCAAATGTTAAAATGAACAAAACCAACAGAAAGGCTTATAGCTTGTAGTCAAATGCATTTCTTCCTCTCTGAAATGTTAACTTCACTACCAGCTTTGATCTCGTTCAATCCCTTTGAGCTCAAAAGAACAGTTTAATATAACACATCCTCAAAGTCCATCAATGACCACAGGTTTTCAGTGGTTTTAAAGGTCAAATCATCTGCAGAAAACATGGTCCACTTCTGAGCACCTTTGTAATGGACGGTTTGGAGTTAAAATGAAATGTGAGTGTCAGCCTTGCAGTTGTTTTAGCCTTCTTGATCTTCTACATGCTGGTAGAAAGAAGTCTTTCAAGGAGAGGAAAAGTCAAGCTTTAATAAGGTATGGAAAAAAAAAACAAGCCACAAATGGTGAACAATGAATCTAGCCTTAACTCTCTCTACCTTAATCAATCCCATTCACTTCCATTGTGTTGTTGGTGAGACTGCTGGATTGCAGTCCGGGAATTAAAAGTCACTGGACTGTAAGAAGGCAATCACAGCTATGTTTTATGAAGACACTGCGCGGGGGGCATTTGTGGGGGAGTGGAGGGGGGCAATGAAGAAAGTGGACTATGCCCCATTGATAGATAGTGTAAGGTGGATTTGAGTCCTCAAGTCAATGACCACGTTTACATGAGAGTTTTCATTCCCCTTTAATTCAGAATACAAGTTAGATCCTCTTTAAACTGACCATGTAAACACTTAATTCCAAATGAAAATGGCCATTCCGTATTATACTGAATTAAGTGGCTGGTTTAATCATTTTTTTTAATTCCGAATGGAATAATTCCTCGATCTTGTAACAGTTTAACTTTATATTAATTCTGGTCATTCCGCACACACTGTCCCGATGATGCGCTGGTGATGACATAATCCAAGATGGCCGCTCAAACTCGAGACTATTTATTTAAGCCTTAGAACAGTGGTTCTCAACTGGTGGGTCGCGGACAGCTAGTCAAAAATAAATAAATGCTTAATGTCTCTCATGTTGAACTTGTATTTTATTTTGAAAGAAACTTTTCTGTTGACAGGCATGCTGTGAAATGCATGTTGCACAGGAAAATATATAGATTTATGTTTATGTGTGATTTCAACAGCCATTTTTCAAAAACAATTTTTTTTTGGTTGAATTCTGAAAAAAAAAAAAAAAAGTGGATTGTGATATAATGTCCGTGGCAAAATGTGGGTCCCAGGGTGAAACCAGTTGAGAACATCTGCTTTAGAAGATATGGATATCATGAAAAGAGTGGATAGATGGAAGCATAAACATGCTGACATTCACACGGACACTGGACTTATTACACACAGACATCGGCAAATGAAACACTTCATCGGACGGGTGATACTAAAACCTGGAAACATCCGGAAACATTTCGGAGACATACCGGAAATGGAGTAAATGCGGCCATGTACTGCAAGCACAGGCTGTAATATCATGTTAGAGCTACTATCTTTACCAGGGAGCAAATATTTATTCATGCTTATTGTTTTCCAGAGTTTTACTGGGCTTTATTTATCGGTGATTACTTCCCATCCCTCTTCTCCTGCTCAGTTGACGATAGTGAAACCGTATGTTGTTGTCCAGCTGCTGCTTCAAAACTACAGTCTAAATAAAAGTAAAAACAGCTGAAAATAAAAGGTTTGTTTGATACTTCACGTTCGCCCCCATCCAATCAGACCCTTCTCGACCTAAAGTGGAATTCAATAAAGCCGAATAAACGTGTATCCATGTAAACCTCAATTTTGAATTACTATTTCCATATAAACACAAAGCAGAACACTTTAATCCCAAATAATGAATTTTGAATTAAAAAATATCATGTAACCATAGCCAGTGTTTTTTTTCCCCCTTTCTGATTAGTAGGCACTGGTTTTCTGTATGTCGTAGTTGCAAAAACAAATAAATAGGTGTAGACAATCATAAACTGAGCATGCGTTCAATTAATGAGACAATAAACGTTAAATTTCTAAAGCAGTCTTCGTTTAACAACATATAGTGATCCTCCTCCCTTTCTCCGTTCACAAGATCTCCGTTTTTGTGATCACCTGAAGATATGGTGCTCCTTGTAATTGACGATTGGCACAGGCAGAACGAGTCCTCCTCTGTGATCCCTAAAGCCAGACTGTGTCCTCGGGGAGCCCTGCCATGCTGCATTAGCATGAGGGCAGTTGGATCAGTCCACACTGACTGTGACAGGCCTGCATCCCCCTTCGCTCCTCATACATTAAACAGAATTATACAGTCGCGCACAGACGGAGCAGATCAATGAGGTGGATGGCACATGCCAACAGCTGCCAGGGAGTCACTTTAGAGTTGTGAGATATCTCCGTGCTGCAAAACTAGCTCAAAGAGTCGACTGATTAGGACGCTGGTTCTCCAGGGTGAACTGAAGAACTGAAACTTTGTCTGAGTGGCAGCTAAGACCTGAGAAGACTACTAACGTCTAAAATAAAAGTTCTAACTACCTCATGTCTTGGATGAACAACCAAATGCAAATTTTTAGTTTTTCATTTAAGAGTTTTGCAGAAAAAGGGATGGAATGAATCAATAATCCAATCTAATAGAATCTTGACAAATGATATATACAGTATATATATAACAAAGAAAAACAGTAACAAATCCAAGCATTGTCATCAGATACCCTCCATTTGGCTGCCAGCCATTTTCAGAACAGAGACCCCCTCACTGTCAGCCATTTTAGAGCATTTTGACTGATTTTTAAAGACCCACAGTATATTTTGACAATCTAAAATCGGGAACCAGATTCTGAAAGAATAGACTACTTTCATCAGAATTGTTTTTTTGTTTCTTGCTTAATTCTTCCATAATCAGCAGTTGAATATAATGTAGGGAAGTTTCACACCAAAGGCCAGGTTCTGAGCAAAAACCTGTCAGTGACTTTAAGGCTATTTTTTTTTTTAGCTTCAGTGACACCTCAAACATCTGAACATTGATTTTCTTTCTACAAAACTACAAAAACAAAACTGACACCAGGCTTTTAAAGGCATAATTATAATTATTTTGCTATCTGGGACAGAGTTATATGGTTCCCTTACCGTATTTTGGCCTTCCTTCTCAGTCTCCACACACGCAACTTCCTCCTCCTCCCTGACATGCCGAGTCTCGCCATTTGGCCCTGTTTGTTGATCGTTTTCTCTCATGATCATGACACTCAATAGTCCACTAAGGTCCACACATGATCGGGTTGATTGTGCGCTGCTGTGAGCTTCACAATCTTTCCTTGTAGCGCCATTTTCTGCCTCTCTCGTGATGGTGATAATCATTGCTAATCTATCATCCAAAAGTGCACTGCTGCCACCTACACGACACCAGTTGGTCACTACATCATAGCACAAGAGTAATAGTCACGGGAGAACTCATCACACAGTCTCCCATCAACCCCCGCTGAAAAACACAATTGACGTACATATACATGTCATTGGCAGCGAGCGTTTGGATTTGAAATGACGTATATATACATTTGTCAATGGCAGTGAGTGAGCTAAACTACAGTGAAGATTTATGTATAATATTCAACTTTTTTTTTCTCTAACAATGTTATTCTTTCTAGTGTCACCTTAACAAAAGTTTTACATTTAAATTTAATTTAAGTAAAAAGTTCTGTCCAACTTTTAAACAACCGAAATGCATTGTTAATTAAAATTATTATTTTTTTTTTTTTTTACAAAGAATCACGTGTTTTGTTCACCAACATGAACTGGATTTGTATCTACTTTCTGTAGACTAAATCCCAAATAAGAGACCAATGGGTAGTGAATGCCACCTGAACACAAGCAGGTTCTGATTAATCATGGCCGGGTCACCAGGGTGAGGGGGTCTGAAACACCGAAGGACCATTCATCCATTTTCTGACCAACTTCCTCCTAACCAGGGTTGTGGTGGTCTTCTGGTGTCCAACAATGCATAATATAAAATAAAAAAATAGAATGTTGAACTTGACTCCACTGATGCATTAAATAATATTGTACAGGCCAGTAGCTGCGTTACCATTATCCTTGAAAATGTGCAAAAATCTACATAGCGCAATAAAAACTGGTAATGGAAAAACATAAAATCAGAAAAAAATACTCAAATATCACTAAAAAGTTTTTACACTTTCATGAGAATTTAAGACATTGCAATATTGAAATGTATCGCAAAAGCGCAATAGAAACACTTTTTCCGCAAATCCATGTCACAGAACATGACGTACTTTGTCACATGACCACTGCTCTCTGAGAAAACATGAAGTGGACAGAAGAGGAGAACTGGACATTTCTTAGCATTATACTTGAACATTATTACTGTCACATTAGACATGAAACAACAAAGAAATTCAGTGTCATAAGGAGGTTGACAAGAATTCATCCGAGTCTCCTGCCCAATACAACGTTCAAAGGAAACATTAAAAACGCAACTATACTTTGTCGACACTTACAAACATCGCTTTTATTTTGCGAAAATCTGTAATGGAACTACAGTTTATAACTGACTGAGCTGCTGGAAAAGAGTCAAATTAAATATGGGCGAACGTGGCTCTGGTGGTGGAGGGGTCGTCTTCTGATTGAGAGGTTGGAGGTTCTATCACAGGGCTATACCTGTCTATGTGTCAAAGTGTCCTTGGGCAAGACACTGAACCTTAAGTGGCTCCCAATGGTTGATTAGTGCCTTGCACAGCAGTTCAGTCTCATTGGTGTGTGAATGTGAGCAGACTATTATTTATATTTCTATTATTATGCATCTTTTTTGTACTGTAATGTGTGCACTTGTATTTAATCCTTACTTGTGTAATTTTTTTTTCCTTTTCTCTTTCTCTCTTTGTTTAGTGCTTATTTTTTATTGTAATATTTCTTGAGTAATTTCCCCCTGGATAAATAAAGTACTTCTGATTCTGATTCTGACTACCTTGGTGGTTATAAAAGCACTATATGAAATCAAGTCTATTTACCATTTACCACATGTTATCTCAATAAAACACAAAGTGCATTGAAGTCAGAGCGTGTGCATCTTGCAGCTCCGTGTGCTTTGATTGTGGCATGCATTATTTCTTGTTTAATCCCTTCCAAGTAATGATCTTTATAACGTGGATCAAGTACTGTTGTGATGTAGGAACGAGGATCTCTGAGAGACGTGCGCTGACAGACTTTGTCAGGCTGTCGTGTGGTCCGTATCGACGGAGGGCTACATGTGACCAGTGTCTAAGTGACACAGAAAAATAAAACTTCTGTATTCCGTCAACTCTGCTCAGATGTTTTAAATACACTTGTTCCGTGAGTCCGCAGACAAGTTGGTCCGTTTCCAGACATACTGTGAAACGCTTGTTTTGGTGAGAAAAGTGTTTCGTCCGAAAACTGAAAATGTTCTTTTGGGCCAATTCATTTAGTACGTTTTGTTTTCATGACTTTGCTTTTATTTAGTTAAGGTTTCTTCAATTAAAAAGTCCAGTGGAGGAAATTACCTAAAAAAAAAAACAACCGTAATTATTTTTAATAAGAATAAGTTCCATTCACTGCACACAATTCTCAAAAACAGGAAACTGATGTCAAAGCCATGAACACTATTCATGGTTTGCACACATTTTCCAAAACTCTTGAACTCTTTTTTGCAAAACACTGAACACATGTTTTGCTCATTTGAACAAAAGGCACACATTTTTCAAAAAGTGAACACAAAGACTGTTTTACTGTGTACAACGCAGTGCTGTAATTTTGTGTAAGATTATTTTCATTTAGTAATGTACAGTGATAGACTACTTTAGCTGTGTGTGCTAGTTTTTAAAACAAAGTTCAAATTTGGACAATAAAGTGCACTTTTTACTTTGGTGCAGTGCTTTGCAAATCTTTCAGGTACAGCATCTTATCAATTGAAAAAAAACAGTAAAAATTCAATTACCCTGTGAACTATTGAATCACAGTGAATATTTCTACTCGCATTACTGCTGAAACATCATCAGCATATTTCCTGCTTTGTTCAGTTGCCATCAGGTTGGGCTTTTTTTATTTATTTATTTATTTTTAATATTTGATTGGCTTTACCACCCAGTCTGCTTGTGTCTCCTACTTTGAAAGCAGAAAATCCCTGTAGAGCAAACTCGATCATACCTGACAGTTCACCGACACATTAAAGAAAGTCAAGATGATCTGCCGTGGGCATCGTGATGAGGAATCACTGCGGGTGATGTTCTCCTGTCACCGTCTTTGCCATGATGACTGAACCTAAAACAGCAGCTGCAGGAAATGAAATTAGCATATTCTAAACCCAAATCACAACATTACATAAATTTAATCAATCTCGCATCCCAGCAACATGCCAGAGTCACCAGAGACGCTGGAGCCTATTGCAGCTAAACAAACACAAACAGCTAATACTGCGCAAACATGCATGCGAGAGATCATGTAGAAAAAGATCAGTGTTTAAACCCCCGTCTAACAGTGAGGCATGATCACCCACCACTCAACTTTATTTCTTTTAAAGAAAAAATGACTTTTAATAACTCTGCTCCCCCTCTAATTATGTTTGATATCGATTTCTACTTCATAGAATTGCATACTCTCCAGCTTTAGCAGAGGACATCCTTAATCTAAGCTTCAGAAAGGCCCTTGAAAAATGTGTTTAAAAAAATCATTGACACACAATCCTTTCCTAAATTCCACGATTAAATCCAAATCTTTCAACTGAGGCAAAAAGGTAATGGCCCTGATAATGAGCTACACGGAACAAGCATTAGAATCATTCTCTGCAGTTGCGGTCAAATGCCATTCATAAATGCACTCATCATTAGCCCCTCCAGCGATGCATAGATAAGCCTGCAAATGGCGAAACATTTTCAGGTGACAGACTTGACTTCATGGCTGTCACTTAGAGACGCAGTGAGATGCTAAAGGGTGAAAGAACATAAAGACATTAAGAAAGACGCAGCTTACAGCAGTTAATTAGGATTTTAGTGATTCCTTTAATAGGAATCTGAGGTGGCTCGAGGAAGGCATAAATTTTTTTTTTAAAAAAACCATTTCAATTCTTTTTGCAACTGGAAGAAATCTGCGCCTAAACGGGTTAAAACCCGGAGCCTGGAGTCGCCCGAGGTGTTTTTGCAGTGATGTCATGCCGCGAAAATAGCTCCTCATTAGCACCTCTGAAGCAGGTCGTATGATTAATCATCACCAAAGATTTACAATCCAATTAGAGAGTGTCTGGGTGTGAAACAAATGACTCACCTTTGAGGGAAACACACCAATAAAGAGACCTGAATAGGCTTTTGTGTGGCAAAAATTTGTACACCCGGGTAGATTGATGGAGAAGTGAACAGGCCATATTATGAGGCTCACTGAAAAATATGGGAGGCTTGTCATGCAAATGAGAAAAGACTCAGTTTTTTTATCACATCAAATATGCTCTATATCGCTTACTTCTCAAAACTGGAAACAAAAAGTCCTTTTAACCTCGTCTAGATGAGCGTGCGTGCATACATGTGCCTGCAAAGGAAATTCTCAGAGAATTAGTCATTTAGCAGCGAGCTCTTCCGCAGTCTGGAGCCGAGCCCCACGTTTTTATCCCAGCATTTGCATCACGGCTAAACATAGATCAGCCTCCTCACATCCCTACTGGATGCTTCAAATAACCGTGTCTGAGGCTTTAAAGGGAACGTGTCATGCTAATTTTCACCCATCTCCATTTGTTCTAAGAACCCCAAAAACACAGTATTTGACGTTTATTTCCCCAAACTCGCCTGTCTGCTAGAGATTTAGCCCTCAGAAAAGTGACTTTCGGAGCAGTTCTAAAACTCGGGCAGTTTAGTGGCCTACTTAAGCATATTCATGAGTGGGCGTGTCTGTAAGTGCTGACTTCAAGCCTCGCTCTTTTACGAAGGGGATCAGTAATCACCAAAGCGATTTTATTTTTGCTATCCACAGATTGTTATTGTTTTCATCCAAAAAACTGCACATTACAGTAAAACACATGGCTATTTAAGAGACTATTGTTATTGTGAGTCCGTCTCAGCGCTTCAGGGTCCGTGTTTATCTCATCAGCAGCACCTCTCATTCAATCTCTCACTGGAGTGTTAAGCTGCTAAGTCTTCTTTCTTTTCTAACTACAGGATTAGTACATTTAATGTGATAATCATTTGTTTTGTCCAACCACTGCGTCGCATTGTGTCACAAACACACCAGATCAGTGATACAAGGTGATATAACAGGTACTAAAAATGTGTCTGCTCCCTGGTGAGCCAATGCGCCGAAACAAGATGCGCTAGAAACCGCAGGAGCGTTGTACACCTCCGCAGGAACAAATAGTACTTACTACAGTGTACGTTCACTGTGGAGGCACAGCACTGGCAGCAGGAAAGTTCTGTATTTAGTTTTACAAGTAGCGAGAAAAACAATGGCAGACTTTTGCAAAAGTTTTCATTAGGTTGGGGGTGGAGTCCATGGGTGGAGTTATCAGCGGAGGAGAGAGAGTTTTTTTTTTTTTTTTTTCCCCGATTGCACTTGTGACGTCACAAATGAAGAACATTTGAAACGAAGCAATTTTCTGTGTTGTAAGACTTAGACCACAAACAAACAACTGGATAGATTTATTTCACATTTTGTGTGCCGGTGGACACTCAAGTTGCCTATGTTACCAAAAAGACTGCAAAAGTGGATTTTTCATAATATGTCCCCTTTAAAACGATAAACTGTCTTCAATAACTGCTTGTTTCACACCAGAGTGGTGTCTGTGTTTGGGAGAGCGGGTTAGATTGGGCCCAGAAAAATCCAGCCTGACCTGGGCCCGTGGGCATAAAGCCCAACCAACCCAAGCCCGACCATTTAACTTAAATTGTAGGTCCGAGATGAAGCGGGTCAAAGCTTATCGGCTGCTCGCTCATTGATTCATACCTAAAACTATATTCACACACACACGCACACGGCATCTACCCAAAGATGCATTCATAGAACTCACAATAATCTGAACCATCACAACATTAGCATTAGAACAATAAAACTACAACTATAACACACTGAAGGGATGTTACAGTATGGAGACCAGACCGCCCGTGTGTGGAGCGCAGACCTGACTGAGGCACGCAATCATGCTCTGCTCGTCAACTACTTGTCTATTTTAAAATAGGTTAAGTACGATCAGATTTCATATTAATTAAACTAAAAAGGTGATGCATGTAGCTTATTCAGAAATTTATAAAAATCTTGAAGGCCGACCTGACTCATGCGTGACATCTCGGCCCGAATCAGCCCAAATTTTGGGTCAGGATCTATTTTGATTATGGGTACAACAAAAGCTGCTTCAGGAAGTGTGTGTCTATCGCAGCAGCAGAGTAAATCAGTAAATGTTCGTAGCAGACATCACTTCCCTCTTCTCTTCACTTCTTTGAACACAGAAATACGCTATTCAGTTGTTATTTTCCTACCGCTGCATCACATTGAGTCAAACAAGCAGAAAACACGTCAGTTCGTCTGATGAAGGCGATAAAAGCGGCTCCTAAAAGTTGAAACCGTTTCTAAACGCTCACGTTGCGCTTCAATTCACCTATTTACTGAGGGTAAAGATACAGTATCACGTGACAAAACACCAATGGCGATACCTAAATAGGCTTTTGTGTGGCAAAATGTGTACATGGTGAAGTGAATGGGCCATATTTTGAGGCTCACTGAAAAATATGGGAGGCTTGTCATGCAAATGAGAAAAGCCAGAAGACTCACAGTTTATTTATCACATGAAATACGCTCTATATCACTTTCCAAAGGTGTAAACAGGAACTTGTCTAGATGAGCGTGTGTGCATACATGTGCCTGCAAAGGAACTTCTCAGAGAATTACTCATTCAGCATCGAGCTCTTCCCCAGTCTGGAGCCAAGCACCAAGTTTTAATCCCAGCATTTGCATCATGGCTAAACATAGATCAGCCTCCTCACATCTGCACTAGATATCCAGTGGAGGACTATGACAGCGTGTTGTGACTGCACGTTAACATTTTTGATTAAAAATTCATGAGACTTTATCTCTGCAGCACTACCTGTTCATAATACACAGAAACAGTCTGTGCACAAGTTCTGTGTAATCGAAAAAGGAAGCGACTATTCTGTTTATTTTTCACATTCTTTTTTGCAGTCGGGTTATTTTGTGTTTCGAAGAATGATTCAATCCCTCCCAAATAGGCTTTTCTAACACTTTCTTTGCTGAGTTTGGGAGGAGAGCTCAAATGTGGAACGGATGCAATAACCAGAGTCTCCGTCTGATAGAGTAGCTTTATCACACACTACTTGCACCGTTGGGCTCAAGTGTTCGATCTTGCTGGTTTTTGCACACACGTAAATGGAAAAAGTGCCACATCAGCCCCGAATAAGAAAGGGAAACATGAATTACAATGAAAATAGTTTTTATATCAATCATCAAAATCCATCCAATTTTTTTTTCCATTCATTTCTAATCCTTAAAAAAAGCTTTTTTTTGCAAATAGCAGTGAGTTAGAGCAGCTGTTCAGTCCTGCTCAGCAGAGCATCTTATCTGAAAGTGCCACAGTTCCCTGGCAGAGATGGAGGCTGATAGGGTTTTAGAGGAAAAAAACAAGTTACTTATCTTGACGAATAAATAGAGCACAGGCTTTTCACCAAAAAATCCAATCAGAATCAAATATGCCAGAAGCTGGGTTTGCTTTATGCATTTAGCTACAAGCTGGCTTTTCACCTGCTACATGTCTATTAGACATTAAAAAGATGTCAGTTTGCAAGTTTGCCATGCTAATTAAACAGTCATGCACCATTTTACACTAACTGTGTATTTAAAGTTTCCAAACTAACCAACAATAGATCTTAAGATAATTTTAAAAAAAAAGTAAAAACTGTGCAAGAAACAGAAGATACTGTGATATATACGCTACCACGCTAGGACCTACATCGCATCACACTGTTACAAATGCCGCAGCCTAACATAGGCTGCAATCTATTGGCTGATGAGGGTGCCCTTCAGACAACTCGGCGAGCTGCTGTACTCCAGTTAGGTTTCAAGGTAATGTCCGTGTTTCAACTGATAAGTTTCCTTTACTACATGAAGTCTCCTCCTCACTGCCCCACGTCTACATATCAGTCCATTTACAGCTTTTTATGGTCACTTTTTACTGGAACCAGACTGATACACCACTTCGTACCCTAGAGCTGTTGTAATGTGTGTATGTCTATGGTCTGCACTGTTGATTCACGTGACGTCACTCACATTGCTGCATCGCGACAAAGCTCGAGCGCTAAATTCAGGTGGAGGACAGGAAGCTTGAGAACCTGCCATCTGAAATCATCAAATTGCCCATATCTTGTGTAGTTTACGGCTGCTCCAGTCGTTCTAACCGAGAAAAGGAAAAGAGATTTTATAGAGTACCGAAGATTGTCGTTCACAAAGGTGAGAAATGTAAAAAGTTCACAGAACAATGATGCAAAAAGTGGATTTTAAACCTACGTCTGTGGTCGGGAGGAGCAGAGTCTGCTGATGCTGTAGCGACCACTTCATAAGGTATGTTAGCGAGCTAACTTTGTTTTTGTGGCTGTGTTTATATAGCATTAGGAATCAGTGTACCCTTCATTCTTTGGTTATTCCGTTTTAAAACCAAATCAAAATAACAAATAAACAGTGTGGTTGTTTTGTTTTTCTGATTTAAAACCAAAACAGAAATACAGAAAAAACAAAAAACAGATAAACAGCGGTTTTTTTTTTTCAAACTTGTTCTGTTTTTGTGATATTTATGGAGAAAATAGTGCGAGAACTGAAGAGATGCTACTCTGATCTCCGCTCCGTCTGTCCGTCCTCCTTACGGACCCAACAACTGTTTATCATTTTATTACAAACTGGCTGACTTTTACTGCTGCAGCGCTCGCTCTCTGACTACGTTTCTCTGCATCGTTGCTATGGAGAGGCAGTGTGCATCATGACAAAATGAGTGATCAGAATGATTCAGTGCAAGCAAGAACAACTTATTGTTAATTTCATTGTTCCCCCTGGTCTAATGTGACGGAGCTCAATTTTGTGGCGGCATGAAGCTTATAAAACCGGGAAAAATCCACAATTTAGCCGCGTCATTGTTTAAACTGCAGGGTCCAAAGCGTGAGAAAAAAGTAGCGGCTTATAGTCCGGAAATTACAGTAATTTATTTTTCACAAAGGCATCTGTATTTGTTTGTCAAAGTGTACAATTATTTATTGAATAAAATAACACCAATTATTTTATAAATAAAAAAAAATCTCAGGCTCTAACGAAGCATGAACTGTAAAACTGAGAAAATAGCCTCCATTTAAAACTGTTTTGGTGCTGTGCATTAAATTTAATCTGATTGGTCGGCTATGATGTGATGCATATGATTGTTGTCTGGTCATTTCATTTTTCTGTAATTTCACAATGTTTGTCATTTGAAAACAAAAAAATTTATATTTTACCGAGTAACGTTTGTGTTTAGAAATGTAATAAATTATGTACTGAAGTACAAGTACAATTACTAATTTAGAAATATACCCAAAAAAGTACAAGTACCCATAAAAGCAACTCAATTAGAGTACTTGTAATCCTCTACTTTCACCTCTATAAACCACATATAGTTGCGTGTCCCTTTTTAACACTTGATAGAGGAGGAAATGTGATATATTACCTTGTGTCCATACACAAACTGGATGTGAGTCCTTGTTAGCTCATGCTATCTCATAGTTTACACCTGTTCCCACAAACTGTCAGGTCTGTTTTCAACAGTTACCCTCCACCCATGGGAATACATGGAAGTCACCTCCTGTTGGTATTGATTTTATTCTTGTGAATGTTAAGTGTTTATGTAAAAAGGGTTCAGCAGCAGAAGACGACGACGACATAGGGTAGCCCGAGGCAATAATCCTCCTCTCTCACCATGAGCACCCCTCCCTCTCTGATACACATCATTTTATTTCCTCTGTTACAATGGAAACTCATTGGCAGGGTTGTGGTCAATTACATTTTTTAATTACAATAACGTCTTTTATTATCGATGTTCAATTAAAACAAAATTATGATTATGGTGACCAGCATTTTTTCAATTACAATTACATTCTTAATTATTCAAGTACAAATTCAATTAATCCAAATTAGTGACCCTTTAATAAATAAGCTAATAAAAAATAACCTCTCTCTTGAGTTAGCATCTCTATGCTAATGAGTCAGTTTTGACCCATGTCTTAAATCAGCTGTAAAATACACTAAAAAATATTATCTATCATCTAATGTGTTTTTAACCTTTCAGTTACCTAATTAATAAAAATATTGGTATTAATATTTTTGGTGTGGGCGTCTGAGCCTTTTTTCCGTCACTATACCTCTCGATTTCAAAAAGATAAAATGATACGTAAGATAACTGAAATGTAGTGGGGGAACTTGATGTGAAACCTATTTTAATAACTGTTAACTACGTATGTGTGAGACATAGAACTGTAACATGATGTCTCAGTTTTGGGTTTTAATGAAATTGTAGATTTCCATGCCAATTACAATTATAAAGTAAATTATCTGAACTCAATTACATCATTTACATTTATTTTTTTACTCACTATGAAAATGAATAGTGAAGGTTAATATCTGATGCGTCAGCTTTTATGATGGGCTGCTGCCATTCTTGTTTTCCCTTTAGGCCAGTGTCAGTGAGTCACAGCAGACATGGCTGCTCTGACACATTAGGAAGAACATAATTCACAACATTATCCGTGAATGAGCCTTTGTTAAGTGAGCCTCTGAACAAAAGGTGCAACTTCATCTTTATAATATAAAGAGCAGCCCTCCTCGAAAATAGGGACGAGTAATATGGACCAAAACTCATATCTCTATTTTTTTTAAATAAAATAGCAATATACTATATAAATCAATCCATTTATTTCCCATAAAGTCTTCCCAGAAAGACAATTCTGGGTTCAATGTGATGACGCCAAATTCCACACAGTCACATTTCTCCTCTAAGGCAGTGTTTCTCAAATAATATCACTCTGAGACCCACATATGTCACGGTCATTAAATCGTGACCCACTTTTTTTTTTTTATTCAACCAAACACATGTTTTTCAAAAGTAGCTGTTGAAAACACACATATATAATCTCTTTAAAAAATAAATCTATACATTTTCCTGTGCAACATGCATTTCACAGCATGCTTGTCAAAAGGAAAGTTTCTTTCAAAATAAAAGACAAATCCAACATGAGAGACATCATTTACTCATTTTTGACCAGCTGTCCGCGACCCACCCAGTAGAGGTCCACGACCCACTTTTGGGTCCCGACCCACCAGTTGAGAATCACTGCTCTAAGGCATTGGTTATCAATCTTTTCAGCCCGCAACCCCCAAAATAAAGGTGCCAGACACCAAGGACCCCCACTGTACCTGAAGGTGGTTGAACACAGAGGGAAGTTTACTATTGTTGGCGCCATAGTATATAGTCTTCTTAAAGATGTAAATCCTTGTTTTAATCAGAAATAAAATGGGTTAAAAGTGACCAAAAATAGTGGAAAAGCTGGTGAAATGGGATTTGAAAAACCTCAGAAAAAAAAACGGAGAGAAAAAGTGGAAAAAGGGTTCAAATATTGGAACAATTAGTTTAAACTGGCAAATAATGGGCACGACAAATCGTGAATGTGGTTAAATCTGATGAAAAGAGGTTAAAAGTGACGAATAGCGGATTGACATGCAACTTTAGGTGGGATAAGTAGCAGAAAGGCTCTATAAGTGCCCAAAATGTCTTTAAAGTGGAAAAAATGTGCAGAAAAGGCATTTAAATGTGATGGAGTGTAGCAACAATGCATTAAAAGGGGCAAAAATATGGCAAGAAAAGGTGATGAAAATAGATAAACCCCCCTCCCAGTGTCTTGCAACCCCATATAGGTCCCGACCGCAAGGTTGAGAACCCCTCAGGGACAGCATGTGTGAGTGAGTTCTGTAGTGGGGCTTGTCTAGGGGAAGGTCTGGGTGAGAATGCACTCAGAAATCCATCAAACTGTGGTTTTTATGTTGTTCTGAGAAGTGGTGAAAGCAACAACTTTAAATACAAGTATTTTAAAACTAAATAAGCTATATATATATATATATATATATATATATAGCTTATTTAGCTTATTTATATATATATATATATATATATATATATATATCAACATAAGCGAAATTGTAATTTTTTGTATCCCCAAAATAGAAAACTGGATATATCTTCAATTTGATATACTGTTTAGCTCTACTCTAAAGATGGAGTTTTAAAGAAGCATTTAGTGACATCAGGCGCTAATAGGTGGGAAAAAGTGCCAAATTAAAAAAAAATACAAATAAAAATGCATCCCCCTGTAATTATTATGAGTTATGTTCAAATAAAAATGATTATTTATTTATTTTTCTTACTAATCACAAGTAGACCATTTGGCTAGCGATGCTTTTTGCTCCTCTTTGTAAGCTGTTTGGTTGTTTGAAAGCCAAGGCTAAAGAGGAATGCTCACCCAGCCTTCAAAGTGCTGTGAAGTGAATGCTAAAGAAATGGGGGCTGTACACTGGCAAAGCTTTAATCAATGCTATTATTAATGGTTGACTGCGTTGGATCGGAAGAAGAAGCCAACTGAAAGGACATTTCACACCTTAATCGGGTAGAAAAATAGCAATTGCAGCAAAGCTTCCCCTGAAAATTCATCAGTGTTCATTTGGGACCTTTTTTATCCACAGACACCGGCCATGGTGGTTATGGACTGATGGTGGCAATAACCTCAGGATAATTACCACAATAACACTGGAAACAAGTATTTCTTGGCAAGTATAGAGAATAACATTTTCCAGCTCTATTTGTTCAAGGAGACAACATTTTGAATGCTAGACTTATTCAAGAAAATATATTGTTCAGCAAATGAGATAAGTGTTGATTCTATCCCCCAAATTTACCAAGCCCAATACGTACACAAAAGCATAAAACAATAAAGTTTAGCTGTCATGTTTAATACTGGATCACTATATGGAATATTGTGAAACTTTGAGGTCTTTATCTTTGATAAGCTCATGTTTGACCCTGAAAATCACTAATGTTCTACATATCACAACAAAAGAATACGTAGAGATTACTCAAGCTGCCATGGCAACCACCCAGAAGAGAGTGATTTTTTCACCCAAACAAATATCTGATGTAAATCAGTGAAATGACGTTTTTATTTTTTATTTTATTATAAAGTCCAATTGTTAAGAAAATACATTTTCAGTTGCACTTTTAAAAAGAAAAAGCCGTTTTTGCATTGTTTACTATAGAACCAGAATTTAAGTTAATAAGCTTCTTCTTCATTTGTATTATTCCTTTATTTATTTCATTCAAGATTTATTTTTGCATTGTTTTGAATAGTTTATCAAGGGATTCTTTTGACAATTAAAAATAAAAGGAAAATAATAGTATTTTTCTAGTTTTTTTTCCCAAAAAAAATAAAGGAATGTTTTTCAGTCATCATTTGACTACAGTCCCATTTGGTAAAATAAATTGTGAGAGAATCGTATCGTGAACCCAGTATCGTGAATCAAATCGTATCGGGAGTTGAGTGAATCGTTACATCCGTAGTGACGAGTGGAGAATAATATGAATAAAATGTGTTTGAGGAGACGTGGCAGCAGCATAGGATGGTTGCATAGAGAGCATTCCTGTTACACTGGCTATAAAGACAGTGACTGCCACTTGATATCACATAATTTCTATTGATTTTTAATGTATTATTGTCGCCAGAGTCATCTCAACGTCCAAAAAATATGTGAATACTGAAGCGGGACGTGAATCCGTGACTCATCGCATTGAAAAGCGGTGGCATAATTCACTACACCATCATAACTTCAAAGGCATGTGAGCTATAGATCAAACTATTTTACAATATAAAACAACAATGAGCCTCAAACGTGGATTCATTTAGTCCTTTATATTATCCACAGGTTTGTATTCAGGAAATGTTTTAATGCAGATCAACCTATCAGTGTCTTTCACTTAATGATCTACATCATCCACAATGTTAGAAAGAAAACTACCATTTGCACAAAAAATTAAAAAAAATAAAATAAAATAAAAACGTAAAGCAACACAACATTAGTAATGATGTTAGCACGTCTGCGGTGTGTGATGTTACTAATGTGTTTCAGAGAAGAGTGTTATGGTTCATTAAAGTGTTAAGAAATGGTGTTCAGGTGGGCGGAGCCAGGTAGAAGTCCAGGGTTTCTTTGATAAAACCTGCCAGCGAGCAATGTTGCCATGGTAACATACTCAGAAGAACATAGGAATGAGATACTGAGAGTTTCCCTCATTTGAGCCCCAGAGTTTGAACATAACCCGCTTTATGGAACACCCCTCAGGTAGTGAGCAGACCCTGAGGACCACAGCTGTGTTTTAGATGAGTGCCTGTTCTTCTATTGATTATTGTTGTTGAGTCATTTTCTGTTCATCTCTAATAAACTGATTAATTGATTCAGCATAACCTCTGACTATGTCTCTTTGTATGTAATCTCAGGTACTGAACACAAGAGTTAGCTCGAAAACTCTTACATTACATACATTTTCCACATTTTCAGTAACGTTTTAACAACAAAATTGTAACAATTTGAACTTTGGTTTTTATCATATTGTGTTTTATACTTTTAATTTTCCAAACTCTAAATGAAATGTGGCCTTAGTGTAAGCTTATTCAATTACACAAATCAATGAAATTCATGCTGCAATGTTTCATTTCTAACCTGCTTTTTTTAGTAAAAACAACTTAAACAAAAAGTCCATATTAGTTTAATCAGAGTTCCAAAAATCATATCAATAAATAAACATTTTACCGACCATTGGCGTCTTCTGTTTGTATGAAGGTCTGAGCTTCTCAAAGTCCCTCTCAGGTGATCTAACTCAGCGATCAACACTGATCAGGTGATATTAGCCTGTTTCCTCCTACAGGTGCACTCTGGGAAGTGGAGTTCTGATTCATTTCAGCTCAACAGCCACTCAAAACTCAATTTAAACACTATTAGATTAACATGGTGGCTATTATATATACAGTATATATATGGATCATAAATCATACTAACCCACTTTTTATAAAGTCTACCGAAATTCAGTTTATGGATTAAGTTAAAAACATCTCATATTATGTATAAAGCTAAAATCAAATCGCTGCCAAAAATATTATGTCATTTTTTGAAGTAGACAAGGGGAGAATGATTTGTGGACGGAAGCATGTGTATCTCAGTTTATGGAGTATCCCTTTGGATATTAAATTTAATATTAAATTCAAAAGTTGTAACATCATAAATAAATCACATTTTTTTCATAAGCAAATCTTATTAGGTCAGTACAAAGACTAGAATATTATGGCTAGGTGAACATGTGGATGTTATGTAAGTAGCTAGGCCTATGAATGCTTGTTTTTGTTTATATTTGTGTGTATTTCTATATACTGTATGTATATACATGCTTCTGCTCAAATGTCAGATCTATTTTGTTCTTTCTGAATAAGCTTGGAGGTACACATTTAGATTTAACATTTATATCTAATATTTAACTTTTAGATTTAGATTTTACATTGACGTTATATTTTTACGGGGAAAAATTTATCACAAATTTCACAACTATTGCTGTAAATTTGGTCAAAAGAAACATTTAAAATTTAGATTAAACATTTAAGATTTACGTTTGCATTTAACATTTGGATTTAACATTTAGCATTTACATTTAAAATTTGGATTTAACATTTAGCATTTACATTTAAAATTTAGATTTAACATTTAGATTAGATTATTTACGAGAAAAGAATATCGCAAATTTTACAAACATTGTCGTATATCTAGTCAAAAGTAACAAAAAATTTCACATACTTTTTTTTCAACGTTACTAAATGTCGCAAACAGTTTAATTGAGCATGCACAACTTTACAATCTGCGCCCCCTATTCTTTGGCGTCACACTGTGGATGCTGTCGGACAATGGTGCTTTCTTTTCGTGAGTCATCTCCTTTCCCTAATGTGATTAATACATTCAATCTAACATGACAATTACACATTCATTAAAAAGCCAAGTAACCATATCAGCTTAACATTTGCATGTCATTGGATTTGACACAAGCATCAGACTCCAGCTAGAAGTCATTATCAAATGTTTTATTTTGTGCTGATCTGTGCACTCCCCCCACAATCATACCAACAAACCCCCCAAATAGCACTAGCCATGTGTTGTTTTACAATTTATTAATAGCAACATCATAGTACTAAATGTACAGGGGACGAATCCTATGAGAATCACATTTACTGTGCTGGCAAATACAGAGCTTAGTAGTACAAAAGTAACCAAATCAATTCACCTGGACATTGAAACATTTACCAATAACTACAAAAGGAAATCTAAATGTCATGGGTAAAACTCAATAATTAGCTATGTTTCAAATTCACCCATGACATTTAGATTTATCATTCAGATTTAGATTTTACATCTAGATTTAGATTTTGCATTTAAGATTTCTTTTTGGCATTTAAGATTTGTATTTTTCATTTAGATTTAACATTTAGAATTTAGATTTAAAATGCAAATTTAAATGTAACATTTAAATTTAACATTTAGATTTAACAATGACAATGCATTTTTAAGAAAAAAAAAATCACAAATTTCAGAACTATTACTGTAAATCTGCTCAAAAGTAACATGTACCATTTAGATTCAACATTTAGATTTACATTTAACATTTATATATAATGCACCATTTAGATTTGACATTTTGATTTTGCATTTAAGATTTATATTTATCATTTAGATTTAACATTTAGCAATTTGATTTAAAATGTATATTTCAATGTAACATTTGGATTTAACATCTATATTTAGATTTAACATTGATAATGTATTTTTAAGAGAAAATATATCACAAATATTACTGTAAATCTGGTCAAAAGTAACATGTACCATTTAGATTCAACATTTAGATTTACATTTAACATTTATATATAATGCACCATTTAGATTTAAAATTTCGATTTTGCATTTGAGATTTATATTTAGATTTTAGATTTAACATTTAGCATTTAGATTTAAAATGTAAATTTAAATGTAACATTTAGATTTGACATCTATATTTAGATTTAACATTTAGATTCAATATTTAATATTCAGATTTAACACTGACATTATGAGAAAAAAATTCACAAATATTACTGTAAATCTGGTCAAAGTAACATGTAACATTTAGATTTAGATTTAACATTTATATACAAATGTACCATTTAAATTTAACATTTAGATTTAGATTCAACATTTATACATAAATGTACCATTTAGATTTAAAATTTAGTTTTAGATGGAATATTTAACATTGCAATTATATTTTTACGGGAAAAAAAAGGATCACAAATTTCACATATTTTAGATTTGTGCTGATTGGCTCTTATCCGTGCACACACACACACACACACACACATTCAATCCAATAAACACCCCAATAGCACAAGGCATGTGTTGTTTTACAATTTATTAATAGCAACATCATAGTACTAAATGTACAGAGGACGAATCCAATGAGAATCGCATTTACAGTGCTTGCAAATACAGAGCTTAGTAGTACAAGAGTAACCAAATCAAAGTCACCTGGAAATTGAAACATTTACCAATAACTACAAAAGGAAGAGATGTGGTTCATAGGACACAAAATTAAAGTTATACAACATTGATCCGTCACAGAGACAGACTGGAGTCCCTTTTTGTGTGTGTGTGTGCGTGTGTGTGTGTGTGGCTGTGTGTGGGTGTGTGTTTGTGTGTGTGGGTGTGTGTACATAGTGTTCATATATACTATAGTCTTATACAAAAGTTAACAGAGGTACTCATTGATATATTAAACACAAATATAAAAAGTTTAGGAGTCACAAAATACAAACTCTTCATTTTTATGGCGACAACACAACTCGAGTCAGATTTCCGTCATGGTATGAAATGTGATTGTAAATCTGCATCAAATGAAGAATTCACACGCCCCCAGTATATACGACTTCTCACACATTCAAAATGGAAAATCTACCTATAAATGTATGTTTTTTTTTTCATGTTTTTGACACCTCTACACACTCTGATTTTGGTCAACTCATGTGAAAAGACACACGTTTCTCAGTTTTTCCAGGTCTTTTTTGATTGTGTCAATCATTCCAAGCCTGCACTTTGTTTTGAAGGCATTGCACAGTACTAGAGGCCCCATTGTGCAAATCAAACACAACAGCAGAGTTTTGATCACTCTGCAGGTCATCATGCAACGCAGAGATCATGGGTGAATTAGGATGATGCAAACATTGTTTTTGTTTTGTTTTTTTTCAAGTTGTTGAAATATGTAAAAGCACTGAAGGTGACAGTGCATTTAGCTCTTGTATTTAGAAAGAAAATGTAAACGTAACCGCAGGAGAAAAAGAACGATAAGCTTTACGTTAGGACTTAGAAACAGCAGAGCTACAGTTTTCTAATGTTTGAAATGGTTTGAAACAAAGTGAGAGAAACACATCAGTCATTGAAGTTACTTTTATCAGGTTTTAACCAGGGTTGGGGTCAATTATAACTGTAATTGGTGATTAATTACAATTATGATGTAATGTATTGTCCTATTTTATTATTATAACGATTTCTTTCTCCTTCCTCCTTCAGTGTTTTGACCATTAAGATCTCAAAACGTGTCAACAATTCACCACAGGGGTGCTAGTATTTTTGTGATTTATAACTTTTGTCAAAAAATCTTTTTTATCGATTTTTTTTGTTCAAAATTGTTCCATTAAAATAATTGGGAAATTACCATTTTCAACTTTTTTCCCTTCAACTTTGAACTTGAGCTGTTCGGCCATTTTTCAATCGATTTCAACTTTTAATTTTTTTAAATATCAAACTATCTGTTGTTTTTCAACTGTTATCTTCAACTTTTCTCTGTCTTCAAATGTTTTTTTTAAAGTTTTATGGGCTTATTTATTAAAGGTTAAGGTTCAGTAACTGTGATTAATTGTAATAAATCATGTGCCATTGTCCTTATTTTAATTCTATGTGTCTGTGTGTGTGAGTTTGTGTGATGTTGGGCTTTCTTGAGGATTGTTTGTGCGAGATATTTCTTTTTTTTTAAATTGTATGTAGGTTTTTATGATGTAAAGCAATTTTAATTATATTTATTATATGAAAAGCACTCTATAAATAAAGTTTGATTTGATTTAATTGAAAACATAAATGTAATTGAGTGTCAGAAGGAAAATAGTAATAATAATTGTAATTGTGAATAGGGGAAAATGCCAGTCAACGTAATTGTAGTTGAGTTGTAATTGAACATGGTTAATTGAAGACGTAGTTGTAATTTTTAAAAAATATAATTTTTGACCCCAACCCTGATTTTAACACAATCAGACGCTTTTTTCCAGTTGAGTGTGATGTCATTCCCTTCCCAACAGAAAAACCACATCCTTTCAGCAAATACATTAGCATGACACATTTCTAAAACAAAAAAACACTGCAAAGCCATTTAAATACCAAACCAATTCATTGGCTTTCTTCCACTAGTCTTCAATGGTTATGATTTTAATACAGCTGAGAAAAAAACGGTCAAGACCTCCTCTTGCAGATGTTCAACCAAGATCTTTTTCAAACAACATATATGTCAATGTATATGTATATATATACATATATTTCTATGTTTCACTCAGTGTCTGACATGCAAAGAGCTAGGATTCATGGTCTCAGTGAATGAGTTCCATTTTTCATCTTGACATGAAAAGCCAGTGATTGATAAGTTGTTTGTGCCAAGAAGAGCGTATGTTTCATGCTGAAGAAACAGAAAAGGAAGCTGATATTAGCAATTTATTCTCTACTAAGCACACACGCACATAAACACACAGCTTCCAGACAACATATCCTGAGTCAAACTTCATCAACCGAGAGGAATCTGTTTTCCCTTTAAGCTATAATAATAAACCACGCTCATCAGCTGTTCTGAAACATGGAGTGGAAAGTCAAGACGATGACATTTTTGCATCCATCTGATTGATTTCAGAAAGAAGTAAAAAAAAGAAAAAAAAAGATGATGTTTCCAGGCATTCTTGCTTGTTAAATATATATATATATATATATATATATATATATATATATATATATATATATATATAGCCGACTGTAGATGATACACGTTAGCAGCCGTTTCTGTTTTCTAGCGAGGAAACTTCGTACACAATCTTTCTCCAATTGGAAAAAACTTTCAGTCTTTGATTTTAAGAAAGGTGGTATTATTAACTGGTGACATGGCTATCATGTAGAGGAATAGAAATGTGGCTTCTGTAAAAACATTTCCTCATAATCACTGGCGACCGTGGCTCAGGTGGTAGTGGGTCGTCTTCTGATTGAGAGGTTGGGGGTTTGATCCCAGTACCTGACTATGTGTCGAAGTGTCCTTGGGCAAGACACTGAACCCTAAGTTGCTCCCAGTGGTCGACTAGCGCCTTGCATGGCAGTCCTGTCCCACTGGTGTGTGAATGTGAGAGTGATTGGGTGAATGAGCTGATATGTAAAGCGCTTTGAGACTGTTTCAGTGGTGATAAAGCTCTATATAAATCAAGTCCATTTACCATTTTTACCATTTAACCCTCCTATTAGCCTTGGAGTAAATTTGAGAAGATTTAGATGCCAACTATTCAAGATAAATTCATTCTAATCTAAAAGTTTGTCCTGATGGTGGCGCTAGAGAACAGGTCAAGGTCTCATTATCAAAGGCTTATTTATGTATTCAACAAATAAAGAAAGTGCCTGACACAAAAACTTGCTCAAAAATTATTTTCTGGAGGCAAATATCCCTGGGTCAGATTGAGCCCAAGGGAAAAATGTGTTAGTAATATTTGAGGATAATGGGAGGGTTAAAACAGACGTAGGAAATGAGTACTGGGAATGTTATAAAGCCAGAAATGCATTTTTAAACCTCATGGACAATAATAACTTATTCATCTACTATATTGTAATTTGCCGTTACAAGTTAGATTCAAGATGATGTTGAGCACTTTGAGTATGGCGAGGTTGGCCCAAGTGTCTGTATGTATTGTGAAACACATGTAGATCAGTTGGTTATGAGAATGATCGTTTTGTACAGTAAGGGCTCTTTACATTAGCTCCTCGACATTACGGGGTTTATATTAACTCTTGTAGACAGATAAGCATAAAAAAATGAAATTATGAAATTATATGGAACAAAAATATTTCATATTTCTTAACAGACCCCATGGTGGTATAGTTATTCATTGAGGGACTTTTCCTTTGCCACGCAATTCATTACATAAGAGATTTATCGTTTTCTACCAAAAGTGGCGGCGTTCCCTTTTCGACTTTGCCATTCTCTCTGACCTGTATTGTTGTTGTAAAAATGTACCAAAAAAAGCACCTTAACCGTAAAAAGAAATTGTATGAAATTGACTAAACTACTTGTAAACATGTTTTTTATTTCTGTTGCAACCACTACTGCCATCCTTGGAATACTGTGTTTTATTTTTCTGCTAGAAAAGCAGAACTGCTTTTGATTGTAATAATCATTACCTGACTATCACATGCACACACATTTAGCAACCAAGCCTTTGCTATTAAAAAACTATTCATTATCAGAGCATGTACTGTATCCCAGTGGTGGACTGGGACCAAAATTCAGCCATGGCATTTTGTGTCCAGACCAGCCCATTACATCATCAGCGACACCAAGTAGACACCGTTATTAAATCAGTGATGGTCAACATGAAACTTTTTAACCCCTTTTTTACTTTTTTTCTTTGACCATTTTGGAACTTCCTTTGTCCCTTTTGAAAAAGTTCTGACACTTTTTTCAGACTTTACCTACCTTTTGCCAATAAATACCCCCTTTTTCCTGTTTTTTGTCCATTTTTGCAAGTTCATTTTCACACTCTTATCCAATTGCTGTCATTTTTTGATTTTTTTTTGGCCACTTTTTATCAAAATGAGCTAATTTTTGCCCAATAAATACCACTTGTTTCCTTTATTCCCTACATTTGCCTCTTTTACATTGAGCTCTTTTTCACTACTGTTTGCCACTTTTTGTCCAATAAAGCTACCATTTGCCATTACATACCACCTGGTTCCTCTTTATTTGCAATTGTTTTGGCCACTCCTGAGTGTTTTAGTCACTTTACACTCTTTTCTTGCCACGTTTTTGCCATTTTTGGCCACCTGTGAGCATGTCTGCCTATACGCGCTCTTAAAAAAATAAAGAAAATATGTAGCAGACCGGACCGACCCACCAGGACAATGCCCGGTAAGCCAGATGGCCAGTGCACCCCTGATACTGTATATCCCAATCTAAAGGAAAGTTCCATCACCTAACAACAACTGTTTCTCAGAAAAGCTTTTAAATAATCTTACTTTGCGTCTCTCCATCACATATTTTTATATTCTAATCATCAGACCCCAGCGGAGGAAAGAAATGGCCAATATTTTTCAGAAGTGGAAGTAGTGTATATACAAATACAGTGGGAAAAAAGTGACAAGTGAATGAATGGTATAGATCAAGTTTAGTGGGTTTCTTGGCAGCTACTATTAAAGATTCTCACACAGTAAAAACATTTAAAATATTCATAAGAAATATGTTTGAGAGGGGCTAACCATGAGTACAGCAGAACCCAGGATATGATCACAACACCTTTAGACGCTCAGACGACTCTCATCCATCTCTCTCAACTATTGCACTGCCTACTGAAGTATTATATACGGTTTAGCTAAATATATAATACAAGTACTGCTCGAAAGTGCAGATAAAAAGCTTGGCACACGGTTAGTTTTGTGTTTTTGAAAGAAATACCGTAGTTACACATGTAAACAAAGACACTATCCCCGACCTAGCCGACCCCTTCCCAAAAAAATGGGTAGAGGCCTTTAAAAATAGAACACAGCTGTACACAAATAGAAGCAAATATATAGAAAATACATTTACAGTTGTATAATATACAGTAAGTTTCGTAACCCTCTTGACTAGATAGATACACTCTTCATTCAAAAAAATATATCTTATGTTAAAGAAAGCCATACAGCCTGGCACATGTGAGGCTGAACTGGTATGGGTCATTCATGGGAGTGGTTTTTCATGTGGTAGATGGACCAAAGCAGTGTTTTAACACAGTGTTTATATCCCCAAGTCATCTGGAAAACTCCTGAATGGCTAACATTTACAGACATAGATCTCTATGGAATGACTTGTCATTAGGTTCTTTAGGAATTACTGTAGGTACAAGTCCAAAAACTATCCAAGTAAATCATCTCCTCAGTAATCCTTTCAATCTGTACATATTGCTGTCTGCAGCAGCCAAAGACGCTTACAATTACTGAATTGTATTTGTGCTTTGTATAAACCCACAGGACAACAAAAGGCAGGTGAGGGGGTTTCTTTCATTTTTCCTTCCTTTAGAACATTCCGTGGTACGAGGGTAATCTCTCTGTCTGAGTCTGAAGTTGATAACAAAATTAATGGTGCTGCAAAGCTCACGGGAGTTCCCTCACTTTGACTTAAGAGATTGTTTAAAGCAATTTGATAGGCTTGTCCTAATCTCATTTTTTTTCTTCACATAAAACATTAAGGGGGTACTTTAGCTTTCCAGTGTTGTCTAGTAATTCATTTAGGCTTTGACCTAGCCTCTAAAAAATGAAAAATAGAATAAATCAAGTACCACTTTACGTGAAGTAATACACATAAGGGCTGACATTACGCTGTCATTATGATGACATGGCACCTGTCATTAGCATGAATAAGGTGTCATAAAGGGTGTCATTAAGTGTCGTTTGTTACCCTAACCCCTAATGCTGCGTTCACTGCAGGCGCAATTCGATACAAAGTCAACGTGAAGACGCGCTAAGAAGCTAAGTTTCCATTACAGATTTTCATAAAATAAAAGCGATATTTCTAAATGTCAACAAAGTATGATTGTGCTTTGAACGTGTTTCCGTTGAATGTTATTTTGGGCTGAAGCCTTGTGACTCCTGTGAAATCTCATCCTGTGAGATTTCAATATCAAAACATCTGAAAAACCTCCTCATGAAAGCGTCAAAACTTTTTTTAATTCAGGTGTTTCCATCACCAGTTTTTATTGTGCTATTTAGATTTTGCGTATTCCCAAGTGTAATGGAAACCAGTCTTTTCACCCATTTTAGCATGGAAGAGAAAATAATGGTGGCGGTGTGTGACCACCTGGAGGTCTATGACACGGCCAGTTTTTTTTTACCGTGTCTAGACGGACCAGGAAGGGTTTGACGCAGCTTCTGAAGAAAACAGTAAAACTCAACGGGTTGGATGCGTCACTGGTTAACCTGGTGAAGCCAGGAACGCCGGTGTCGAGCGTTTTGATGACAGCATAGATCAATTTTACTGGGGTTCTCAATAGTTGATGGTGAAAAGAAAAGGAGTCTGGTCGGCGCTTTTTTTTAATATTCTCTTCAGATGCAGATATGAAGCGAATATGGAGAAAACATTTTTCTAACCTGCGGAAGCATTCGCGCCTTCCCCGTGCCGCTTCTGGTGTGAACGCAGCATCATTCTCTACTTGAGAAAAAACATTCCACTACCTAACCCCACTAGATCCCTCCACCTAACCCAAAAAATGCCAACATAGCTCCAATGGTGTAGTAATTAAGCAAAAGGTGTAATAATTTAGCAAACAATACTTAATGACAGCCTTCATGACACCTTATTAATGCTAATGACAGATAATGACAGCGTAATGTCAGCATTTTGTGTTAGCAAAAAAATCTGGTCCTACTGAAGGACTGGGTCCTTGATGAGAAACATTTTGTTTTATACAAGTTTCTTATACATTCGGGACTCATGATGAACTAGGAAATCAAACATTTTGCTGTGGTCTTGGACAAAATGGACCAAATTTTCAGTCAAAAGCTAAATCTCTCGTTTCAGTCCTTGACACTAATTTCAAGATTTTTTTCACAACTTTGAAGGAGTCTTAGAGTTTGGTGCGGGAATATTCAATTGCACTCTTCAGAACGATTCATTTTTCAATAACTTTGCAATTCAAGCAAATTACCACATTAATTATTTGATTGTGGGGCTCAGATTAAATCTTCTCCACCCTTAATCGGTGAAGCTAAGATCGAAATCATAGCCGGGGCCCTGGGAATTTATCTTAAGCAGCTGTCGAGATAAAGACTGGAATTGTGCGTGAGAAATCTAGACAGACCTGAGGCGGCGTGAACGTCCCGTCCAGCTCTTCTACGTGCCGTATCATCATCGTATAAGGAATAAACTGCTGTGGGATTGTGTTGGATTCATCAGCCAGAACCAAAAAAATAACCACCACTCGTATCCATTCAGGAACAAAGCTGCTCACGTCCTAATCATTAAAAATAGGCAATGGATTCATTCACGCTGGATGTATCCAGGTGGTTCTTTGTTCTAAATTTGGCTCGCCTTTTAAAGCGTTTGTCTGTGGTCGATTCCTCTGATTAAAAAAATACTGTGTTTAAAATGGGACCTCAGCTGTAAGTAAAGCATAGACCGTTACCGTGTTCCAGGGTTGGGGTCAATTATATTTCTAATTGAATAAATTATAATTACAATTATGGTGTAAATATTGTTTTGTTTTTATTTTCTTTAAATCTGTTACTGTCATAATCGTAATTAAATTTGTAATTTAGTATAGATAATTGACTTTGCAATTGTAATTGCAATGAAAATTCGATAAAAATTGTCAATTATAATTTAACGCAAAACTGCAGGGAACCGTGTTACAGTTCTACACATATGTAGTCCACAATTGATAAAATAAGTTTCATTCTGAGCTTCCCAACATTTTAGCATTAAAAAAATCAAATTGAGGAGTATACTGGCACCTATATTTTCATTGATTAGGAAGCCAAACAAGGCAACCAATAGATAAGAAATATTAAACACACGCATAACAGCTGATTTTGTTATCATAAGAGAAAGCTAACACAAGAGGACGGATACATTTTTATTAGGTTATTTATTTCAGGCTCAGTAATTGAGAACGTTAATGTAATTTACCTTCTGACGATAATAAATAATTGTATTTGGAAAAATTGCTGTTCACTGTTATTGCAATTGACCATGGGCAATTGAAAATGTAATTGTATCATAAAAATGTAATTGACCCCAACCCTGCCGTGTTCCATAACTACATTGTAGAAAAGTGCTTAATATGAATATTCTTACATACACATTTCTTAAAACTATTCAAAAAAATATATTTAAATAGATTCCTTTTCTTCTCATGTTGTTCACATTATTAGGAAAAACAGAAAAAAAACCAAAAACAAACCTACGCCATTGGAGTTGACTGAGGTTTATATTATATTAGCGCTCTTTCTTTCTTCTGTCCGTCTATTGTTGTAGAAGCTTCCGTCTATCCAGGTTGTGGCACATAGTGGCATTATTGGCACATTGTTCAGATATTCAGTTCATCCTCCACCCAAAGCGCCTCCTCGGGCTCTGTTATCAGATGTTTTCCTTGAGACGTCGGCATCGTCTGCAGTCCCGTCCCATTCACATATCCATATAGAATCTAGAACTAAATGGAGTTTTTGTGAAAACACGGAGTGGCAGCTTTGAGGCTGCTTTACTTTGTCATCTTTATAAAAATAAATATTCTCTTCTCCGGTGTCCAAAGAGTAAACACACTATTTTACAAAAAGGAGTTTTTTTTTGTGTGAGCGTCTTCTCTCTCCAACTGGATACTGTGAAGATACAGAAAACAAGATTAAAATTATCATCACATTGGAAGAATAAACAACACAGAAATCATCTACAATAATAATATGTATGCACGAAAGCGTAGAGCTGCCACAGGGCCAAATATATTTTGGATCACCATATTGTATGAACAATATAATTATATTGTACAAACATTATATTATATTGTACAAACAATATACTTATATTGTACAAACATATTATATTGTAAAAACAATTGTTTGTACAATATAATATCATGTTTGTACAATATATACTTGTAGTAAAATTATGGAACAGAATGAGTGTGGAGCAAAAACAATGTAAAAAAAAAAAAAAATTCAGTTTAAAAACAGGAATGAAGAGAGGCTTTACTAATCAATAGTTGTTTTTTGTTGTTGTTTTAACGAGTACAGTTCCCGTCGGAAGTATGTATTCATGTGGGAGCTTAAGTAGAGTTGTCAGTTATGGCCAAATGGCTGTGTTTGAAAGTTGAATATACAAAGAGGTGTACATACTCTGATAATAATCTGTAGTGTTATAAAGGGGTGCAAAAAATAGTTTTTAATATTGACCTTCTTTTTTAAACCCAAACTGCGACACAGTGACGTCATGAACCGGATGAACCGGAACCGGAAGTACCACGCTCAATATTGCAAGGGAGCCGTAATCTCAAAAATAAAATCAAAATTAACGTCTTGCAACACCAAATTACTCCAAAATAACAAATGCACATACTCGGGGTGTGTGGAAGCTGTTGACAAAGTTTCAGGTCAAATAGACACGGCGTTGGGGAGGAACTCGCTCCACACACACACACACACACACACACACACACACACGTACGCACGCAGAACTTCCTTGCTTTTATAGAAAGATACTGATTAGCTCTGGACTATTTGTGAATATGTAGATTGTTTGTGTGATGATATATGGGTAATTAATTGCATTGTAGTTGTATTTAAAAAATAAATAAATAGGAAGTGAATACAGGGGTAATATTAAATACGTTTACGTATCTTCCTACTCGTTTTCGTACATGCAATTGAGAGGTTTATAGAGTTTGTCTGCTGAATACAAACGTATTTGGATATGAAGTAGTGCTGTTTATTGATCCTAGTGCAACGCTCAACATTTTAGTATTTCAATTTGTCATATTTAGTGGTAAAATGTCAGAATGACTGCCCTCTAGGGGTTGAAACCAGGATATTACAATTGATTTTTGCTATTGGCTGAGAACAAGATCATGTGACGGTGTTGGGAACATCTTGCCCCTTTTATAAAACTAGCACCTGTGGGCTCTACAATCTGTCGTGAGTAGGTTGTATTGATGCTGCGTTCTCACCGGACGCTTTTCAGATGTCAAAATCACGCCTAATGCTCCTAGTTGGATGCTTGTGCTCATTGTCCATCTCCAAACAGGAGGCGCTACGGGATCCTGCGACGCTCCTAGACGCGTGTCCACCATATATTGTGTATGTAAACCTTTTGACACTTTTGGTGTGAATGTGCCATAAGAGAAGAGTGAATAAAGAGGTATTTTGAGTATTGAGTAGCTCATTAACATAGCATAGATTGTTGGTTTTATAGTACGGACTGGGTCTGTCTTAACTGCTCCAGAAACCCCGCCCATAATCAAGACATTTTTTTTGAATCTCCATCCTCGTAGCAGGTCAGGAGAAAGCAGGGGTTTAGTTTGTGGATCAAATCAATGGTCTATTTCTGCTGTTGTAATTCATCATTTTTTTTTATTTTTTATTTAATTTTTTTGTCTGTTGTTCCATGTTCGAAATAAAGGCATCAATTCAATTCAACCTGTGTGTGAGGGGATTGGTGTTGAACTAAGTGCTGAAAAACAGGCCACCCAGTGTCTTTCTTGCGGCCACATTAAAGGGCATTGATGCATTGAAAATCAGCACGGCTAAGCCCTTTTGTGAGCTTAAGAAACACATGGAGAGTGCAGAGATAATAAGTTATCTTATTTCTTTCAAGGCTGCAGCACAGGAAGCATGCTGTGGAAAAGCGACGCTGACTGAGACTAATGTGTGTCCAGACAACACACACTCGCCATGCTACCTGCGGGCAATCTATTCCTTTTAAAATCTGGGTCAATAACAAACAGTGCACCTCATCCTGGGTTCCCAGCAACACTATGGGGGCCAGAGCATATGTTTGACGTTCACGCTTTGCATTTCAAATGGAGGGCCCTTTTAGCATACATTATCTACACATGAAATGTTTCACAAGTCCATCAGAAGTGACTCTTCACTCATGGAAATGTTGAAAACATGGTTTGGGTGTAGTTGTTAAGTAGCACTGTGAATATTAATGAAAGATTTCATAGGGTCAACGATGCTGGTGAATCTATACGGGAAGTATGGGTAACAGTTCACCTGAAGTTTTATACATAAGGCTGAAATTATTAGCATTAATAACGTGTCATGAAGGCTGTCATTAAGTGTCGTTTGCTAAATTATTAAACATTTGGAGCTCTGTTGGCATTTTTTGGGTGAGGTGGAGGGATCTAGTGGGGTTAGAGTTAGGGGTTGGGTGCATTCATTCTTTTTTCTCGATGAAACCCCCTGTACAGTTCTGGACCGTTCAGTTTGGTGGGGAGTCAAGGGCAGGGCATGGGCCGGCGCATGTTACTCAGGTTTCTCTGTTCCATACACTGTTAATTATAGAGCTTGTGAAGGTGTATCAGTGTGGGAGGTGTCTGAGACGTGTCCAGAGACCAGAAGTGTGTAGACTGGATGCAGTCAGCCACCTCTGAGCCTGCGTGGCTAACCCTGGAGATAGACTACGGGCAAGTAAGATGGGAATGAGCATGGGATATGGGTGTGCAGTGTGGTGGGTATGTAAGCAGTGTGGTGAATAGTGAACAGGGAGCAGAAGTGAGGGATGGGCTACCACCCTGGCACTCCTTAGTCTGTCTGGACAGCTGTTTGTAGACTGTGTGAGTGTGGAGAGGGTGTGGTGGGCTGAACAACCAGGGTCAAAAGTGGGAGAGATATCTGTGTCTACAACCATAACCGTGCCTTTCTGGGAAACCACCGGCCATCCAGCCTCCACCGCTATCTGCTCTGTGAGAAGGAGGGGCCAGAGAGGGACAGTGTCTGGGTGTAGTGATAATGCAAATCATCCTATGCTAAAGTTCTAAATTCAGAGTAATTTTAGGTTTAAGGCCCTCGGTGCTAAAACCTTTAGTCTTAAGAAAAGTGTACTCTAGTGGTTAGATTTAGCTTTAATTTATGGTTTAACGTGTAAAATCCACTTTAGATTTAGGGCAAGTTTCCTCTAGTAGTTAGGGTTAGGATTGAGAATATGGTTAAGGATATTAAAAGATAAATTTGATGTGGTAGGTGTCTTTTAGGTTAGGGCAGGGGTGGGGAACTCCAGTCCTCGCTCTCCTCAGAGCTTACACACTTGGGTGCACCGCCGCGTAGTAGTTTCCATTAAAATCCTACATGTTCCATGATTCTTAGCAGTTCTCTGTAGTCTTTGTACTCCTGGGACGTGTTTTAAAGGTGTCTCTACTTTGGTATCTCATGTTCATCTGTCCTGCTCTGTTTCACAGGAAGGTCAAATGCAGGTCAGCGTTACTTTTATTGCGGATCGACACAATGCCGATTTTGTGTGACACCAACTACGCAGAGAAGTCCGTGTGGTCGTAAAGTCTGAGCTTCGCATTTAAATGGTCTGGTGGACTTTGTTTCGCGGGTGTCTGCCCGAGCATGTTTGAACGTTAAGGGTTAGCGTTAATGTTAGGATAACCAACGACTTAATGACAGGCTTTGTGACACCGTATTCATGCTAATGACAGGTGTCATGTCATAATAATGTCAGCCTTTATGTATAAAACTTCAAGATAAGTTTTTTTGTAACCTACTTGACATGAGAACTTTATTAGTGCAAACTTTAAAAATTAACGCATTCTGTCACTTGCGCTTTATCATAAATAGATTTATTTAATATTGAGTAGTAGTCCACACTTTAAATGGGTTCATTTCATTTATGGATCAGAGAAACATTTTGGGAAATGTTTGCAAAGTACCCACCAGAGCCTAAATTGACTGAGTCTCCTCCACGCACAGAATAAGAGGAATAACTTCATCTTGTCAACACGAGATCTCGAACCACTTCTCGGACACGAAAGCCACAGGAATCAGTTGTCTTTCAGTCGGGGAGGGCCTGTAGAGGAACGGGAAAGCAGAAAAAACAACGTGAGTGACACATGAACAGGGTATTTATTCAGATATTTACATTTCCCCTCTAACAAAACACATCACAACTCAGTAATGAACCAAGTATTGATTTCCGTGGGACAGAAATGCTGAGTAAGGCCATTAACCAAGACGACAGACAATAAATTCAATAGATTTTACATCCTCCAAAGCTGATTAGTCTTTCTAGTTAGCTCTCAAAGACTGGTTGCATTATTGTCCTGACACAGGCAGAGAAACAAAGGCCCGTGGCAGTCACTGACTGTAGCAGAGGACGAATGAGGTGACATCCCTCCTACGTGAGTCAAAACATCTTAATCACCCCCTGGTGGCTCGGTGAGTAAACACTATCAACCTGTCCTCCTCAACTTAATGATGCTCAGTCTTTAATTAAGACTTTTAAGCTGTTTTTTTGACGCACACATTAAGAACAACATTAATTGTAAGACTGATAATAACATTATTAATACATACCACAGCAAGTGATTCATTGAGAGTCTGAACATTTAGTAATTATCTTTCTGTGGTGGCCCAATAATGGACTGAGGTTCTGTCCTACATGTGTCGCACCCCGTACTTTAGACCAGGGGGTACGCAATGGCACTACAGGGGGTACTTGAAAGAGAGAGCAAGAGGAAAATGAACTAATAAAAGAATGAACAAAATGTAGTTTTATATCGTTTATTTTAGTTAAAAACGATAATTGCACTGAATATTACCAGCAACTCACAAAACAATGACAAAAAAACACACACACAATAAGAGAAAAATATACAGAATTATAAAAAGAAGAGACAAACATCGACAAAATACAGAAAATGACCCCAAAAACCTACAACAAAAACACACTAAATCAGAGAAAAATACACAAGATCACTACAAAACACTAAGAATTAACAGAGAAACAGACAAAACGACATAAAGAAATAACTAAACGACACCAAAAACACACACACTGAGAGAGAATAATTAAAAATAATAGCAATAACACACAAAACTGACAAGAAAAACACAAAAAATATACTGAATAACAAAAAGAACAGACAAACAACAACAAAATACACAAAAAATTATGATAGAAATGATCTTGATTAGAACAAACTGAAAATACAATAATTGGTGTTGGTCCCACACCAGGAGGGGGATGACAGGAAATTAACTATAGAAATAAAACTATTCATGAGGCACTAAATACCGTTTCCTTCCATTTATTTAGAAAATAGGATTCTTTAAAATGTGTTTTATCACTCGTTCATTCCACCATTATGCTCCATAGTCGTTTGTGAATCGCTTTCTGAGCAAAATGTTACAGTCGGACAAAAGGAGGTACTTGGATTCAGAAATAAGAGAAAGGGGTACTTGAGCCAAAAAAGTTTGAGACCCACTGCTTTAGATAGTTGGCCACATGCAGGACAAGATGGTTTAGATCTGTGGCCCTCAATAAGCAGCCAATTCAGAAAGCACAGTGATGGCAGTAGACCTGGCTCAGTTCCTGGAAGCTGAGAAAATATTCAGAGGGGAACCTTTGGCAACGTGGTGTACTTAAAGGGATCCCCCACTGTTTTTACATCTTTGAAATGTACTTATTAGAAGATCTATGCCTATATAAATGCATTATTTTGCATAATATTTGTTTTATTACCTTTTAAAAATGGGACCGCAGGAGGCGACAGTTCCATCTCTGTGATTTAGTAGTAGACAATGAAGCAGAGAAGAAGAGCTCAGTTCGCTGACAGGCTCTGGTGGCTGAAGTTAGCGAGTAAATCACTTTAGGGTGGGAGTGGGACAAATAAAGAATTTCTGGCGAATCCAAACACAGATTTTTCAAGAATTAGTTTTTGATCATGTTTGAGCTCAGATATTTTAGCATTTCGTTTGCTTTAACAGTCCGTGATTTACTCGCTAACCTCAGTTTACATCGACATATTTAACTTTTTCTAATTCCTTATTTAAAGCACATGTGTCAAACTCAAGGCAAGGGGGCCAAATCCGGCCCATTAGACTATCCAATTTGACCCGAAGAAGAAAGCAAAAAATTCAGAGGAACATGAATCATAAATCAACTAGTTCAGTTGTAGATATCTCCAAAATAATTCACAAATTAAATGAAACTTTACATTATTAGCAGTGCTTTTAGTATTTCACCTTATGCTTATATTCAAGGTTCTTATTGTCATTTTTATCTTTACATAAAAAAACTAAATTAGTTTCTCGGGACCAGCAGCATACAACAAAAGAAATGAAATATAAATCATATATATATATATATGTGATTTATATTTTATATATATCACAAATTGTTAAAAAAACTGCAATTTTCTATAAAATTACATAAAAATTGGCCACGAAATGAAATGAATTTAAATTGAAGATCCTGCAGGGACTGATATCTGTCACTTATTGCTTGGATATTACCAGTGCCGTGTATATTTTATCATTTATTCATACGTGGAAGTGCAAACTAGAGCACAATAATGATTAAATTACAAATTCTCCCACATAAAGTCTGTGACGAGGAGAAACTGCTCCATATTTGGCCCCTGAACTAAAATGAGTTTGACACATATAGCCTACTTATATATACATCATATATATACAATTCAGAATGCTAACATCAAATTGACATTCATTTCACAGTTCAATTTTCAAAGCACACATGCACCGTTTGATGTAAAGACACAGAGAAAATGGAGCCGTAAAGACTTCCTACTGCACAGTATCCATATACTGACTCATTGCACAGCAATACAAATCAGTGGAACATTTCGATATGTATGTGTGTGCGTGTGTGCGTGTGTGTGTGTGTGCGCGTGTGTGTGCCCGCACAGAGCCATAGCGTTCAGCTGGGTGTGAGGCAGATGGATGACAAATGAGGCGATGGACAACAGTGTTGAAGGCAAACAATTTATGTGCGGGGATTTGCTCAGGCTGATTGTGGCTCAGTAACAACACAAAATAATGACTGTGGAGGTTCAGAACAGCCAGATAATTCTACTGCATGTGAGGCAATCATTAGGGCTTTACAGTACACATCAATGCTTTTATTAGGGTTCCTAAATGGGAATATGTAATGAGTTCTTAACATGATGTGAATTGATGGGTTTTAATTAGAGGATTACATTTTACATATCCTATTATTCACTAGTGCTCTCACCTGATATTTTAGAGCAGGGGTCTGCGACCTGTCTAGGTTGCAGCCTAATGTGGCCCTTTGACTCCATATAGCTTTAAACCACCAATGTGCAGGTTAAAAATGCACGTTTTATGTGTGGCAAGAAATTAGCAATTAGCATGTGTTGATCACATGATCATGCATTATCAAATTCAAGTTACTTTTTGTAGCCTTTCAAATACATGAACTAAAAAAAAATCTGCTTTTTATAACATTGTGTTCATGTAAACTGAGATGTGTGAGAATTTGAAGATGCAAGATACTGTTTTATTTCTTGATGTCAATTTATTTTATTTTATTTTATTTTAAACAGTTTTTAAGTTGCCATTTACATGATCAATATAAATCAAATCAAATTAAATCAAACATCATTCTATGTAATTTTAACTGTATATAATTGAATACACTGTATTGTCTTTATTCAGAAGGTATTTTAAGGTACTTTAATCCAGGTGAGATGAGGTTAAATGGTTCCTTGTAGAGTAAAAGTTGTAGACCGCTGTTTTAGAGCTACTGGCAGGAACAATACAGTTATTTTAGTAGAGAATATACAGATGGTTTTAGTTCTTCAAGTCAAAATGATAACCTTAATACCGTATACATGTATTCATTCCACACAGAGTAATGTACTGTATTTAATCCTCCAATTATCATTGGGGTCAATTTGACCACATTCAATATTTTCAAAAGAACAGACATTCTCTTCCATAAATGAAAATACCAACATCAATCAATATGATTCATTCCGTTAGTCATGAATGTGCACCCGAAAATAGAAAAAAAATAGGGTGAAAGATTTTCAAGATACGCTAATGGTACCTTCACACCAAACGCGTTTTGGGCATCAAACTCATGCCTCACATGCGTAGTTGGACGCTTGTGCTCATTGAATACAGACACTTGTCACCAGTGTCGATGATGCTGTGGATGCGTGTCGAGGGGAGGGGCTTCTCTGTTGCCAGTGGTGTTCAAACAATGGATGATATTGTGGCGACCAGTTATGTTCATAATTCACAGTGAAGTGGTGGGAACTTTGTGTTGAGAAGGTGGTGTTTTCGGTCGGATGTATTTTGGTGTGCACTGTGATGTCAGAGGGCCATAGAGAAGTGTGGGTGAATGGAGAATAAAGTTTGGAGTTCCTTGCTGGACGCCGCCTCCGACTCCTGTTCATCAGCTCTATATTATCCAGAGAGCGGCCGTTTCTGGATTCACCAGAGCTGCGCTCGGACGAGAGTCGCTTTCAGCGCTACTTCCGTGTTTCCCGTGCCCAATTTTCTGAAAATCAGAGGCAAATACTGTATCTCTGGGGTCAGATTGACCCCAAGGGTAAAATGTGTGTATGTTTGAGGATAATAGGATAATAGGAGGGTTAATGCATTAACTTCTTACAATATTGCTGATTGTTGCTGACATTAAAGCAGAACTAAGTAACTTTTTCACCTTAATAAATCCTTCTCATAGTGTTTATGGAGTGATAGGGGGTCTTTCATTCCCCCCCCCCTTCCCCCTGCTGTCTCTGGCCAGAAAACAGCACTTGCAACTTTCCCTGCCTCCGACCCGGTGGTAGACGTACTGCTTTACGGCAGCCCAATACAAACACACTGTCGTCAACAGGCACGCACACACATTCGCAACCTAGCGTTCCGTCAGGCAGCACACAAAAATATCCATCCATCCATCCATCCATCCATTTTCAGAGCTGCTTTGTCAGCACACAAACACACACACACACACATTTCCACACTCCCTTCCGTATTACTCCCTCATCATTCATTTATTTTACTTGTCTCTCTTCCTCATACTGTTCACATGGTCACATGGGACTAAATGTGTGAAAGCACCTTAGTGTCACTGTTGTATGATGATTTTTCAGTGATCAGTTGCTGTCTTGGGAGAGCAAAGGTGTGCATGTAGCTGTGGGGTGGAGCAGGAGCAAGTTACTTAGTTCTGTTTTAAATGAAAACCCAGAATCCATTAACTGGCTTCGATAAGACGCATTTAGCTCATCTGCATAATTGTTTGTGGTGTTTCTCGACTTCGCTTGACAATAGTCCATCGATTCTCTCTGGGTTTAGGCCAGTGGAGTCTACTGGCTAATAACATGGCCCCCCCAAACCTTCACTGACAGTTTAAACTTCCCTCTGGACCTTTGATTCAGTGCCTCATTACTCAATCAGCAGACTGTGACCTTCCTATTATCCTCAAATATTACTAACATATTTCAAATTTGGGCTCAATCTGACTCCAGGCATATTTGCCTCTAGAAAATGATTTTTCAGAAAATTGTTGACCAAGTTTTTGTGTGGGCCACTTTGTTGATTTGTTGATTCCATAAATTACCTCTTTATAATGAAAGATTGACCTGTTCTCTAGCGCCACCATCAGGACACACTTTTAAACTACAAATAATTCATTATTAATTAACATTAATGACCACAAGAGTATCAATGCTATTGGTTGTGGTGATAATATGACCTTTCCTGCATCAGGTCAAACTTTCAGTTTTAGAGTTAGTGTGGTGTTAGTGTATCTTGAAAATGTTTCATCCAAATCTTTTCTAATTTGATGACTTTCCCATAATGCACCTGTTGCCCCCTTGGAATGACCACTCCTGATCATTGGTTTGGCAGCCTTCTTTATTTTTATTCCGTTGGAGTTCACAATACAAGAGTAGCACAGTCCGTTGAACACATTTTTTTCTACCCTTCTTCTTCGCTTCTTTTACCTACAATGACGTCACTTCCCCTTAACTGCCAGTCAGAAAATAAACAATATTTCGTTATTAAAAATCAAAATAGCATCAGAATGACCTTAGTGACATTTAAATTATAAGATTAATGAAAATGTAATAAGTAATCAAGAAAATAAAATAGAAATATATATTCTTATATATTCAGGTTGCAACACACCCTATTGATTGATGTTGGAAACCACATCTTCCTCTCATAAACAAATAAATTTACTTATTTGTATGTCTCAGACATATCCTCCTCTACATCACTTTTACTGTGAAAGAGCTGTTATATGTCATGTATCAACTCAAAAGTATCAACTATACACCTGCAGGTGTGGGGAAGTTAGGTCAAACATGGGTCTCACACAGACGGACATGTTTTACACAGCTGAAACAACTGTGTGCAATATGCTCAATCAGCTGTACCCCTAAAAATAGGCAAAGTTAAGAAATATGAAAAAAAAAGTCAACTAATATATTGTGAATGATGGACATTGAATGGGGTCATATTGATCCCAAGGATAATAGTTCTGTTCTGTCCATACCTCTATTTGACGAGGCCCCTGAAGCACTAACCATGAGCCTACATTACTTTTTCACACTTTTTTATTTTTAATAATAGTTTTCAAAAAATTTTTAGAAACTGGATTTTGGGTTATTTGCTGTTTTTCATTAGCAGTTGTCTGCTTCCTTGTATTTTACTCATCTTTTAAGTTTGACTTTTTCTTACTTACTTTTCTTGCTTTTGGCTGTTTGGTAGGTAGTAGATACATTGTTCCTGTGATACTGTTGGTTGTGAATGAGTTTTATTCAGGCACTTCTCATCTGAAAACATGTTGGGAACTTAAGACTTGATGAGTGTGACAGGTTGATAAACTGGGGCACCCTGATTTTTACTCCACTGGGATAACACTGTGTGATCTCAGCAAGTAAACTGTAAAGAAACACGTGTGGGATTCAACCTTTTTTTTTTTAATGTATGACATAAAATACTGGATAAAAACAAAGATAGTCAACATTTGGGAATCCTAAATCCATGGAACATGAATAATTTAATACATCAATTTAAAAATGTAAATTCAGCCCAACCCTGGAATACAGAACATACCTGTTTCCATTGTAAGCGCTCTTGTAGACGGGCGTCTGCTGGATCATCTCGTCGGTGTAGATGGGCACGGCAGTCCGAACACATTCGTGCGAGCACTGCAGGCTGTCGTTGTAGGCAGTGAAGATGTCCACCTTACTGGACACGCGGGCTGGCGTGAAGTCGGTTAGGTTTTGGCAGCTTTCTTCTTGCTGGTGGATCTTGCGCTGATGGCTATTGTGGCGACTGTTTCCAGACTGAGCACAGCTACAGAAACACACACCAAAGACAAGATGCAAACATAAAATCATACCTCGTGTTTCACACGTTCAGACAGTACTGTTGCTATCGTACAACAGGGGTGGGGTCAATTACATTTTAAAATGTCTTGAATTATCCATGTTCAATTACAACACAGCTACGATTACGTTGACTGGCATTTACCCCAATTACAATTAATATTACTATTACTATGTTCCCCTCTGACACTCAATTACAATTTCATTCTCAATTAATAAAATTCAAATTACAATTACTGAACCTCTACCTTTAAAAAATAAGACCATAAAACTTAACCTTCATCTTGTGTTGGTATTTATTTTTGTTCTTTTATGTTTACTTTTGCTTTTATATGGTGTTGCTGCAACGTGTGAATTTCCCCAATGGGGATCGACAAAGGTTAATTCTATTCTATTCTATTCCATTCCACTCCATTCTATTATATTCTATTCTATTCTTAGCTTTCTGTTAGCTTAGCTTATGATAACGGTTTGGTTTTGACTTAAATCTAGGTCTTAAATCAGCTGTAAAATACACAAAAAAATATTATCTATCATCCAATTAGATTTTGATCGTTTGTTACCTTGTCAGGCTGCCTAACCAATGACAATATAAGCATTCATATTTTTGGTGTGGGCGTATGAGCCTTTTTGTCTGTCAGTACACCCCTCAAATTAAAATGATTTTTTAAATGGTAAAATGAGAACTGACAGGTAGTGGGAAATCTTGAAATGAAACATATTTTAATGATTGTTAACTATGTATGTGTAAGCTATAGAACTCTAACATGGTTCCACACGTTTGCGTTTAATTCAATTGTAAATTCGTTTTTGGGGATTTACCATGATCTGAACTCAATTACAATTAAATTACAAATACAACAGCAACGTATTTTTTTTCAATTCCGATTACAATTATAATTACATCATAGTTGTAACTTATCATCAATTTTACAATTATAATTGACAACCAACCCTGTCGTACATGGAACCTAGTGGAAAGGACAGTTGCCTACCAGTTTTTAAGGACCAGAGTTGTGATCAAGGCTGCGATGACCATAATGAGAGACACAGTGATTGTGATTATCTGGTGGACTGCTAGGCCTGCAAACACATGGGAGGAGAAGAAAAGATTGAATTAAACCAAACAATATGAACAATCTAAAGTAGAAGTCAAAGTAATCGAAAATAAAACCATAAAGATCATGAAGACATGGTCTGACAAAATGTCACACTTTGGTAAGTATTTATAATACAAATGTGATACAATAAAACAACTGCAAATTAAAAGTGTTCTTTCATCCCGGACAAGCCCCCCACAAATAAAATAAATAAATAAATTGAATTGGGAGCCTCGCCTCCACATTCACAAACTAAACTTCAGGTGACTTTGACGAACACCAACTTAAAAACACCTGGAAAAAAAAACAAAGTGAACAGACATAAAAATGGAGCACAACATAACACAGAACTAAACTCGAAAGCAAAGCGTCCAAAACAAAGTCCGCCAAATTAATGCACACAAGCAAAACATCCAGGAACAAAATAAATCAGTGCTTCACAAAAGTGTCATATGACCAAATCCTCAAAACACAAAGCAAATATTTATATTACTGAGGTGATGGTGCAAAATACTGGCAAAAAACATATAAACGTGCTATCCCAAAACTACATTCAGGCACACAAAGCATGATAACAGTCTCCCCTAAAGCAGCAATAACAGGCGAACCAAAATGGTAGAGCAACATAGTTAGCCCCAAACTAGACTAAAACTAAAGTTGCTGCACCACAAACAATTGACCTGTGGTAAAATTAGACCAAGTACTCCCCAAAAGTGATTCCGGACAAGCCCCCAATTTATGTTACGGCCCCCTCTAGAATGTAATACCAAAACGCTAGAGGGGCCGCAACACAGAACTAACAGGTTTCAAAGTATTTATTTACTCAAAGATTTTAAAAGTAGCAACAGAACAAAACAGAGAACAGTGTTGAGAACGTTACTTTAAAAAAAGTAATTAGTTATAGTTACTCACTAGTTGATCCAAAAAGTAACTGAATTAGTAATTGAATTACTCAATAATAAAAATAACTCATTACCAAGAAAAGAAACTATTTGAGTTACTGTAAGTTGCTCTATGTCAAATAATTCAGATTTTTTTAGATGCGTGTGTCTGTGAGGTGCTTCATTAAATTTGAGTTGCTTACAACAAATGTGGACAAAGTCTTCACTCCTGGATATAATGAACACTTCACATGCACGTTCTAGTCTTTGACCATAATTAATTTAAAGTAGTGTTTGTATCGTGACCTTAAAAATGACAACTTTTCATCAGACTGCTCCACGCTCACCATCTCTGCTGCTTCATCAAATCTGTAGTGGTTGTGTGTGAGGCGCGTGTGCTGGCACATGTGTAAAAAACACTGGCTCTGATTGGCTACCATGGAACATGACGCTGCCTTAGCCAATCATAAACGCTCGCCTTGTTTCTAACCCACCTCCTCACTACAGCTGCATATGAAGCCAGGGATGCTTTTGCATCGCATTTACTGTTCAGTGACGTTAACGGCGTAAATAGTAATTAGTTAGATTACCCTGTTACTGAAAAAAAAAAAAAAAAGCAGTTACCTAACGTCGTTAATTTAAACGCCGTTATTCCAAACACTGCTGGAGACCTTGGCCAGTGGGGAGGAGTCTCCAGTCTGTTTTGTTTTGTTCTGTTGCTACTTTGAAACCTGTAAGTTTTGAGTGGCGTCATATTTATGTTGCGACTCCTAGAGGGGGCTGTAACAAAAGGGAAAATATAATTTTGGGTAAAAGGGACATAATCGTCATAAATTAAATGACAAACCAAGCGGAATAAAAGAGAATTTTACCTTTATTGGTTCACTACTCTAGTTAGACTTCATGCATCATCCTCAGGCTTTCTTTGAAACATTGAATAGACTCAAATTATTCATTATGAATAAACCTAATACAGGCTTTGAACCCCAAAAACCTTTAATAATAGGAGAAGGATCAATGTGCATTATCCAAAATACGATACAAGCACGCACACATGCCATAATATTTCAATCTCTACCTTAAACTAAGACATTTTTATAACTTAGGATGGGTTTTAGACAATATGTCTTTATTATAGTTATGCCTTAACCTTAAAGATTATTTTAAAATTGAGTTTTCCATCCTTAAAAGTGAAAATAGTGCTGTGGTTTTCCATGTTGAAGCCAAAAAGGAAGGGTTTGTTGTTTGTTTTTTAAAGACAGATGTGCTATATCACGTTCGTCCCCTGTCCAATCACAAGCCTTCGCAACCCTCAGACCTAAAGCAGAATTGAATAAAGGCGATTAAACATGTTTTTCATCTAAACGTCAATTCGGAATAACTATTTCCATGTGAAAACAAGCAGAACACTTTAATTCTGCGTTATGTAATTAAAAAATAATTAATTCTGAATTAAAAACATCATGTAGCCATGGCCACTAAAAGGTCTGTCATCGTTCCTTGAGGAGAGACTTTCATCATGCTTTGTGTGCCTGAATGTACTTTTCGGATATAGTAGTTCTGCCAGTAAATACTCCTTTTTTCCCTTTTTTTGTCAAGTTTTGCAAGTTAATTTTGACACTTTTATCCAAATTTTGTACTTTCTTGAAATTTTTTGGCCACTTTTTATCCAAAGCTAACTTTTGCCCAATAAATATGACTAGTTTCCTTTTCCCCCGACATTATTAGCACACAACACGTAGAATCTGTTATTAAGTCAATGATTCTCAACATGTGGCTTTTTAAGTCTTCATTTTAATTATTATTCCACCAGAAAACCTTAAAAGAGGGAAACTTTTTAACCCTTTTTTTTAATCTATTTCCTTTGGCAATTTAGCAACTTCCTTCGTCTTATTTTTGCCCTTTTTCAAATATTTTGACACTTTTTGCAGACTTTAGATTTCTTTTGCCAATAAATACTCCTTTTTTTCATTTTTTGTCAATTTTTGCAAGTTCATTTTGACACTTTTATCAAATTTTTGGCCTTTCTTTAAATGTTTTGGCCACTATTCATCCAAAACTGACTTTTGCCCAATAAATTCGACTAATTTCCTTTTTCCCTACAGTTTGCCTCTTTTTGTTCCACATTTTTGGCCTTTTCACTATTTTGCTCATTTTAGCTGCCCTTTGCCAATACATACCACTGGCCTTCACTTTAAAACAATGAATATATGTAGAATAATAATGTAATTTTTTCAAAACAATTTTACTTTAAAAGAAAAAAAAAAATTCAAGGATTTTTATTTGTCATCATGTAAAAACGTCTCCAAGTGGCATTGTGTTATTTTTACAACCAGGGCCCTACACTTCTCTTGCTAGTTTAATAACTGGGTGATGTTATTTTGTTGTATATCATTTCCTTAAACACAAGGAGCAAAGTGACAGTTTATTTAATACAGCCAGTGCATAAATCAAATAAACTGATAGATATGATAACACATTGCAAGCATTGATCAAGGATTAAGATTTCAGGATTTCAAAAGAAGAAAACAATGATGTTATGTCTATCTTATTTATAGATTTTTGAAGAAATCAATGAAGCCCTCAGGTAAATGTGCATCTTGTAGCAATGTCCCACAATCTACTCTGTTCACGAGTCAATATTTACCATTGCAGCTTTATTTGCCGATTCCCTTTAGGAAACAGTACGTCCACCAAAATGTAAAAAAAATCTGAAAACAAAAACAATGGTTGTCTTTTCTTATGTTTTGTTGTTTTTCCATCCAGGATGATTATTTTGAACAATGCCAGTCCTAAATGTCCTCAGTGACTGAAACAGAGAAGCCTGTACTATTGGTGGAGGATCTTTGAGGTGTGTGATGCCTCAGGTTGTATTCTGAGTCACTCCACCTGAATGTTCAATGTGCTCAGTGAAGTTTGTCCCTCAGGAGGCTCCGTGCCCTCCCTTTGCATACGGTGTCTATGGAGAGAAGGCTGGAGCTAGTGATTGGCTCTGCAGATGTGAAAGCTGTCTGCAGTGCTTCTCCTCACTGTGTGGGTGGCTTTGCTTGAATATAATACAATGTGATGCAGCGGCTGATGATACCATCAACAAGTTTGAAGTGCAGTCATCTCTCAGGTCTACTTTGTCTTGCTTAGTCAGGTAAAAATCAAGGAACCATGTGATCCAAATGTCATTTGTGTATCAGTGGTTCTCAAACTTTTTTGTGGCTCAAGTACCCCCTTTCTCTTACTTTTGAATTATGTCACACTAGAATATTTTGCCCAGAATTCTGTGAAAAAAACCACTATAGATCATAATGATGGACTGAATGATTGACACATTTTACGTTAAATGAAACAGTATTTAGTGCCTCATGAGCAGATTTATTTCCATAGTTTTTATAATCTCTTTCCTTTTTATGTTTTTAGTGTCATTTTGTATATTTTGTTGTTGTTTGTCTGTTCTTTTTATTATTCAGTATTACATATTATTATTATTATTATTATTATTATTATTATTTTTCTCTTATTTTGTGTGTTTTTGTTGTTTTTTTGTGTGTTGTTGGTAATATGTGAATTATTCTCTCTCAGTATGTGTGTTTTTGTTGTCGTTTGGTTGTTTCTTATGTCATTTTCTATGTTTCTCTGTTGTTTTTTTTTTTTTTTTTTGTATTGTGTAGTGATTTTGTGTATTTTCCTCTCATTTAGTGTGTCTGTTGTCATTTTGTGTGTTGCTGAGAATAGTAAGTATTTTTTATCTATATTTTACATGCACCAGGGCTGTCAATAAATATTCTAAATTTGAATATATATTCGAATAGAAAAAAAATATTGAAATTTGAATCGTATGAACTTGGGCTCATTGCATATATGGGCCACATTTTTGCAGTTGGAGGCAGAGATGGGTCCAGAGAGCTGAGGTCTGCTGAGGCTTACGACCCAGTGATCAACATGTGGTACGATGTCCCTGAAATGGTCCGCAGACACAGTGACTTTGGCATTGCAGTGATGAACAAGCGGCTCTTTATTGACTCTTGTAGGACAAAAAAAGAACTGTTGAGTGCTATGACTGCACTACAAATACTTGGTCTGTGGTATTTTCTGGCATTGACAACCAGTATGATAGGGTGAGTTTGTGTGTGATTTCTGGACTTCCCAGCATGGCTGAGTACTGTTCCCAACGTTAACCCGTCATACCCAGGACACAGTGCTAAAAATAAAAAAAGTCTGAGATGGACTAAATGTTGTTTTCCATGATCCTAACTGGGAGTATAACCTGCCCTGCCCAGGGCTGTGTTTATCAATAAAAGTTTAAGACATTGGAAGAACTAGTGGATCAGTTCATTTTTTGTATTTTGTTGTTGTTTTTCTGGTCCTTTTTTATTGTTTTTATTGTGCAATTTCCTTTCTTGCAACATTTTTCCCTTTTTCTATCTGTGCTGTTTTTATTATTCAGTATAGTTTTCTCTTATTTTGTGTGTTTTATTGTCATGTTGTGAGTTGCTGGTAATATTTGGTATGATTATAATTTTTCACTAAAAATAAACGTTATGTTATAGAATTCTGGGCAAAATGTTCTAGTTGGACATAAGGGGGTACTTGGAATCAAAAGTAAGAGAAAGGGGGTGCTTGAGCCACAAAAAAGTTTGAGAACCACTGATTTAGGACAATGACATTTGGATCACATGGTTCCTTGATTTTTACCTGACTAAGCAAGACAAAGTAGACCTGAGAGATGACTACACTTCAAACTTGTTGATGGTATCATCAGCCGCTGCATCACATTGTATTATATTCAAGCAAAGCCACCCACACAGTGAGGAGAAGCACTGCAGACAGCTTTCACATCTGCAGAGCCAATCACTAGCTCCAGCCTTCTCTCCATAGACACCGTATGCAAAGGGAGGGCACGGAGCCTCCTGAGGGACAAACTTCACTGAGCACATTGAACATTCAGGTGGAGTGACTCAGAATACAACCTGAGGCATCGCACACCTCAAAGATCCTCCACCAATAGTACAGGCTTCTCTGTTTCAGTCACTGAGGACATTTAGGACTGGCATTGTTCAAAATAATCATCCTGGATGGAAAAACAACAAAACATAAGAAAAGACAACCATTGTTTTTGTTTTCAGATTTTTTTTTACATTTTGGTGGACGTACTGTTTCCTAAAGGGAATCGGCAAATAAAGCTGCAATGGTAAATATTGACTCGTGAACAGAGTAGATTGTGGGACATTGCTACAAGATGCACATTTACCTGAGGGCTTCATTGATTTCTTCAAAAATCTATAAATAAGATAGACGTAACATCATTGTTTTCTTCTTTTGAAATCCTGAAATCTTAATCCTTGATCAATGCTTGCAATGTGTTATCATATCTATCAGTTTATTTGATTTATGCACTGGCTGTATTAAATAAACTGTCACTTTGCTCCTTGTGTTTAAGGAAATGATATACAACAAAATAACATCACCCAGTTATTAAACTAGCAAGAGAAGTGTAGGGCCCTGGTTGTAAAAATAACACAATGCCACTTGGAGACGTTTTTACATGATGACAAATAAAAATCCTTGAATTTTTTTTTTCTTTTAAAGTAAAATTGTTTTGAAAAAATAACATTATTATTCTACATATATTCATTGTTTTAAAGTGAAGGCCAGTGGTATGTAATGGCAAAGGGCAGCTAAAATGAGCAAAATGTGGCAAATAATAGTGAAAAAGGGCAAAAATGTTGAACAAACAGAGGCAAACTGTAGGGAAAAAAAGAAACAAGTTGTATTTATTGGGCAAAAGTTAGCTTTGGATGAAAAGTGACTAAAAACAATTTCAAGAAAGGACAAAAAATGGATAAAAGTGTCAAATTGAACAAACAGAAATTGACAAAAAATAGAAAAAAAGGTATATTTTTTGGAAAAAGAAAGCTAAAGTCTGGAAAAAGTGTCACAACTTTTTGAAAATGGGCAAACATTGGACAGAGGAAGCTGCAAAATTGCCAAAGGTAATAGATGAAAAGGAGTTAAAAAGTTTCACCCTTTTAAGGTTTTCTGGGAGAACAATATTTAAAATGAAGACATAAAAAGCCACATGTTGAGAATCACTGACTTAATAACAGATCCTACATGTTGTCTGCTAATAATGTAGTGGGCTGGTCTGGACACAAAAACACTAAGAAAACGACGCATATACTTTCTATGCTCTGAGAGGCGTATGCATATAATGTCTACGCATTGCACAGTGGACAAACGTAGTCATTCTACGCTTTGGGTTTGGTCTATAGGTTTGTTCTGTGAGTGTCCGTAATGTGTGATCATTTTCAGTGATGATTATTGTTCCAAGTGGGAACAATTCAGCCTTTTGTGTCACATCCCTACCAGCTTGCAGAAATGGATGTAGATCAAAACACTTCATCCTCCCCCTCTTTGTCCTTGTATGACTAAAAAACACAAAAGCTTCCTTCATTGTTCATGCTTATAAGACCCCTGCGTGTGTTGATCTCTCACTTTGCTGAAGGACAGTAAGCCACAAACAAAACCTAGCAGTGCTTTCTTTTTTTAAAAAGTAAGGCTGACAGAGGTCTGCTGCACTGCATTGTGAAGCCAGTGCGTGTGGGTGAGTGATAACGCAGTGACTAGGACACAATGACACACACCGCAGCAGGTGACGTGCTGCAGGACAAAAAAAAAAAAAAAAAGAAAGAAAGGAAAAGTCAAGGCGTCATGATGAAAATGCCCGTGTGGGCCGTCTACATCTCACCTCTCCATCAGCCAGCTGCCTGGGCTGCTGATCCAAGCCAATTTGTCTTTGGGACGCTTTTAAAAGGAAGTGCTGCCCCGTCATTTTGAAAAAGCACACAACATCTCCTCTGTCCTCCTTCTGCTCTGACAGCCTCCTCTCAGATAATAAACTCCTCTGGCAGTGCAATGCAAAGGCACAGCAGGTCAAACGTGGATATTTGCCTCTGGAAAATCATTTTCAGGAAAATTGTTCACCAAGTTTTTGTGTCAGGTAATGCTGGGCAATACAACAATAACAATGTATATCGCGATACAGATGTGATCAATATCAATAGAAAATATTTGCAATAGTACGATCAAAAATTTCACTGAACTCCATTAGAAAAATGTATTACTTTATTATTAAATTATCATTATTACAAAAATTCTAAATACTTTGCACATTTTGAATGATTAAATTAACTTTTTTATTTGCACATTGACACATATTTTTGTTTATTTGGCAGTTTTATATCACGGGATTGAACTTTTATTCTGAATTAAAGCTCTCATGTAAACAAATCAACTTGACACCTACAGGTTTAGGGATTTATGGTCACACACAGGCAGACACGTTTTACACAGCTAAAACAGCTGGGGGTCAAATTGACCCCAGAGTAACACCAATGGATGCAATATGTGTTCAGCACATTGAAAAAGTATCATGATGATAATTTTATGCTCAATCAATTGTACCCATCAAATTAAGAAAAGTCATGAAATATAAAGCAAGAAAAAAGTACACATGTTTTGAATGATAAACATTGAATGGGGTCATATTTGATGCCAAGGATAATAGAGGGTTAACAAAATCTCAGATCAACTCAGAGACGTACAGAACCATTAGCTTATCTCTTGCTAATCATTTGCATTACTTTTATATTCCTACTTTACTCCCCCTTTGTGCTCATGTCTCACGGATGTAAGTTAACATCCGTCCACATCCAGGCATGGTAAAGCTCGCCCCTGATCCTGATCAATAGCTGAGGTGTCTTCAGAGAATTGTTTCATTGTGCGCTGATGTCAGATTTAAACAGAGATCTCTCAACTCAAGTCTATTTCAAATCACAAGCAGCTTCAGGAAAAGTAGATCTGTATTCTCATTAAAGTGGCTGATTGGATGGTTCATAATACCAGCGCTTTGTTCTCTCCATTCAAGTTAGACTTAAATCTGATAAATATGATCTCAGGAAACAGAGTCCAGCCAGTGTTCATTTTATGTTAGAAATCTGATAAATCTAATAAATGGAATCATCTTGTGTCTAATTGTTTCTTTTTAATTTATTATAATTATATATCTTTATACTAGATATCCTTACATCCAATAGCACTTATGTTAATGATCCATATAGCAAATACATTCTTGCATAAAATAGTTCAACCCATTTTTTTCAGGCCTATTTTCTAGGACAAGGACAAAAAAGTTTCAAAACATCTGATTTCAACTAAATCTAACCAACAAAACAAGACAAGTCAGGTATAAGAACCTCAGGGACACTGAGTTTATCACTAAAGACAGTTTTGAATCAAGTACAAAATTCTAAGAAATATGAATAAATAAAAAGGCTGCCTTCTCTCCTAATACTTATATTGACCACTTGAAACAAATCAATCATAATGATTAAAAAGTGCATACACCCTTGACCCCTCATAATGATTAAACTACATATAACATCATCCGAACTCAATTGGTATTGTTTAAATCTGCAGTAAATGTCATCTTTAATTAACTGCAATAACTGATCGTTTGATGACTAAATGTAAAAACCTTCTAATTAAAAACTAATGTAAGATATAAACTTTTGAGTTTCTGCCAGGCTCAAATAAAATGTATGTCTTTATCTATTGATAGCTAATGTTGAGACAGTGACAATCAGAAATATCTTAGGTAAATTAACAAAATGAAGACCATGCGCCATGGCAAAGGGAGGAGGTACACTAGATAACAACTACTGGAGAAAATGATGAGAAAAACTACATTCTAGGCTGGAGATGGCCAACCCTGGACCTGTTGGTTCAAACAATGTATTTGTGCGTTTATAAAGTGTGCCTTCTCCAGACCACAGCTGTGTTTGTTTTCCTACTGACTTGATATTCTGTTTAGGGCTGCAACAACGAATCGATAAAAATCAACCAATAAAAGCATTAGCAGCGAATTTCATTATCGATTCGTTGCGTCGCGCGATTTATGTGTCACTGATCACGACACAGAGCCGTTTGATTCACCTGCAGAGTGTTTGTGTGAGTGTGTACCACGAGTGTCTGTGTTTGTGCGCACCACGAGTGTTTGTGTGTGCGTGCACCACGAGTGTTTGTGTGGGTGTGCAAAGTGTTAGTGTGCGCGCGCACCATGAGTGTTTGTGTGTGCGCTCCACGAGTGTCTATGTGCGCGCACCACGACTTTTTGTGTGTGTGCGTGCACCACAAGTGTTTGTGTCGGTGTGCAGGGTGTTAGTGTGCGCGTGCACCACGTGTGTTTGTGTGGGTGTGCAGAGTGTTAGTGTGTGTGCGCACCATGAGTGTTTGTGTGCGCGCACCACGTGTGTTTGTGTGGGTCTGCAGAGTGTTAGTGTGTGCGCGCACCAGGTGTGTTTGTGTGCGCGCACCATGAGTGTTTGTGTGGGTGTGCAGAGTGTTAGTGTGTGCGCACACCATGAGTGTTTGTGTGTGCGCACCACGAGTGTCTATGTGCGTGCACCACGAGTTTTTGTGTGTGTGTGTGCACCACGAGTGTTTGTGTGGGTGTGCAGAGTGTTAGTGTGTGCGCGCACCACGAGTGCTTGTGTATGCACGCACTACGAGTGTTTGTGTGCACGCACCACGACTGCTTGTGTGTGACCTGTGTGCGCGAGTGTTCATTTGTGCATGAAAGACACATTTATTTTAGTTTAATCAGCTTAAGCAGGGTTTAAATGTGCTTTATAGATAAAGTGTTTTAAAAATAATTACTGTATTTGATTGATCGATTAATTTATTGACCGATTAATTGATTATGAAAATAATCGTTAGTTGCAGCTCTAATTCTGTTCATTTAAAATCTGTTAATAAACAAGTGATTGAATCAACCAAGCTGAAACTTCTCAGGTTTGAACAACTACAGAGTAATTTTACTCAATTCTAGCAGTGACTTATATATTTAAGTAACTTCTGGCTTGTATTTAGGAGCCAAAGTGCACAGAAACTCCCATGTGCAGCTCTCTAATGAAGCAAATTAACTCAAGAACCTTAGATCCAACAACACAAACACAACATTAAGTCCATTAAAGCTCTATTTAGCCAGCAGCATATTTAAGGATGAAGGCGTAATAGAGCACATAATGACATAGGTGAGAACTTGGAGTGCAGAGACGAGTAGTAACTGATAATTTAAGGAGGAAAATTTCTGGCATTCCTTCCTGCAAACGCATGGAATAATCACCTTTGGCAGTCAATTTGCCTCGTAGTGGCCTAGACAGTATTTGTTTGGTGAAATCAGTGATAAACAGTGAGAACCAAAGGGAAATGGACAGAGGAAAAGGGGGACAAACATTGATAAGGGGAGAAAGAAGGGAGAGCTTTTGACCTCTACGGCAGCGGGACGTGCGTCCTCATCAATGCTCCCAGCAAGGAATAAATGAGATTTTTTTTTTCCACATCCGTGGCCATGACAGTTTGATGAAGATGTCAACAAAAAGCATTGGGAGTAAATTAGATATCACCTTGGTGCCTACTTTTAATAATAAAACCCCAGCTTAGGCATAAAAACTCAATGGGGAGTCAATAAATGGGCACTGAAGGTAATGCCTGGTTTATATTGTACAACTCATTTTTTAAGTCTTTCATAATGTCGCTTCAAATTTTCAGGCTCAATGCATAAAACCCATAATTGATCTGGTGGTACTGTACATTGTTTGCCTTGGTTTAGCAGAAAAGTCACGATAAAAGCTGCAAATACGGCAAGGGATGAATTACGTTAGACATGGCAGGAGAACGTGACAAAGGCCAGAACGGAGAAATTCATCCCTATTACAACTATTTTAAACTTCATGCAAACAGTTTATAAAAAAATACTCCCTTTGCTTTTCTCCAACAACCTTATAATGGCCACGTTTACATGGGAGCTTTAATTCCTTTTTATTTCAGAATAAAAGTTAAATCCTCTTTAAACTGACCTTGTAAACACTTGATTCTGAATGCAAATTTAAGTCCTAATTAAACTTAAATCCAAATTATGTGGCTGGTTTATTCTGATTTTAATTCTGAATTAAATAATTCTCGGTGAACGTTTTATTCTACTTTAAGTTAAATCCGGTCGTTTTGCGCGTGCTCGTCCATTCGCAATGACGCACTGGTGATGATATAATCCAAAATGGCCGCCCGGACAAGAGCGGAGACTATTTATTTAATAAAGGCCTGAAGACATGGATATAATGAAAAGACTGGATGGACGGAAGCATAAACAAAAGGACATTTACATGACAAATGAAACAGGCTTCACGGGACAGGTGATACTAAAACCCAGAGACAGAGTAAATGTGTTCCCGTACTGCTGCACAGGCTGTGATGTCACCAAGTTTATCATTGTACCTGATGTTAGAGCTACTGTCTTTACCAGGGAGCTAACATTTAGTCCTGGTCATTGTTTACCGGAGTTTTAATGAGCTTTTTTTACTGATGATTAGTTCCTATCTCCTTCTCCTGCTCCGCTGACCAAAGTGAAACCGGTCCCGACCCCAATGTTGAAAAACACTGATTTAGTGGCTCCTGAATAGATTTAATTCATAGTGGTTTTTACGTTTTCTGGTCGTATCACGCCTGGGGTGGGACTAAGACTGACCTATTATTTGTTCATCTCTCTCTCTCTCTCTAGTACCCCCTGTAGTTCCATTGCGTACCCCCATTTGAGAAACACTGCCTTAGGATATTGTGGTACATTGCGTGGAGGCATTTATCACGTTTTCCAAGATAAAAATAACGACTTTCCATCATTTTCTACACTAATGGCCTAAAGCTTTTTATTGTTGCTCTATAACAGAGAGAGAGAGAGAGATGACGGAAAGCAAGCCCACTGGCACTTAAACACAACATGTGATCTAAGCCACTAACTGCCACCTGTGCTTGAAAGGTTCCCTCAAGACCTCTGTCAAACGCTATCTGCTGATTGTCAGGAATTGCCAATTAATGCTTGTGTCAGTGTCCATAAAGTTAGCGAGCTCTTTAAAACCCTTATTGACAAAGGCTGAGGGAGAAGTAGGACAAAGAAATGGAAAATAGAAGCTGACAGAAGGAAAAGATCACAAACGATTACTCAACAAGTCTTTTAACTTCGGAAATAAAAGACATCACTGTATAATTCAGTCAGACAGAATGGCAAAAAGCTAACAGGGTCCAAAAAAAGGCTAACCAGAGTGGATTGCCTTTCTGTTGGTCTCCATTACAGGAACATTAGCTTTTTTACTATGTCTGTCAATGAAGGAAACAGCAGGTGATATCGCAACGACTTGTCCTACAACCGTCAAATGGAAATGACTGCAATTTCCGAAAGTGTGTGAAATGGCTTTGCTCCTAAAGCTGCTTCAAATGGCCATCAAGGGTTATGACGGTCTATTTTTCCCCTCTAACAGAGAGGAAATGACTGCCAAACAACACACGTACGGAGATAGATAACAGATTACATACGCTGATGGAACAATTGATGGAATAAACCCTCGTATCCAAAACACTGTCTCAGAGAACATCTGTACTTCTCTTCCTTTAGGCGTTTGTGTCAACCAATGAAGAGAAGAAGAAGAAGCAGCATCTGCTCAGTCGAACCAATTCATCTCCCCTTGGCTGAGTTTCCTGTAAATCAGGGACAGGAGTTTGACTCTGCGCGCCTGTCACTAAGCATCACTTTTTAAGCCACCATTTAATGCTCGAGAAAAGGAGATTCATTTTTCCTTCACTAAAGTGAGAGTCGATACAGGGAGTGATGATGGTTTGAATGGATTGTAATAGTAGTGTCTGCGTCTGTATGTGAGGCAGTGTTTTTCAACTTTGGGGTCGCCTGGAATTTAAATTGGGTCACCTGAAATGTCTAGTAATTGATAAAAGTAAATTACGGATTAAAAATTAATTTTTATATTATTTAATTATTGTTATTTTTCAAATTAAAACAAATCTAGTTCAAATAAAATGCAGTATAAAGAAAAGGAAAAAATGAATAAAATAAAAGGAATAAATGAAATACAATATAGTGTGTAAATATCTGATCTTGTTACACGAATCCTAGCGACTGATATTAATTCTAGAAAAAAAAATATTTGGGGTCACCAGAAATTTGTGATGTTAAAATGGGGTAACGATCCAAAAAAAGCTTGGGAACCACTGATATATGGTGTTGTGTTACCTACTAGTCCACCAAAGGTGCATGTTCTTCATTACAGGTCAAATTATTTGAAATACATTTCTTAGATCTATTGTATATTTGCTTCCTTTACCAAGATTAAAATTGACACATTTAATAATGAATATACCGCTCACTGTTTGGAATTATTGCTGTAAATGTACTAATAACATTTTGAAAGACCAAAAGTACAAAATGGATCTGATGCAGTGTACTGGGCAGTCCCAGTTCATCTTCCCTTCTGTTATGTTTCCCATTGCGCTTTTTTCAGTGTGAACTACAAGTGTACACACTACCATGATTGGCTAAGGGGTCGGATGCTCTCGCCACTTGAGACGCTCAGGCTGTGTTTGAAATCGCACACTAACATACCACTCATACTAAGTCTGATGTCTAAATTAGTATGTAGTGCCTTCACATTAGATAGAATGCAAAGATTGAGCACACGAGAAACACCGGATGTATACTATATCGGGACATTTTTTGAGTATGCATGCTAGGCACACAAGTCATACTCAACCGTCCCATGATGCATTGCGAGCGGAACGCAAAATCATCCTGCTAAAAGCTAAAAGTCAAACATTCCCTTTTCAAAATGAAATCATCTATTCTTGGGTCTCCGAAAATCTCATTAATGTCGTCATAAAATGTGTTTCTGTGAGTTTTATGGATCGAATGAGCACATGTTGATATTCTACTTGGTCACTTTTACACTTCAAATGTTTTCAGAACTTTCAAAGGTGGAGAATCAACAGATATTTAGCCTCAGTGTGATTCAGGTTTTTGCCGTTGTATGTTCCAAATGCATCTTGGGAAACTTGGAAATATACTTCAGTGGGAACGCTCATCATTCTAATCATACTTAGTATATAGTAAACAGTATATACTCACTGAATGTGTAGTAGGCTTCGAACACAGCCTCAGTTTGAGACAATATCATACAAATGCACGGAGTACTGTTTTTACCCTGTAAATGTCTCTTTTTTCACTTTAATATGGCCAGTTATTAATCATTAATCAGGAAAAAGAGAAATGATAATGTAATGACAAAGTAAAGTAACTTTTTAACAAAGGTCCTTCAAATGAGCTGTGCTTTTAGTTAATATGTGACAAAATAGTCAATGTTTTTTATATCATGACTATCTGCAGCTTTGTCACTCTGAGGATAGTCATGCATGTTTGTGTAAGTAGTAGTTATTATTCTCTCACTGTAAAATTAATAGAAAACAAATGTACACCACTGTGCTGCAGTGGTGTACATTTGGTGTACATACAGAAGGGCCAGGCTGCAGGTTTTGATTCCCAGGGGTAAAAATATGGAACATTTCTGAGTGGATTTTCTATTATCGCTCTATGTCTACATTGTATTTCTCTGACTTCCTCCCACAGCCCCAAAAAATGCTGGTGAATGAGCAAGTTTATCCTTTATGTTACACCCATGTGGTGCTTAGGACATTTATATACATAGGGTCACCACACTTGAATATTGTAGAACTATGGACTTGGTAATTTGGGAATATTGTATATGCAATTCATTTCCCACTAAGCATCACTATTACACACCGTGTGTACATCCTGATGGAACCTGATTTGATGCTCTTGTCATATCAAACTGCTCTTTTGCTCACCCTGACTAGCCTAATATCATCTAATAAAGCCATAGTAACCAGTAGTTGCTTTTGCCGACTGGAAATGTAATCATCTTAGATCGTTAATGCAGCTGACAGCTCCGTCTGTGGAGTAAAGATGGAGGTCCACGTTACAAGCAGCGCAGACAGCAGTAACAATCAGTGAGCATCTGTGCACACCCCAGCAATTACACCCACCCTCACCTACGTATCTCATGGTGACCTGTGTGAAGCCACAGCAACATGAACTACAGCAACTATTCATACAATTGTCGGGTACAGTTAATTTCATGTAACGTGTCAGTTATAATCCACTGATATTTTGATGTTGTTGGCTTTGATCCTGACTGGCCATGATCTGCTGTAAGGTAGCACCTCGGGCATTTGTGTCAAACTCGAGGCCCGTGGGCCAAATCTGGCCCTTTGGAGCATTCAATTTGGCCCGCAGAATAAATTAAAAATGACAGATAAAACATGAATCATCATCGTGTAAATGAAACTCAACAATCTTTGCAGGGGCTCACAGTTTACCCGGTGCTTAAATCTCATGATTGAAGTCATTTTCAATGTTAAACTGTTGAAAAAACTCAAAATACTTACAAAATCCTTCAATTTTACACAAAGTACATAACATTTCCCTTAATTAAACAGAAATTAGTCACAACATTTAAAGTAAAGACCCTGTTGGGACTGATATTTATCACTTATTGCTTTGATATTGTCGGTTTTTTGCATATTTTGTTTTTAATGTGCACATAGAAGTGTAAACTAGGGAACAATAATGTTGAATTTACTTGTTTTCTCACATAAAATTTGTGGTGCACTTCAGATCAAGCTGCTTCGTATTTGGGCCCTGAACTAAAATTAGTTTGACACCCCTGACCTAGTGGCAGGCAGGGTTGGGGTCAATTATAATTGTAATGGCGTAATTGGTAAATAATTATAATTATGATGTAATTATATTTGAAATCGTAATTGGAAAAAATCTGTTGCTGTTGTAATCGTAATTGATTTATAATTGAGTTCAGATGAATTGACTTTGTAATTGCGTGGCATTAAAATTTTATTAAATAAACTGTAATTTACAATTTAATCAAATGCAAAACTGTGGAACCATGTAATAGTTCTATGGTTTACACATAGGCCTAGGTAGTTAACAATTATTAAAATATTAATAATATTAAAAAACCTATTAGTGACTTTGAAGCATTTTTTTTTTGCTTTAGTGACACCTCAACGTTGGTTTCCTACCATAAAACTACAAAAACAACACTGAGACAAGGCTTTTGATGGCAATATTACTATTATTTTGTTATCCAGGTCAGAGTTGAATGGAATACTTACTGTATTTTGGCATTCCTCCAAGTCTCTCCTCCCATCATTCTCCACACACGCAACTTCCTCCTCCTCCCGGACATGCCGAGTGTCACCGCTTGCCCCGTTTATTAATCATTTTCTCTCACCATCAAAACACTCTCAATAGTCCACTTAGTTCCACACATGCTCTGGTCGAGTGTGAGCTGCTGTGAGAACTTCAGCATCAACTCTCATAGCGTCATTTTCTGTCTCATAAACTCCTTTCCTCTCCCTCTGAGCTCCGCCCATCACGGGTGATCTCTTATCCAAAGATGCGCTGCTGCCACCTACATGTCACCCGTTGGTCATTACATCATGGTACAAGTTAGATATTCACCGTAGAGCGTCGTCACACTGTCTCCTAGCAACCACAGTCGAAAAACCCAATTCACGTCTATAGACGGGAATGGTACTCAATGAGTTAAAAGCTTGTGATTAATTGTAATTGAACTTGAGTAAATGAGAATACAATTGTAATTGATTTCAAGGGGCAAATAATAATTGTAATTGAAAAAAAATGCTGGTTAACGTAATCATAATTGAGTTGTAATTGAACATGGATAAATGAAGAAGACGTAATTGGTGGCAGGGTTACAAAAAGTCAATCAATAACTTGCAAAAATAAGAGAGACTGAATATCTAACCCAAAGTGATAAAGCTGTCCTCTTCATTGTCATGCAGCATCCAGGCCTAAAAATGAGGGGGAGGTTGTAAGGAAATGTAGCCGCAGTGTAACAGTGGCAAGCTGTCATGTGCTTTCACTGTGTCACTCTGTAGACGTTCCATAACCAAACAAAAGTGGCAAGTGAAATGTCAGGGAAAGAGAAGATGAATTGAAACAGACATCAAACACATTGTGTTCAGTAACAGGCATGGTGTGCTTATCATCAGCACACATTGATTTTAACTGCATGTCTGTACATCATTATAGCTGGACACAAGTTATTCTTATTCCACTGGACTGTAGCAAAAAAAAAAGTGTGTAGCTTTCCACCAACATTCTGCTTTACTTCAGTGCTTCTCAAACTCATTTGGCTCAACTACCCCCGTTCTCTTATTTCTGAATCCAAGTCCCACCATTGTCCAGATACAACATTTTTCTCAGAAGAATATACAAAAACAGACAATAGAGCATCATGGTGGAAACGAATGAGTGATAACATACATTTTTAAAAACCTTACTTTGTAAAGAAGTGAAATGAGATTGTATTTAGTGCCTCCTGAATAGATTTAGTTCATTTTCTAATCAAGATATTATTTTTACCATCATCAGTATAATGATGATTTTTAAGCAAAAATGCTAATTTTAAAACCCCATTTGTTTTATGCTTTTACTTTTTTCCTCTCTCTCAAGTACCCCCTGTAGTGCGTAGTGCCATCGCATGCCCCTCGGGTTACATGTACCCCGTTTTGTGAAATACTGCTTTACTTCATTCAGAAACATTTACATTTCCATTTATTCTTCTTCAAAAATGAGTTTTGAACTCATTAAAGGTGCAGTCCGCAACTCTCAGATCCCTCTCTCCCCCTCCCTCCCCGCTGCTCTCTTGTCCTGCCTCCAAACTTTCCAAAGTCCCTCCCCAGAGGAGCTATCAAGCTAACGTTAGTCCGACAGAAACATCACAGTAATATAACATGCACTGTTAAAAGCATTTTACTGCAGCGCTTCTCCCTCTCTATGTGCCCACACCTCAGCAGCAGCAGCAACGACAGTGTCACTTACAGCAGCCCACACAGAGGCTGCTGCGTGCACATGAACAACACATGCACTACAGAGTTCTAGTGTAACATTTACAAATCAAACATAATGTAAATCAAGCAGCAGTAATTACCTTTCAAGCAGAAAAGTCACTAATTCCATCTTCTACTTCTCCAGACCTTACACTGTAAAAAAAGATGGCTCAACAGTGCCGGGAAAGGGGCGGGGCCTGTGGGCAACAGCTGTCAGACAGCCCATCAAACACAATCCTGGCTCTGATTGGTTCTTTTTGCTTGGTCGCGGTGAATTCTGGCAATCTGCCAAAGGCAGCATGAGCAGCAGGGGGCGGGGCTCAATGAGTCTGTTTATCTCACACAAACTACTAGTTTGATGTAAAGCTGTCCTTACATCGTGACAGCTTTAGCAAATATGACAATAGTCACTTTTATAAGAGTTGCAGACTGCACCTTTAAGAATCAAGTTATTTTAAAGAATTAAAAAAGTTTCATTTTTGTTGTGAATTTAATTGTATGAAAATGTCTTTATTTTCATGGAAAGGATAGTGATCTACAGATAGAGGTAATGTTTTCTCTTGATTCTTTGGTTTCCTCATTCTGTATGAGGAAACATAATATTTAAATTCCCCTGGAATAAAAAAACAACAAAAAAACACTTTATTTTAGATATTTTTGGCAACACTTTGAAAACACCCTCCAGTGTTTTTCAGAGTGAGTTGTGATGGTAATCTAAAGTAAAATGAACAAACACATCATTGTTTAGTCTACTTCCTGGGGCTTGGTGTATAATAATTGTAGGTCAATTTGTCCTTCAACATTTTAAAGACATAATTTTACTATTAATCTAACAATGATTGTTATTTATTTATCATTTCCTCCTGGCACCTGCTCGTGTGTTGCAAATATAGGCAAGTTCTCTGTCAAAATGTGTTTTAAAAAGTAGGAAAAATGAGCACTGGTAGTGATCTGAGTTAGTTTGACAGGGCCAAATGAGGATGGCCAGATGACCGGGTCAGGGCATGGAAGCTAAAGCTTGCAGGGTAATAGTTGGGTACGACCCGTCTGTAGTGGTCAGTATCTTTGGAACGTGGTCAAAGCAAACAGGCAACGAGAACTAGGTCATGTACAACCAATGCTCGTTGATGCAGCTGCAACAGTGCACGGTAGTGTGTTATGTAAGGACGCAGAGACAGAGGACTTGCATCTGGAATATCACTGTATAGATCAGCGATTCCCAACTGGTGGGTCGGGACCCAAAAGTTGGTCGTGGGTTGCAGACAGCTGGTCAAATTTGTATTTATTTTTATTTCTATTTTCTCTCCATTTTGTTATATTTGTTTTGGATATGTATGTATATATGTATATACATTTTTATATATATATATCCTTTCCCCCACATATTTGACTGTTATTAACTTATTTATTATTATCTCTAATAGCACAATACCATTATTATAATTATCATAATATCACACACACACACACACACACACACACACACACACACACACACACTTATTATATGTATAATATGTATTTGTAAATATTGTCTATGGCCTATAGCTCTTCTTTTGCAATTGTCTCTGTGTTGTATGTGGCAAAAAAAAGACAAATAATAAATTACATATATATATATATATATATATATATATATATATATATATATATATATATATATATATATATATATATACAAATAAATAAATAAATAAATAAATAAATAAATACTTAATGTCTCTCATCTTGGACTGGTCTTTTATTTTGAAAAAACTTTGCTTTTTACAGCCATGCTGTGAAATGCATGTTGCACAAGAATGATTTATGTTTTCAAAAGATATGATATGTGTGTGTTTTCAACAGTTTAGAAAAAAAAAATACAAAAAAACTAAATTTGATTGGTTTAATTATAAAAACAAAAAAGGGCCGCGATGGAATGACAAGCAAAATGTGTGTCCCAGGGTAAGAGCAGTAAAGAACCCCTGGTATAGCTAACACCAGTGTTTTTTAACCTTGGGGTCGGGACCATATGTGGGGTCACCTGAAATGTCTAGTGGTAAAAAAAATATAAAAACAAAAAAGGAGGTAAAAACGGATTCATTTCTATTTTTTAATTTTTTAATATATATTATTTTTAAAATGAACACATTACACACATTAAATATCTAATAACTGTATCCTATACTTATAGAGTAACTAAACCCCTGCTTTCTCCTGACCTGCCACTAGAAGGGAAATTCAAAAAATGACTTGATTATGGGTGGGGCTCCTGGAGCTGTTAGGACACGCCCAGTCTATACTATAAAATATCCAATGAACAATCTATGCTCTGCTAACTAGCTACTCAATAAACCTCTCTAATCACTCTTCTCTCAATCCAACCTACTCACCACAGATTGTAGAGCTCACTGGTGCTAATTTTTATAAAAGGGGCGGGGCTTTTATGTGACGTAAGATGGTCCCAAACAATCACATGATCTTGTTTTCAGCCAATAGCAAAAATAAATTGTAATAGCCTCATTTCAACCCATAGAGGGCAGTCACTGACATTTTACAAGAAAATATGACAAATTGAAATACTTTGACTAAAATGTATCAACAGCACTACTTCTTACCAAAATACATTTGTACAGACCTCTTAATGGCTGGAGGCAAAAACAGGAAACGCCGCTGGCTAAAGCATAGATATATATAAACACTAGATGGCGCAAGCGGGATTTGCCAGCGGCGACCATCTTACCTCAGACAACTGACGTTCTGACGCATTCTACGGTAGCTGTTGAAGTGATCAGCTTAAACCAAAATACCCTTAACTCAATGAAATATTGACAGATTTACAAACGGTTTGTCTTATTACAAACCTTATTATTATACGTGGGTATGACATAGGACGCTTGTACAAGTTGAAATTGCCGCTTGCCATTTGAAAGTTAGGGTTATTTAAATAGTACATGCACCATTGACATCGATGTAATGAGCGTAGCCAGCTGTCTGAGGTAAGATGGCCGTCACGTTGCTACGTCGCTCCCCATTGTCTATCAGCGTGGATAAGTCATCTAGTGTTTATATATATCCATGGTGGTTTGCCTCCAGGCAAAGCCCCGCCCAAAAAAATATGTCACATTGTTTACAAACAATCAAAGGGTAAAAAGGTTTTGGGGTTTAGTTACTCTTTAAACTTTTTCAAATATAAATCTAGTCACTTTGTGCACCACTAACCCTGGCTAATCTGTATTTGTTACACACTTTAATAAACATGCTCAAAAACCAATTCCAAAAAAATGAAATGTTCTCATGGGTTGTTGGACATTTGTGATATCAAAATGGGGTCACGACCCAAAAAATGTTGGGAACCTCTTAGCTAACCTGTAAGATCAAGGCTCTTGATAAAAGTGAAGGCTTTTTGGTGGTTTCTGACTACAGTGGTGGAACTTCAAGATCTTTAATGAGATGTATTAAATGTGACTTCATGTGAAGCAGGAACATCTGACTTTTTATGTGGATTTGGTTTATTTTGGGAGACAGCAAATGTTGACATCCCTCCCAGTTGCGTTTCAAAGCTTTCGTTTCTAGGCCTAGTCCCAACTCTCTGAGTAAAACGTCTGCAACAAGCTGTCAAACATTTATCATCTCTTCAAGTATTAATGATCATACTTGACCACTGTTGAGCTACTAACCAAAACATCCAGACCAATGTTGGCAGTATCCGCTGTATTTTTACGTATTTGTGTGATTTCTACAATGACTTTGAACACAAACATATAACAACCATCCATGATGACAGCACGCTAGGATAGTGTTGGTGATACACGCACGCCATACTGGCTGGAGACAAACTACACTCACGGCTTTCATTTGTGATAGCAGCCCACAGTATTCATGAGTCACAGTGAATTAGACCATGCAGCCCATTTACTGCACGGCTGCCTTCATCTGTGGTAATCTCTCAGTGACTACTGGCCTAAACAGCATGGCTACAGACATGTGAAAAGGGGCATTTATGTGAAAATAAATGCAACGTTTGAATTCAGGTGTTTTTCAAAGCACAAGCAGGTCACTTCTATTTCACTGGACTAATTTTAGAGATGTGCGATTATGCACCTAATGGTGTCTGCTGTGGTGTTAGACACTAAACCATGTTTTTCCATCGGTTAGAATTTAAAAAGCTGTTACATTTGACCTCCAATGACTGTACAAATCAATATATTTTTACATTCCTCTACTACAAAAATTGACACATTTTTTTTTACAAATGCTGTTGTTATTCTGACATGACACCTGTCTTTAGCATGAATAAGGTGTCATGAAGGCTGTCAAGTGTTGTTTGTTATACCCTAACCCAGGGGTCTGCAACCTGCGGCTCTGCAGCATCAGATTCAGATTCAGAAAAGTTTATTTGTCTCCGAGGGGCAATTCAGTTTTAGTTACATCCCGACCAAGAAACATGAAAGACAATAACATATCACGTGGGGGACAGGTACAGGAGTACTGGGGAGGAGCCACAAGAGCAGATGTGAATTGTGTTTTTCGGCTGGGGTTGCTAGGAGACTGTGTGACGAAGGTCTCCTGTGAAAATCAAGCTTGTACCATGATGTAGTGACCAACTGGTGACATGTAAGTGGCAGCAGCACATCTTTGGATGAGAGATCACCTGTGATGGGCAGAGCTCAGAGGGAGAGGAAAGGAGTTTATGAGACAGAAAATGGCGCTACAGAGTTGATGCTGAAGTTCCCAGCAGCTCACACTCGACCAGAGCATGTGTGAAACCAAGTAGACTATTGAGAGTGTTGCGATGGTGAGACTCGGCATGTCCGGGATGAGGAGGAAGTTGCGTGTGTGGAGAATGACGGGGGGAGAGACTTGGAGGAAGGCCAAAATACAGTAAGAAATCCATTCAACTCCTATATAGATAGCAAAATAATTATAATGTTGCTATCAAAGTAGTTTTATAGAAGGAAACCAATGTTGAGGTGTCCCTAAAGCAACAAAAAATATTGCTTCAAAGTCACTAACAGATTTTTTTCAGGAACTGGTTTTGTTTGTGTGAAACTTGCCTTTATTCAACTGCTGATTACAGAAAAACGAAACAAGCTAGAAACAAAATTATTCATCTAATCTAATCTTTCAGAATCTGGTTTCAGAATTGTCAGATTGTCATAGGACAAAATATCCTGTGGGTCTTTAAAACAGACTTTCAAACTGTTCTAAAACAGCTGGCACTGAGGGGGGTAGAAATTCTGAAAATGGCTGGCACTGAATGAGTTAATAATTAATCACATTAACACCAAATAAAATAATGAAATATTTTGTCAACGTAAAAATAAATCATATTGTGCAATAACTCCCATCTTTTTACTTCACATCCTGCAACATTTACAGACCATCAACTTTCCTTTGCACCTCTGCTTAGCCTTAAAGGGGACATATCATGCTAAATCCACTTTTTTAGCCCTTAAATGCATTTTGTTGTATATTTAGAAGTACAGAAAAGTTCAAATTAGTCTCTTCAGGTGCGCCATTGATATCTTTATATTCTGTTTTGGTCATATTTTGCAATCAAAATATCTAATAGTTTATAGTAGACAGTATATACTCATTGAGTGTTTAGTACGTTAGTATGTGATTTCAAACACAGCCATTCAGTAGTGCTTTCGTTTCCTCATGTCACCACGCAGGTGTTCCTCATCACCTCATTACCTTCCCTGACTACTTAAGGAATGTCTGAACACTGCTATATTGTTTTTTAATCCACTTCAAGTCCAAAGAAGTTGGACCTGTTTTATTATTATGTTTCTGGTCTTTCTGGATTTTTAGTTTTTGTAATAATTGAACATTTTTTAGGCTTTTTTACCACACACCTTCCTTTTTGGTTGATCTATTCACTCAAACAATCTACAGACACATTAAACCGTTGACACACAACTTTATCTCAACAGCCATTTCAGAGTCTCCAGTAAACCTTTCATACAGCTCTTATTTCAAACCCAACTCACAGCCAGACGTTGAGAGCACTCGTAAACAGTGTATTGTGATTGCAATAGTACAAAAAGGAGAAAAAAAGGTGCAAAGCGCTTGGTAACAATAATCAGGATTAAAATATATACTGTTTTAAGGAATAATCACTGCTTTTTTAAATCAGTAGTTTTACTTCTACTTGAATACGTTTAAAGTAATGTATCACATTTCTACACCCAAATGTTACAGAGTAAATTATAATATTTTTGTTAAAAATGATCAATGGGCATTATGAAACTACAAAACATTAAATAACCCAACAACAATTAAATGCATCACATCATAGTCGACCAATCAGATTACACTTAATGCACCGGACCAAAGCAGCATTGATTGGAGGTTATTTTCTCAGAGTAATTATTATTATTATTATTATTATTATTATTATTATTATTATTATTATTTATGGTGTATTTATTTATTTATGTATTATTATTATATATTTATTAATTACATATTATTATTTCACAGTTATTTTAGCCTGGGAATTTTTTTTCTTCTTTTGCATTGAATTCATTGGTGTTACAAAAAAACAAATGTACAATTTGACAAACTTTTTATTTTGTACAGATGCTTTTGTGGAAAATAAATGAATTTCCAATTGCGCAAGATTGGGTCTCTTCTTTCTTAAGTTTATACATGAGATGTTTACTGTATGCAAGGGAACCGTGGCAAGATTTATTACCAAAAATAAACGTGGGGGGTGAAAGTAACTAGTAATTTTTACTTGAGTATTTTATCTATGACTTACTTGTACTTGAGTACAATTTCAATCAAGTAACAGTACTTCTACTTAAGTAGGATAAATCAGTGCTCTTTACACCTCTGCCTACACATACATCATGTTCATAGATAGTTATTTGACTAGTGATGCCACAGAAACGTCAAAAATGCAGCTTTTTGAGCAGAAATTGAGACGTACTCTCTTACAGAAACGTCCTATTAATGAATATCAGTTCAAAGTGTTTGGTGTTGTGGATCAATAAACACAGTGTAAGACAAAGGTAGCAGAGATTGGAGACGAAACAAAGCACCTGTTTTCATCAGCAGTCTAATAGCATGCTGTCGCTGGGATAATTATATCTTGCCTTGGGGCTAATATGAATCAGACTTAGGTTAATGTGTTGTGATGGTGAAGGAAAGTTCTCGGCATCACTTATGCACCTATTCGAAAAAGTGATTGTGTTCATCTGGTGTGATGAGTCTCAGTCTGTTTATTGATGCTATAATGTACCTCCATCTGGAGACAACACCTGACTTTCTCTCCTGTCTGTGCTCCTCATGGATTTAATATCAGGGCATCATTTAAATGTCTGCTGGTCTCACAGGATCCAACCAATCAAGTGGGAAAAAAGAAGAGATCACAATAATTTTGACAGGACAATCACTGTATGTACTGTCATTTCATTCCACACTTACCATATATGCAGCTTTGGAAAATTAATGGGCACCTGTTGAAGGTGTATCCTGGCTTTAAGACGGCCATGGTTCTGGTTTGGTTTCAGAGCATCCTAAAACGGTGGCCCAGAAGGGCCAACAAAAGTCACAACACACCAACAAAGAGCCACAACACGACAACAAAAGTCACAACACAACGGAAAAGGGGGGATTATTTTCAAGATAAGTTACTCTGTGTTCAAGGCAGATAGACAGAGGCAGAGGTGACAAGTAACAAAGTACAAATACTTCGTTACTGTACTCAACTAGTTTTTTTCTGGTATCTGTACTTTACTTGAATATTTGTTTTTTTGGTGACTTTTTACTTTCACTCCCTACTTTTTAAAACAAGTATCTGTACTTTCTACTACTTACATTTTAAAAAGGAGCTTGTTACTTTTAAAACCTGCAAAGATGACGTCACGGCGTAAAAAGACTCAAACCAACAACCTTGAAGCTGCTTGTGAAAGGCTTTTCAGCTCAGAAGAACTCCTTTTGCAGTCCAAAACGGCCATGTCTCCATTCCAGAACATGATTCTCTTGATGCTAAATGAAAAATGGTGGTAGTTTGAGGTTTTACTCTCTCAGCCAGGTCCCTTAGTTTCATACGTTTTTAAAACTCTTTAACTCAAAGGTGCTTTAGGTTTAACTGAGCATTTGCATTTTGTTTTCTTGACACATTTTATTTACAATTGTATCTCGTGCTAAATTCTTCAGAATTTCAAAGGTAACATATTTAACTTGTTTCCATGTACCAGTTTTCTACAAGTTCTTAAAAATATAAAAGATATAGAATTTGCTGATTTAAAAACCCTGTCTTATCATTGATGCTTCAAAATGTTTTACTTAAGTACATTTAGTAGCATGTACTTTTTACTTTTACTCAAGTACGGAAGCAACGTCAATATTTTGACCAGAGTCATTTTTGATTCAAGTATCTATACGTTTACTTGAGTACTGAAGACTAGTACTTTTGCCACCTCCGGACAGAGGTCACCCTGGTAGAGGAAAACACTGACTCCAGTGGACCCATTTCCGACTCTATCCAGAAACCAAGCACATATTCGGAGTCGGGAATAAAACCTGTCCGCTGATACCACATTTTACACAAAATTAACACTTTTTGGACTCGGGAGGACCAGACCTTTCCATTCATACCACCCTTGGCCCGATCCGAGCACTTTTAAAATCATACTAAAAGTGCTCGGATCGGGCCAAGGGTGGTATCATCAGAAAGGTCTGGTCCTCCTGAGTCCGGATATGGAGGCTTTAGAAGGTCGGTGTTTTCCTCACCAGGGTAACCTCTGTCAATCCGCCTTGAACACGGACTATTTTATTTTGGAAATAATCCCCCCTTTTCTGTGACTTTTGCTGTTGTGTTGCCACTTTGGTTGGTGTGTTGTGTTGTTGGCCCTTCTGGGCCACCGTATCCTAATCTTGACATATTTTAGTGAACTTGCAAGTAGGCCTAGGCAATATATCGAGATTCAAGATATATCGAGTTTTGTATTTTGGCGTTATAGAAAATTACAATGTCGCTTATATTGGTTTTTTTTTATTTTATAGCTCATTTTTTTTGTTAAAATATTAGTTTTAAGAGTTGCTACTTTTGCTACTTCTCAGAACAGCATGAAAAGCAAAGCTAGATGGATTACTAAGTGCATCCTAACCCAGACCTTCCCCTAAACAATCCACACTACAGAACTCACTCACACATGCTGTCCCTTACAGGAGCACATATTGTGAAGTTTCGGGCGAGTTACTACAAAATTTGCAATGCAACTTTAGCACCCCCTTGTAGGCCTGGCAATGTGGTTAAAAACTCACCGTTTTAAACATGATTTGTCTCCAACTTGCCAAGAACATGAGCGCTCTAGGAGGAGTTTGCTTTCAAAGACGGTGTGGTTTGGCCAAACACTGAGAATTGAGAAAAACTGCCAAATTTGGCTCGCTAAATTCAAAATTGCAGACTCCCTGTTAAATTTAGGTTATAGGTAAAAATTACATTTTTGCTAGTTACGCTCCAGTGCATACACCTACTGAATGCCATTCAGCTAATTCAAAACAGTGGAAAGTTACAAATGCAAAATTGATTAAAAAACAACACATTCAATTTCTCACCAAACTAGAAGAAGAATCCATACAGAAACAATAGGACCTTTGCACCCCCTGTTTGTTAATAAATGGGCCTATGTGCCATTTTGGATGAGTAAATTTAACCCAAAATTGTCTTTCTGGTTAGACTTTATCAAGTTAAAAATACTGAGATTTATATCAGACTAAACCTCTTGCATTACATATGATCTTTTAATAGAACATACACCTCGAGGACCTTTTAAAGATAGGAAATGGATGTGATTTCTTTCTTCTTTTTTTGCTCCCAACCATTAAATGTGTTCTTTTTATTCCATGTGTGTGAGTACACTGTCACCTTTCAAGGTAAATGACACCAAAGGTCTCTCACTCAAAGGTCTCAGCAACAGACTTAGATAGTGAACATCAAAAGAGGGTCCTGTCCCTTTAACTACACTTGAAAGAGAAAAGTTAAGTCGTTGCTGTTACGACTTCTATAAACTTCTAACGAGTCGGTGAAAAAGAAACGGCATTAAAATGTTTGTGAAGAAAAGCGGAACGCAAAGTCCATTCATTCTGACTAATCCAAGTGGCCAAATATTAAAATGTCTTAGATGTCCTCACTGTTTGGGCTCATTATCCGTGTTTATTTTATGATTTTAAAGGGCACTATCTTACTTCTGGACCTGAAAACAATTTTACTAAACAAAGACATGACCAACTGTTAATGTCACCATTATTATCTCTGTGCTTTACAATTAGACCACGTGAAAAACTTTAATTAACAAAGTTCTGGCTCCATTAGACTTATGTATTATCACTCTGTTTATTTCTATTTAAAAGGCCATGTTTGTTAAGGTTGTAATGAAATAATAAATCTATTAAGTCTGGCTGAAAGCTTTTTGCGTTGGCGCCACAGCGGGACTTCCACATTAAAATTACATGTGCCCCCTTGCCATATATTTCAAGCATGAGCGGCTACAATACGGTCAAGGACATATTCTGTGAATGAAGGACTATTTCCCTAAGCTATATTATTGCACTTTTAATTAAAACAGAGTAAAGGTGAATGGATTGTGTATAGCAGTGGTAATAAAGATAAGTAGAGGAATCCAAAGATGACGGACTTCCATTTAATTTATTCCTTCATTCTAAGGGATCGCTGCCATTGCACAGTCTCTCACTGCGAGAAAAAAAAAAATAGATGCAGTTTAAATAAGTATATGCAGTGAAAAAGCTCAATTTACCGGCACTGGCAATTTTGTAACAATGTCAAGTGCAAAATTGAATATGTCTAAATCCTGGTATTAAACCTAATGTTAAATAGTAATATAACTGCTGAGTGTTATTACTTTATCTTATAATAGGTGATCATATAGTTCTAAAGCCACTATTATAACATAATAAAAACACCAATGATATCTTTCCTTTTCTTTATTCTAACTTTAGTGTATCTTTAACATCTGTTGGTATTACTGGTCTGTTCAAAGGGTTCACAATGTAACGTACACTACTAGGTGCCATAGATAAAGTCCATGAGTCAGAAAGATGACCCCCCTTATAAACCTGAATTGTTCTAAAAAAAAAAAAAGTCATTATCTGAATGTCAACATAGCTCCAAAGGTGTCATAATTTAGAGGACGACAGCCTTCGTGACACCTTATTCATGCTAATGACAGATAATGTCGGCCTTATGTATAAAACTTCAAATAAAGTGTTTCTAGAAAAGCAACTCTTACCCATTCAAACTTACTTTGATAATAAGATAATAACATATGTATATATTCTATATTCTGTTTTCATTGTGCAATTTCCTTTTTTGCAACATGTCTTCCCTCTTTCTGTCTGTACTGTGTACAGACCCATATATATATATATATATATATATATATATATATATATATATATATATATATATATATATATATATATATATATATATATATATATATATATATATATATAGTGGGATGAGTAAAAGTTATCTTTATCTTTCAAATGACTGATTTAATATTCGTAATACTTCATCTAATTTGAAAATATTGCAACAAAAAAAAAAAGGTGTCAGAATTCACATCAATAACTTATTCTTTTCACTTAAAAATGATGCTACTTTATTATTTTTTTTTTTTTTTCTGTAAGCCATTGACTCCTTCAAACTCAAACTTTTGGTAACACTTTACGTGAAATGTTATACATAAGGCTGACATTACGCTGTCATTATTATGACATGACACCTGTCATTAGCATGAAATTGAGCATAGCGTTAAATTCAGGCAGGCCAGAATTTAACCACACCCCCAATCAACCAGCAGCTCAGATTAACTTCCTATTGGCCAAAGCATACAGGATACAGGATGTACTACTTAAACAGTGACAGCTGCTTATACCTAATCAGAAAGCATCCTGCAACCCACCTCCACCCCGTCAGTATGTATCAACCAACTGTTGTCATTAACATCTGCTCTGCTTTGTTCCAGGGGGTTTGTGCTAAACGCTCTCCTAACTGCCACGTAAGCACGTGGAAAGGGCAAGGAGGTCCAGGAAACAGACCCATACCGCCAAATATAAGACTTCATGCACATCAACGTAAAGCTTATATAAAATCCAGGGTTCCCCAGTGTAGGGGCCCCCGATGTTGTAATTTTGCTCTCCTACAGAGCGAAGTTTTCAGCAGTTTTCAGCAACATAGGATGGATTTTCTGTTTGTTTTTTCCTTTTGTAATCGGTACCATCATAATATTTGTTGCACACTTGGACTCAAAAGGGCTGTCTTTACCTGAGGACCCCTGCAGCCACTTAGCTGCCCGCGATGCTGCCTGTGTACTTCCTCCACTTGGTAACCGTAATTACCGTTCAACATAAACACTGTAGCTTAGTGTGTGGCGCACATGAAGCTAATCATCATGTTTAGAACTCAACAGATCACATTACATGGGTGCACACGAGCGTGAATACCGTCTGGTTGAAACATGTTCAGGCTTAAAGAGACATCAACTTCATTTTGTTTGGACAGGTTTGGGTCGTTTTCTCTCGGGCCAGGTCTTCTTTTTTCGGCACAATTAAATGTATGCATTCTCCGAGTGTGTGTGCACGTCTGTGTGAGTGTGTGTCATTTGAAAAGCGCATCTTGGAATCAGTCTTTTCTATTCATCATCACCTTCACCAGTTCAACAAATAACGTTTAGCTTTAAAGTAAGGCTGGAACAAAGATTAAAAAAAAAACTTTAGCTTTACTTTACTAAATTTAGCCCTCTTATACATTTCAAAATGTTCTGCACCGGTGGCGCTTGCTCGCACGCCACGTGATCCCCTATGCTGTGAAAAAATCCTGGCGAGAACCCTGAAATTATGAATAAATCATTTATTTTGACTAAAGCGGTCCTGACTAAACTAAGTGTCATGAAGGCTTTCATTTAGTGTTGTTCATTACCCTAACCCCTAACCACACTAGATCCCTCCACCTAACCCAAAAAAATGCCAACATAGCTGCAAAGGTGTCATCATTTAGCAAACAACACTTAATGTTAGGCACCTTCATGACACTTTATTCATGCTAATATAATAATAATATCAGCCTTATGTACAAAACTTCAAGTCAAGTGTTACCAATCTTTTGCATTCTATTTTTTTTTTTTGCCTTACTCGGTGTGTCTCCATATGGCTTTGGTGGTTTGACCGTCTCCGAGTTGCTGATGGTGGACTTGGTGGTGCTCTTGGACTGTGTTGTGGTCACCACAGTGGTTGTGGTGCTCGTGGTCGAGGTCACTGTGGTCGATGACGCTCTGGAGAAAAACGTCACGTTGCTCTCTGGTTTGTTATCGTCATCTACGCTGTCTGTTCCCACGGGTCCCCAGTCGATAAATCCAGCCACCGTGGTAGTCCGGCCCTCCTGGGACTTGTCAAAGCTCTCCCATTTGAGCTGTCTTCTTTTTCTAATTAACAAGCGCCCACTTGATAAAGCTGCTGGAGCTCCTGCAAGAACAGCTAAAGGATCACGCGTCTCTATATGAGAGTATCTCAAGCGGCATTCCTTACAAGCCGTCAGTCCTTTATGTCCGTGCTTCCGATGCTTTTGGCCTTTGACTCTTGGGACAATCCCCGCCCGGTTATCCTGAGGTGGAAGGACCGGGTGGAGGAGCCGTCGGGCCAATGGGCTCACTGTTCTCCAATGGAGCTTGTTAGGCATATCCCAGAGAGGCTGCAAGCGAGGCCTTGTTGAGCGAGGCATGAACTTAGGTGTGAGTTTGATTCCCAGGCCCTGATTAAGAGGGCTGCACGCAGTGAAGTCCAGGGTGAGGTGAGTCATGGCCAGGAGGATCCACACTCGGTGCCCCACACAGATGCCTGGCTTCAAACCAGATGGACTGCAGAGAAGAGAAAGAGAATTAGAACGAATGGTTCAAATTAAAGCATGTGTCAAACTAATGGCCCGGGGGCCAGAATTATTTGGAGCATCCAATTTGGCGTGCAGGAGAAAGTTAAAATGACAGAGAAAACATGAATCACTGTGCAAATTAAACACACCTGGTGCTTATATTACATGATAAAACTCAAAATTCTTACAAAATCCTTACATTTTCAACAAATTATTACATAATATTTCCCTTAATTTAATAGAAATTGGTCACCAAAACAAAGAAATTTAAAGTGAAGATCCTGTTGGGACTGATATTTATCACTAATTGCTTGAATACGGTCAGTTTCTTACATATTTTGTATTTTATGTACACATAGAAGTGCAAAAACACCATGATCACGAACAAAAAGAATCATGGCATAGAAATGAGGGACTAGTAACAAAAACAAGTAACTTATTTGCTAGTGCACAAGTGTTAAACTCATGGCCCGGGGGGCAAATCCGGCTCTTTGAAGCATCTAATTCGGCCCACAGGAGAAAGTAAACATTACAGAGAAAACATGAATCATTGCGTTAATGAAATTCAACATCCCCGGTGCTTATATGGCATGATTATAGTGATTTTTAATGTTAAACCAATGGAAAAAAAAATTCTCAAAATTCTTACAAAATGACTACATAACATTGCCCTTATTTAATTAGAAATTGGTCTCAATTTCTAGGAAATTTAAAGTTAAGATCCTGTTGGGACAGATATCGGTCATGTATTTCGTGATATTGTCGGTTTCTTACATATTTTGTGTTTTATGTACCATCAGGTGACCATATTTTGATTTACAAATAAGAGGACACTTATGGACCGACCTCGGCATACTCAAGAAGTACTCAACGTTTTCTTGAATCTACCTTGTAACGGCAAAATACAATACAGTAAATAAGTGAGTTGTTATTGTACTATAAGGTTTAAAAAGCATGAAAATGTTTGTGTACACGTAAAGACTAACTACAGAAAAGCAAAATAACATTTGTTCATCCAGAAATTTAACTTATTTTACCCATAACTTCCTGTGTTTTTAAAAGTCATTGGGTTTTTTTTCTTTTTTTTTTTTTGTAATTTTGTGTTTTTTGGAATTTTTTGTTTAGTTTTATCATCATTTTGTACATGTTTCTGTTCTGTATGTTTTTGCAATAATTGTATGTAATTCCGTAGGTTATTGGAGTCATCTTATGCGTTTTTGATGTCATTTTAGTTCTATTTTTTGGTTGGTTTATGTGTTTTTGGAGTCATTTTGTGCATTTTTGTCCTCATTTTGTGCATATTCTTATTATAATTGTGTGCGTTATTGGACTATGTATTTTTAAAATCATTTCAGTGTTATGTTTTTTTTTTTTTGTGGTGATTTTGTGTTTCTTGGAATCACTTGGTTCGGTATTATCATCATTTTATGCATTTTTTTAGTTATGTAATAATAACAATCTTAAGCAATAATTTGCTTCCCAAAGAACCACTTAAGATACAACATAAAGGTCAGGCTCAAGTAAACGCTATTTATTCTCCACTTCCCGTTCTCCAACGTACTGGAGATTCATATCAATCCATTTCTGATTGCACCAACACACAAGGTCAGGCCGGGTTTAGCTGATCATCATATTCTGAATTATCTCCACTCAGAGACAAAGTCATCTGATTCTCAAAGGGCAGTTTGATTATGTAGAGCTCTGATCAGGATGATCCCGTGAAACAACACAGCAAGAAGAAGGCACAGCGTGACAAATACAGCTACTGCCTCAAGGCTTGTTTTTTTTTTTTTTTGTTTTTTTCCTATAAAACTCCCTTCTGCTCATCAAAAAGGCCGACAAGGTGACAGAACAGCTGACTGTAGAGGTTCAGACTGATTTTACAGACAACCTTCTTTTGGCCTCTGGGACAAAGCTACACATTGATTCCATTGGAGCGTCCTCATCATGTGCTATCGTTCATCTGTGCTGTCCTCGGTCATTTTAGGCCCACAGGACGACTCATATACTGTATAATATATCAGAGAGGTGATGACGGTCAAGAATGTGAGAACGGGCTTTTTGATGAGTCACGTTTTAACAAGTTTCTAATGATGAGTAGGTGATGCTGTCGAGACATTTTGTGAAATCAAATGGAGGAAAACAAGGTGCAGTGCGTAGGATTTACCCTTTGTAGGGTTAGGATTAGCAAAATAAAAGACTTTTCATTGAATTAATCCACTTGCTGTACCCCCACCCACAATGCTTTACAATCAAGATGTATTAGTTTCCAAACCATGCAAAACGTGTAGCTACCACACCATATTTTATATATATATATATATATATCACCTCGAGACAATACAATACATATGATCATATATCAAACTGGCATTTTAAAATGAAGTGACTGTAGTAGTTATTTAGCATTAATCCACAGCAGACACTAAAGCAGGACAAGGTTGGGGTCAATTACATTTTTTCAATTAAAATTACATCTTCAATTATTCATGTTCAATTATACCTCATCTTTTCAATTACAAATATGCTTTCAATTACTCAGTTACTAAAGTTGAATATCAATTAATCACCTTTAATAAATAACCACACGAAACGTAACCTTCGTCTTGTGTTAGCTTTCTGTTAGCATCTCGTATGCTAATGGCTCAGTTTTGACCCAAGTCTTAAATTGGGTGTAAAATACATTAAAAAACATTATCTATAATCTAATTTGTTTTTCATCTCTTGGCTACCTTGTTAAGGTTCCTAACCAATGAAAATATTGGCGATAATATTGTGGATGTGTGCGTCTGAGCCTTTTTTTCTGTCAGTTTATCATTTTTTAAATGGTAAAATGATTCTCAAGAGAAGTGACAGGTAGACTTGATGAAACATATTTTAATAATTGTTAGTTATGTTTGTGTAAGCCATAGAACTGTAACATAATGCCACAGTTTTGCGTTTGATTAAATTGTAGTTAACAGTTGTTTTTTAATAGAATTTCCATGCAAATTACAATCACAAAGTAAATTATCTGAACTCAATTACGATTACAACTGCAAATGTTTTTCCAAATGCAATTACAATTATGTCAAAATTGTACTTTATTATTATCTACACAATTGTAATTCTAATTGACCCCAACCCTGAGTCCAAATAATATCTGGTGTTCTGCAGTTTAGTAAAACATTTAAACCAAAGATTAAATAGTAAAACATGTAGTGGTCACACCATATTTTATATGACACCAAGACACAATTATTGGACACAATAAACATGATGATATATTAAACTGTCACTTTAATATGTGAAGTGACAGTAGTAGTTAATCCACAGCAGACACTAAAGTACGTTTAAAATGTTTTTTTAGATATTTCTCTTCACGCATCACTCGCAAGTGTTTACAACAGAATTCAGCTTTAATCTGACACATTAGCAACAAACCAAATGACATTAGGTTTCTATAATTATTTAAAGCCATCTGTGGAGACAATGACCCTGGTTCCTCAGGTACAAACCAAAAACACCAGCATCTTTTAATATGAGATGTGAAGGACTGCCAAATGACTGATAAATAATAAACAAAGGCCTTTTAACTGACTTTAAAAAATGACTGATGTGGTCATATAGGAGCTTTGGCAAGGTCAGTGAATTATTAATGCCTAAAAATATCATTGAGAACTTGTTTTACGAGTGTTTAAAATGAGCCGTGAACTCAGACAAAGTTCCTGACTCTCCAAGTCGTAGTGATGCGTTATATGAAATCTTAAGGTCTGTGATCTTAGGCTTTGGCTTTGACCAATAACATGAATGTTGTAGTCTATGAGCAATATGGGACTGGATTGGGAAAATCATATTAAATTTAAAAATCACATCGTCGAAATTTGGTAATACACCACCTTTTACCTTATGGTAATAGATATGACGTAACTATTGTTGGTTGACTAAGCTATATTAAAATTGCTGTCAGCTCACAGATATACATACATTATATAAAACAGTTTGTATGGCGTATGGATGATTTCACCTTTAGTTTATTACAAAATGGTATGGTAACCAACTGTAATTCAAGTATCAATATCAAAAACAAGTGGTACGTTTATTAAACTTTTGCTTCTACAACAGACTCTGATTCTGTTAAGGTCTTGATTTATTTATTATTTTTAAAGTAACCACATACATCTATCAAAGTTTATGTGCATATGTTAGTTTAGTGCAATGAAATGTTTTTTTTTTTCATTAAAAAACATGACTTTTTTGGATCGAGACAATAATTGCGCGGTGAAATATTGCAATATATCGCTGAAACATTTTTTTCTTACACCCTCAGTCAGGACTAACCCCCCCCCCGCAGACCAGCACGTCTCAGATAGTAGTGGAGCTGGAGCCTTCATCACCAGGCTGGAAGGTGAGGTCGTCACTTAGGTGTACACTCAAGTATAGCTAAAGATGAGATCATTTCCCCCGTTGCCCCTCTGAGGCTCTAAAGGAGTTGCACGACAACATCATCTCGCTTTAAAACAATCATCTAGATTTACGTGGTTGCTGGGGACTTCAACCATGTAAATATCACATTTTGCCCAAATTCCACAGAAATGTCTCCACATCAACTCAGAAAATAGGCCTGGACAATATTTTTAAGAGGTGTCAAGTTTTCTATTTTGACAATAATGAAAATGCCAATATGGCCCATATCGAGATATTATTATTTTATAGCTTATTTTGGATTCAAATACTTGTTTTAGAATTGCTTTCAGTACTTTTCAGAACAGCATGTTAAATGGATTTCTTAGTACATCCTAACCCAGACCTTCCCCTCAACATCCACACTACAGAACTCACTCACACGTGCTGTCTCTTACAGGAGAAAAAGCTAAAAGTGGCTCATATTGTACAGCTTTTTCTTAAGAAATGTGCATATGTGGTATTTTGCATTAGCAAATTGTGTTTCTGGTAAGACTATTTGAAATAAAATTATTTTGAGAAAAAAAATATTGAGATATGAGTTTTGGTCCATATCATCCAGCACTAGTCCTACGCAGGGCTTGAGATATCCTATCATACAAATACACCCAAATAAGCACACCTATAGATAAAAGATCTATGGGCGTAAAGGCTAATAATTGGCTCTGTCCAAAGTGTTTTTGAGTCCAGAATCAAGGTGTTTCTTTCATCTGCAACCTTTCTAATCCTGGTGAAAATTAGGATTTTGACAAGTCTTAGATTGACCTTCATATCCGGCTCCTCCAGGCCGACAGCCACACAAATGACTGATTTTCTCCGTTGCTTTACAAAGTAATTTCATTCCCTGTATTTCTGGCTCTTATACTGAGATCCAGGGCTTCAAAGCAGACAGCAGTGTCCTGAAACGCAAGTTGATAAAATGTCTTTAATGTATCTTTCATTCAGGCTCACCTTCATCTAATCCCTGAAATACTTGGCATTACAGTTCTCCGATACCAGTCTTCTTGCAGATAGACTATATTTTCCCTTGATTTTGCCTTTGTGACACTCACTGAGTGTGAAAACATTCCTGGAGCTCTCCAAGGATAAACCATAATGCTGTGACAAACCCCTAAAGCGGCACAAGTTTCACCCAGTGGATTATTTACCATACTGCTAGGGCTTACCCGTATTCCCAAGTCAGTGATGACAGTATGATGGAGCATGTGCTTATAAAAAAGAACACCAGACAGACAATGCCACCAGAAAGCAATCTGGCATGTAGTCTGGGTGAACGCTAGCGCTTACACTGCCATCTGCGCACAACTCTTCCCAAATATCTTTTCATTACGTGGGATGTTAAAGTGTATCAGTAGTTCTTGAACTGTACGACTACAGCTATTACCAAGTCTTCGTTGCAGGCTGTTTTATCTCTAGTGTGTTGCTCCTTCACTGAGGACCCCACATGGATCATTTTCCAGACTAACCTCCCCCTCACACACAGCTATACCTCCCCAAAGACACTGGAAGCAGTCCTGCAGCAATGAGATATTAGTTTAGATATAGGCTGCGTCTGAATATTCCCTCCTATCTCCTTTCCTATCCACTGTTCCTTTACACCCAGAAGTGTTTAAGAGGTGGCCGTGATAAGGAGCGTTCAAGTTCACTTTCAGCTGAGGAGAGAAGGCTCAATGCTTTCTTTATAACATCATTTAGCCTAGCAAACATCGATATATCCTTTACCAAAGGAGACCAAATAATGCTGACCCACGATTCTTTGTGACGACAACATTTAAAGGGACACGCACACTCGAATGCTCACGGAAACTTACGATGACCGACAAGGAACGGAGATCATGTAAATATCCAATGCAATAATATGCCTTGAACAACTTTAAATAATCTAAAACCCATATATTAGGATATGTAAGCCATATCATCAGATTATAACTGACATAAAACAGACTCTCTGTCATTCAAGAAAAAGAGATCAGAGACATTTTTAGCCACATTATGAGTGTGAGCAACCATCCTCAATGTGATGTTCTTTTAGTTTCACTTTTGTTCGTCGTAGCCTCTTTTTGTGTGTTCTTCCTGGAAAATATATGATTTTTGGAGTCATATTGTGTATTTGTGTGTCATTTTTTTTTGGAGTAATGTTTGTCTCTTTCTGTTGTCATTTTGCTTGTTTGTTAGTACTGTGAGTTTGTGGAGTAATTTTTCATGTTTTTTTCTTGTCTTTTGGTGCATTTTGTTGTCATTATTTGTGATTTTGCATATTTTTTCTGAGTAGTTTTGTGTGTAACTGTTGTCGTTTTCTTCAATTTTGTAGCAGTTTTGTGTGTTTCTGGAGTATTTTCTGTGTTTTTCTCTCATCTTTTACTGCATTTTCCTGCAATGTTGTAATTCTTTGTGTTTTTTATTGTAGTCTTGTCCTTGTTTTGTGTATTTTTCTGTCATTTTGTACATTTACTTTGGCGGCCGCATACAATTAGGCCGAGGGCCAAATGTGGCCCCCAGTTTCCTAAGTCTGTTCTACAGTATTTAGCTAAAGCATGCTAGAACCACTCTTTGCACCTGCTTCTATACAAACATAAAGACACACAGGACAGGTAACCTTTTTAAAGGCAACACATAATACCATTTACCTATCCCTGATACTGGAAAATTCACATTACCAACATAATACCATCAAAAGATTCCAATGAAAGAAGAGCCGTGTTTGAAGTCTGTAGAGAAAAAGATTCACTGTGTAATCCTGTATTGAATGTCTACGCAAAGGGTGAGTGTGGTTCATAAAGAAAAGGCCTTTCACACACACAGACTGTTATGCCTCAAACAGTCAGGGTGGATTGTATGTTGTCGTCTACATCCTACATATCAGAGTATTGATAAACGAAGTGGACCACTGAGGTTTGCACTTTAGCACACAGCTGATCTTTCATTGTTCTGTAATGCACTCTTACATGAACTGAGAGAAGTGTTTCAAAGCAGCAGCGTTTGAACAAATGTACTTGAGTTGTTGAGTACTGTGTGTAATCACATTGATCATCCTCTTATACACATGTATACATCGACACAGGCTTTTTCTTTGCTGAAGCCTTGGCAATTTGTGTCCAGACCATTATCTACATTATCAGTGAAACCATATAGATGCAGTTATTAAGTCCATGATGCTCAACATGTGGCTCTTTATGTGTTCATGTTAATTATTATTCCCACAGTAAATCTTAAAATGAGAACTTTAACCCCTTTAGATCTACTTCCTTTGGCCATTTTGCAACTTCCTTCGTCCACTTTTTTGGCCTCTTTCAAAAAGTTCTGACACTTTTTAGGGCTTTAGCTTCCGTTTGCTATTTAATATCCCTTTTTTCCAATTTTTTTGTCCATTTTGACACTTTTATCCAAATCTTGTCCTTTCTTTTATTTATTTTTTGCCACTTCTTATCCAGAAAAGCTACCATTTCCCCAATAAATACCACTTGTTTCCTTTTTCCTAAAATTTTGCCTCTTTTTGATCCACATTTGCCCTATTTCACTATTGTTTGCCACAATTTACCCATTTAAGCTACCCTTTGCCATTACATACTACCTGTTTCCTCTATATTTGCCCATTTTTTGGCCACTCTTGATTGTTTTATGGCCCATTTTATTCACTTTTTACTCTTTTCCTGCCACATTTTTACCACTTTTGGACCATTTTTGGCCACTTGTTACTATGTCTGCTTCTACTCGCTCCCAGACCGGCCCACTTTGGGTCAGATGGCCATTCCACCCCTGGATGAAGCTAGATTTCTGCAGCCACACAATAGTTCTGAAGCAGGGGGTCACCAACGTTTCTGAAACCTTGAGCTACTTAATAGTAACTGAATAATCTAAAGGGCCACCAGTTTGATAAACACAGAAATACTGATACAATTTCCCAGTTTCACTTTAATTAGGAGGAAAGATAATGCTTAAAAAGTTAGGAAATACTTAATTTCAATATGCAACACTTTGTTTCTCTAACTTATGTCATTGTTTCATTCTCAAATGACCACTTCTTAAACATTTCATAGGAAATAATCATCATGTTCCTATTTTACTAGCCAATAACTATTCATTTACTAAATGAAACATGTTCTTACCATTGAACAATTATGTAAGATTTGATAAAATTCCATTTTCTTTTTCTTTTATTTTTCTTTTATTTTTCTCTGAAAAAACATCACAATTTTAATGAAATTCTATCAGCGATACTTGAACACATTTGTCTCGTTTCAGTGAAAATAAACATTTAAAGATTTTATGTATTTAACTCTAGTCGGGCTCTGATTACATCTTTCATCTGAATTCATATATGTACGATAGAAGCCTAATAATTTGATTTTAGATGGAGTTAATTGGTGACTAGTGCTACTGTTAGAACAGGCCTGAGGGGACCTCCAGGGGTCCATTAGGGGTTCAATAGGGGTCCAAAGTAGGATAGGATAGGATACTGTAGGACACACGTGTTAAACTTATGGTCCGGGAGAATCCAATTTAGCATGAATAATTGTGTAAATCAAACTCAACAATATTTAATGTTAAACTGTTGAAAAAACTTACAAAATCTTACAAATCCTTCCATTTTTCTACCTATTTCTCATGATTAAATAGAAGTTAGTCACAAAATCTAGAAAATTTGAAGTAATGATCCTGTTGGGACTGAAATCTGCAACTTATTGCTTGAATATTGTGAGTTTCTTACAGATTTTGTATTTTATGTATACTTAAAAGTCCAAACTAGGACAACATTTGAACTCGATTTATATTTGAGGAAGTGAAAATAAAGAAAACAGTTGTTAGAGAATGTATGAGGTGTTTTAATTTGAAAAATAAAAAAAAAAGTATGACAAATATTTCTGAGCTTTCTGCCCCTTCCTGCACTGTATATCTATTCATGTGACATTGTCACTATTGTTTTGTATATCATTGTATGTTTCTATTGTTTTTATATGTATTCTATTTCTATTACTATCCCTTATTGCTTGGATGTTGTCAGTTTCTTACAGATTTTGTACTTTATAAGTATACGAAGAAGTGTAAACCATGCAGGGCACATAAATGTTGAAATTACTCGTTTTCCTGCATAAAATCTGTGGCCCACTTGAGATCGAAGTGCTCCGTGTTTGGCCCCTGAACTAAAATGAGTTTGACACCCCTGGTATAGGTGATCAGGGCAAGTGTTTTATCCTTAAAGAGAACAAAAAACCAGAAAAGTGTCCAAACTGTGCTTGTGTCAGCCTTCTTTTATATAAAAAAAAAAAAAAAACACCCATGAAATATTGATGTTTGGCGCACAATATCATTCAGGAGTTCTTGGGTCATGTTGGAAAAAAGAAAAGAAAAATAACTGGCAGAGCATCAGAAACGGTGTCAGTAGAGCTGACATTAAAAACCAGCTCCGACAGATGGTCCAAGCTTCAGATCTGTCACTCAAAACAGTGTGTGTTGTATTTTGTTCTAAAGCAAAATGCCTATAAAAGACATTCTTTGTGAAGATAAAGAGAACGTGTCTCCTCAAACCCTTAGATACAGGAGTAGACAGTGGGTGAACTACATGAGACAAATACTGTTACTTGATTTAAATTGTACTCAAGTACAAGTAAAAAGTAGTTCAATTAAATAGTACTCAAACAGACCAAATCTTAATTTATTTTCCACAAAGGCATCTGTATAATGTCATAATGTACAATTGTTTTTTAAATAAAATAACACCAATGAATTCAATTCCAAATTCTCCAGCTCCAGGTATAGCTACATTTATGAACTCTAAAACTGAGAATATGACCAGCATTTATTGCTGTTTTGGTGCCGTGCATTATGTTTAATCTGATTGGTCGGCTATGATGTGATGCATTTGATTGTTCTCTAGTTATTTCAATTTTCTCCGCAGGTTTTGCAGAATCAAAAAATTTAACCATTTGCTTCATATGCGCGTTCGAAGCGAAGCCCCGCCCACCAGCGACACATCCAACTCGGTGAGTTTCACTGCCTGCTAAACATAAACCACCAGTGAAAAAAGCCGGTGTGATTAGCGGCTAATGCTATGCTAGCTCAGTGCTACAGAGAGAACTTTTACCTGCTACTACCACCTCCTCACTGGTTCTCCTCCACACCTAATCCTTCCTAGTCCGGTTCTGGTTATAAAGGCTGTGTCCTACAGCTCCAGGTGGTCACACACAGCTTCTACGCCATGGTCGAATGGGTGAACAGTCCGGTGTCTGACGTCATTGTCAACAAAGACTCTGATTGGCTTTCGTCATGTGAAACAGTCGTAGGAGTTCAATATTTTCAACTCTTGCGAATGTGCGAATATGACAAAAAATCGAGAGCGCTCTTGACGCACAGATCGGACCGCAAAGCCACACAGCAAAGATTTTACATCTGGGACATGTTTATCCATTGACTGTATGTAATCTGATCGCACAAACTTTTCGTGACGCATTCGACTGAACGCAGCATTACATAGGCCAGTGGTTCCCAACCAGGGGTACGTGTACCCCGAGGGGTACTTGAACACATTGTAGGGGGTACTTGGAAACATTGATGAATCTATTTCTAACATGCTGAGTCATTTTTAAGCCTATTCCAGATACTGTACATGCTCATCCAACATCTTTTCCACTCATTGACAATAAACGGCATTAATGGAATAAAAAATATTGTGGCCTTAATATCCTACTAAATTGTCACTAACATGTTATGCACATTACTAAAAATTGAGGTGAATATATTATCTGATATACAATAATTGTAATGCTCAAAATTGATATTTAGTGCGTGTTAAATGTACAGGTTGACATTTTCAAGCTGTAGGAGATCTCAGAGGCCAACATGTTATCAACATGTAAATAAAAAAGAAGACGAAGGGGTTCTCCTAATCTGAAGAGAGGCCTTGGGGGGTACATGAGACAGAAAAGGTTGGGAAACACTGACATAGGCTAATGTGTAATTTGTGGCAACGCATGGAGGCTCCTGACAGCTGGTCGATTTATATTCTCGTATCCCATTTTTACTTTTGATGCATGTACCCCCATGACAATTTGCGTACCCCTGGGGGTACCCGTACCTCACTTTGGGAACCTAGGATCTATTGCATTTGAGACGGCCAATTGTGCCATTTCTATGTAGTTCATTACGTCCATATCTTATATCAAGTTTTTTTGGCCTGTTTCAAACCTGTTTTAAACCTCACAGCCTCAACAGACTGGAGTCATATTTACTCAAACATCCACCCCTAGTGAGAGAGAACATGAAGTCAGTTAGTGTGAGAGAACAGGATACAGAGGATACAGAGGATAGGGTTAGATGGAGGAAGATGATTGGCTGTGGCGACCCCTGAAGGGAACCGCCAAGAGGAAAAGAAGATTTGACATAAATAATGACAGAGGAGAGCGTACTGTGTCATGCCCTGAATTTTGTTCCGTTTGGTCTGCTTGACTTAACGCATTTTTTTTTATTCGCTCCATATCCTTCACTGTCATTCTCTCTGACACGGTACCCCACCCTTTCTGAGGCTTTTTAATCCCTCACCCATCACCAAACTTCATAGCATTGTTACTCTATCATGTTTTAGTTGTGCTTAAATTAATTAATCACAAAATATTTTTAATCTCTTGACAGCACTAATTTTTTGGCCCATTTAGTTAGAAAAAGATGCTTTAAAAAATTGTATTCCGTGACATTTTACTCTCTCTCTTACTGCTGGAACAACACCCGGCATTTGTTCTGGGACCTGATGGTTAACAAATGAAGCGTTGGCTCCAGTTACACTTCATATTGACAATGTGCTCTTTTTTACATTTTTAAGTATTTTCCATCATCCATCTTCTTCCGCTTTATCCGGGCCGGGTGGCAGAGGCAGCAGTCTCAGCAGAGATGCCCAGACCTCCCGATCCACGCACACCTCCTCCAGCCGTTCTGGGGGGACCCCGAGGCGACACCAGGCCAGCTCAGAGACATAGTCCCTCCAGCGTGTCCTGGGCCTTCCACGAGGCCTCTTCCCAATAGGACATGCCTGAAACACCAGGAGGCATCTGAATCAGATGCCCGAGCCACCTCAGCTGGCTCCTTTCGACGTGAAGGAGCAGCGACTCTACTCCGAGCTCCTCCCGAGTGACTGAGCTTCTCACCCTATCTCGAAGGGTGCGCCCAGCCACCCTGCGAAGGAAACTCATTTTGGCCTCCTGTATCCTCGATCTTGTCCTTTCGGTCATTACCCAAATCTCATGACCATAGGTGATAACATTTGATAATATTGTTTGCTTACAGTTAAATATACTATTAGATACATAGTTTATTGCAGTCCTTTATGTGGCTGAAGGGCCAATTCATCTCATCCTTGAGGCTTGACACACGTCAAGCATCTTGCAAAGGAAGAGCAGTGCCTGGCGCCTGATGATTCTGCTCATCCTCCAGAACAGATCAAAGCAGTCGAGTGCCGAGTCGACTATTATGCGGTTGTGATTCTGCAAATCATGTGCCAGTGTGACGCTGATAAGCAGGGAAACAAAGGGCAGGATGCAGTCTCTCTCTGTGTGTGAAAGGGGGCCAACTTTAAAGGCCTCTAGAAGCCTTTTATATCATCCTTTGTGGTGCTTTGATGTTTTCATAATCATAAAGTCAAGCTTTATAGAAAATGGCAAGACAGTTAGGAATACATTAAAGCAGAGGACTACACAGAGCAACTGCAGAAAAAAAGTCTAAATTTAGAGACAAAATCCTTTCTCAGAGTGAGAAGACGAGGGCACAGCAGCCTCGTGAAGGATTATCCAGCTCTGAATTTATCCTCCGCACATTGTTAAAGCTAGTGAAACAAAACTGCTATCAGAGTAGTTCATCAGATATTGCTTCTCATTATTGTCTCTCTGCTGTACACACTCTGAACACACTCTTTGAGTTCTCCTCACACTTGGGTAGAGTAGAATTTAATTACAACTTGCTGGCATCAGCACATGGACCTCCCACCTGGGCAGTCCTTCTTCAATCTCTCTAACCCAGTGGTTCCCAAACAGGGGTACGCGTACCCCTAGGGGCACTGGAGCACATTGCAGGGGGTACTTGGAAAGATTTAACAATTCATTTAAAAATAATCAGGATATATTCCTAGTTTCTTTTGAGGCCAATTTTTGGACAAATTCACTACAAACTAAGAGCACTATTGCTCAATAAAATACTATATGTTCTTGTAATTTATTAAGAGAGGATTATTTGATGCTGTAGAGACAATGATTTGACATAGGAGGCCACATTAACTTACGACTGATGTAATCACATAAAAGTTGCATTGTTTTTTTGTTTTTTTTTATTTATCTTTTAAACAAATTATTACTTTAAATTCCACTAATTCTTTTGAATTTGTAGATTAATGTTCAAGGCACAGTTAGGGGTCTATGGAGAGGGTACTCAAGATATGAAGGGGGTAACCATGATTTGACAAAAATGCAAAGAGGGTACACAGGACAAAATAGCCTGATGTGGGACCAACACTGACTCTTTATGTTTTAATCAAGATCATTTTTCATTTTCTGTATTTTCTTGTTTTTTTTTATTATTTAGTATATTTTTATCTTATGTGTGTTTTTGCTGTTGTTTTTGTGAGTTGTTTGTATTATTTTAATTATTCTATCTCCGTGTGTGTTTTTGGTGTTGTGCGGTTGTTTTTTTATGTGTATCGTGCATTTTTCTCTGATTTAGTGTCTTTGTTGTTGTTTTGTGTGTTGCTGGTAAAAGTATTTTTCTCTCTTAGTGTCTGTTTTTCTTGTTATTTTGTGTATTTTGTCATTGTTTGTCTGTTGTTTTTGTTATTCAGTGTATTTTCCCTTTGTTGTGTGTTTTCTTGTTGTTTTGTGAGTTGCTGGTAATATCTAGTATGATAAACATTTTTAACTAAAATAAACATAATAAAATCACATAATTTTAATGTTTTCATTTGTAATTTTCTACACTTTCTCTCAATACTTAAAACTTTTCATGGGATTTTTTTTTTTTTTTTTTTTTAATTAACCAGAAATTGTGAGTAATTTTACATCACTGTATCATATCCAAGCAAAAAAATATCTACAACCATGCAACATACTTAACTTTTTTTAAAAACACAATATATTACAAATTTATTTGGAAGTAGAACTTTACAATTATTCAAGTGGAGTTTCATTGAATTTGTCACAAATTCAGTCAAACTCAATAATATTTGCAGGAGTTTCCAGTTTTCCCACGCTTGTAGAACACAATGGAAGTCATTTTTACTCCTGAATTGTTTGAACAAACCTAGTTTTTCCAAATTCCTGCTCAATCCTCAAATTATTTGACAACATTTCCCCAAATTAAAATACAGTAATATTCCCACTACCCAATACCTATTGCATGGATATTGCCAGTGCCTTATTTTATCTAAAATGCTTTTGTATAATTTAAACATGGGAATGCAAAGTGCCACTTGTGTTGAAATTGTTCGTTTCCCCACCTCTGTGGCCCACTTCAGATCAAAGTTGTCCGTATTTGGCCCCTGAACCAAATTGAGTTTGACACCCCTGTTCTAACCTATGCTGCCATCAATACACATGTTTCCAGCCAACTAGTGAGTATAAATAGAGTTTTCTAGCCTGCACAGGTATTGCTTGTTAAATGTGACTCTACCTTGGCTTTTCTCTAACTTTCTTGCCAAGAACAAGGTTACTGCCATTCACATGTTTCAGAGCTCTAGAAAACTCTGTTTTTTTTTTTTTTTGTTTTTTTTTAAACCGTCGCTCCCACACAATTCTAAAAACAGCAGTTGGAAGAAAAAAAAATGTAGTCACAGGGGAACAGATTCACCAGCTACAGTTCACAAAGTTTCCTAGCAGCAGTGGGTGGTTTTTCTCTGTTGGATCCAAAGCAGCCACAGCGAGAGGTTAGAATGAGATGTGATGTGCACAGAATAGAGGAAGGCACGTATGCACGTTTTCAATCGCTTCACTTTTTTTTCCTAACATCAGTTTCAGTGCTACGTGGGTGCTGATGCACTCTGTACAAATTAAATTAAAGCTGCAGTATGTAAAGTGTCATCTGGTCAAGAATCCATAATTACCTTTGAGCATATTGTAATTTAAAGTGTTCTGAGTTCTTCTTCTCTTGTTTTGGGCGTTACTATTGGCCGGATTAAAGTCAGCCAGTGTCTCCTTCTGCTGTGAGATGACTGCCAGGCCCCGCCCCCCAGGTCATGTTGCACACACACGCATGCGTCTGCTACATGGGTTAACAACAACAGTCAACCTAGCATGTTTGCAGTATTAGGCAAAAAATGAGAGCAAAGGATCGCAATTTGTAATTTGTGTAATGCGGAAATAAGTCATAGTGGGGCTGCAAACAAAACGCTTCCTCATTGGCCATATAAGAAACCACTACACCGCTGAGTAAGCAGCATTTGTAGCAAGCAATCAAGCTAAAGTTAAAACTAGTGGGAGCAAAGAGCCAGTGAGTGGACACAAAACATATCCTTCTCTTGGCTTTATACTGTATTTAGGCTTCAGAAATCCAGGAGAGTGACGCTAGATTTCAGCCAATCAGAGATCTCTCTACAAACAGAGTGCTCCATGAGTAAAAGTGCAATGGTGGATATTTTCAAGAAATGAAAAAAAAATGTCTCTTACTGTCCTCACGTGATTTCAAGTCTCTTCAACATCAGAAAACTGTCAAATAAGATAAATTCTCAAGATCTGTCACTAGTCTCTATTGAAAAAAAAGTCGCTAAGAGCTCCACATTTGTGTGCGTTCACGAATATACTGGGGACCATAGCTTTGGAAACAGGGAGGGGAGCGGGGAGCATGAATGTTACTGTCTCATATTTCTACATACTGCAGCTTTAAGTGAAAGTAAAACACTTGGCCAAAAAGCTCTATTTAGCAATGTTTTTTTTCTAATTTAAAAGGTGTTTAAACCCTGTTTTGATAAGAGTTTTTCTAATTATATCTGAATAAAATGGTCTTCCACTCCAATTTTGTTTCTTTGAACTTTGGCATAATGATTTGGTAAATGTTGCCTAGCTTAAGTCTGTCTGAAAGTGTAATTAATAATCCATCACATGCAGGATTCCTAGTATTGGATTCATAATTTAAAGACTCACACTGGTTGTCCCACTTTTGCTATGACAACTCTAGTATCTCCAGCTTAGCATATGATTATTACTGGTGGATGAATGAATATTTTCATCTTACTAATATTCCTATGAGTGCTAGGCCAGGCTACCATCTGTATGGGTATGGGTTCATGTTTACATTGACTTGATTTGCTCATTCTGATGCTTCTTCCAGTTAAAACATCCACTCTTATAGTTTGTGCTACACTATATTAGATGTTATTTATAGCCACGTGTTCTGAAAAGCCAAACACTGTCAAAGCTTTCCTAAAAACCCCTTGAGGGGATTTGCAGATTGGTTAAGTCCTCCTTTAGAGTCGTAGACTTCCAGGAAACCATTAAGTAGCTCTAGGAAAAACGTTGTTAGATGGCACAACTTTAAAAAGGATTGTAAGACCAAGACTACAAGCTAAAAACAATGAGATGCTGGTTAGATGCTCAAACAATGAGTTTCCATTCATTTCTACCTTCCCTGGGTTCTGTCAGCCCCGAGCGCCGCATGTCCACACTAGGGAGAAATTTCCGAAAATAGAGATTGGAGGATATGGAGCATGCATTTGCATTAGCTTTAGAAAGCTACAGAGAAGGAGAAAGAAAAGAGGGAAGAACTGAGAAGGAGCTGTGCGACAGTCTTCCCCCTCTGGGGTAAGTGGGGAAAAAAAAGAAACCCGGATAACATCTAGGCCATGGAACAAGGACAGGGTCCTTTCATATGACTCAGTGTGGGGGCAACGCACACAGGAGAGCAGCTATAAGCCCCACTGACAAAACAAGCTGCCTTAAATTTAAACAACAGTGCAAAGGTGGGATGGAGGGAACTTTATTTAGTAGCAAGATACAAGTGAGGCACATTTTGTCACATATTTTCAATGTACTTCTTTAAAATCAAAGTATTGCTTTGTTGTAAGAAAACGTGGGACAGTGCAGAAATACATTTCCAGCCTCACCAAACACTTAAAACTTTATGAAAACATAATAATAAATAAATAATAAACAAAATTAGAGCAAAATCCCAATTTGACGAAACTATGGGATTGTAAAGTTGAGCATGCAAAAAAAACAACTTTTTGCAACATTTAGCAACAAACTATGTTTAAAAAAACATGGACATTTTTTTATGTTACTTTTGACCAGATTTACAGCAATATTGTTTTAATCGAAAAATTACCGGTATGTCAAAGTTGAATCTAGACCTAAATGTTCAATCTAAATGTTAAATATTACATCTAAATCTAAATGTAAATGTTAAATCTAAATGTCATAGGTGACACCAAATATTTAGCTAATAATCAAATTCACTAAAATTACCAAAATAAGAGCTTTAATATTTGACATTTAGATTTAGATGTAACATTTAGATTGCAAATTGACATTATATTTTTACGAGAAAATAAATATCACAAATATTGCTGTAAATCTGTTCAAACGTAACATGATTTTTTTTTTTTTTTTTTTTTAATCACACTTTTTAAAAATGTGGTTTGTTGCTAAATGTTGCAAAAAGTTGCCATTTATTATTGAATGTGCAATTTTACTTTCTCAATCCAATCTCTAAGAATCATTGCATACATACATCACTAAAGATCACTACATTTTTCATCATATACTCATTTGCAATGCGTATAACATGTAGCTAATTGCCCGTCTTTCTAGAAACGGGGAAAACGCATCATATGGAAATAAGTCTGACCTCTTTAAGATTAAAGAGCTTTAAATTGGATCTTTTTTATTTCTTTGCTTGAGAAGAAGCACGTTAAGAAATTGATAAGCACAGTGCTTTCCTCCTCTTATTATTCTTATTATTCTTCTTCTTCTTCTTCTTCTTATTATTATTATTATTATTATTATTATTATTATTATTATTAATAATAATAATAATAAGTCCTGCCTGTAGCTCTAAAACAGCCTGACCCAAAATAATAAGTTTTCAACAAGACATCAGCAGACATTGTTAAAGAAGCGTGAAATCTTAACCTATTTCATTTCACTTCAATCTGAGACATCTTGGTAAAAGTTTTTCCATTTTAGAGGATGCACACCTCAAATTTAAAGCACGGTTCTTTATAAGAAATATATTTCAATGACGTTTCTTCAATATTTTGCAGAAGGATGAATATAAATTCAGTTTTAAATAGTCTAACATTACATAAAGGAATGATTCACTGGTCAGGCATTAGAAGGTCTGCCAATCTATGATTCTAGTCGTAAATCTACCATCAGCAGAAAAGAGGCTCAGCAGAGCTCCCACGCACGCACACGCACGCGCACGCGCACACACAACTTATTACCACCACATAGGAATGACTGAAAGCACAGCAGAGTGCCTTATATAGCAGTGGTTATAGAATATGATGCAGTGATCATAAAACAGAAGAATTACAATCAACAAATTCATCTTCTGTAATGACTAACGTGGTCAAGGTGGGGTTCACCCTCGACCGGATGCCAGTCCGTCATAGGGCCAACACATTCTCACACATGCATGGTTTATGAATTTGACACTAGAGAAAGCTTTTAAGCATTTTAAACCTTTTTTATTTTAAGTAAAACAAAATTCATACACATTCCTTTGCATGGTGTATTGTATGATATAAATTAAACAAAACTTTATAAAATGCATAAAATAAAACATCATTGCTTACTAGCCCTGCAGCTCATATACAAACTAGTAAAATATTAATTCAAAAAATAAAATAAATACGGAACAAAAAAAAAGAACTACTTTTAATAAATAATCTTGTACTTCAGTAAAGTTAAACTGGCCATTTATTTTGAAACATGATTTCCAGCATATTTAAAAGATAACAAAGCTCAAATCGCAAATAGAACATTTTGAAAATCCCTGGCGATAAATAAATACCTCTACTGCCTTCGTTTTTTTGTGTTTCTCTGGACAAGTGGAGTATGTGACTGTCTGACCAAAGGCATGAGAGGAACTGTTGCTCTTTAGATGAAGGTTTTATCTGTTGGTCATCCTGCTTCAGACAATGACCACTGGGTGATGTTAAAAATGTGTTGCATGTAAATGTTTACAGACATTTTTTCTCTTCCTTGTCATTAGACTAGACAAGTGAAATGTCCCCACACCACTGACTTTAAAGACTGAGCGGTTTCCCCACTGCTAACCATGCTAACCAACATGCTAAAAGTAAGCAATGATGCTGTCAGCATCGCCAAACTTTAGTGAGTTGTGATTTGCTTATTAACTCACGTGGTAGGAATTCATAATCCCTGCGTACTGACTCACAGGCACAGCCAGCAAGCCTTTTCACACTCTGGTTCAGTTCTCGTGCATGAGATCAGAAGTGGAGAGGGATAAACTTGCCATGGCTGGAAGTGTAGGTAGTAAGTCTGACAGAGATTTACATTTACATTTTTCCCGTTGGAGCGTTGATTCGTTAAAATAATTTTTGCGCAAACGTGGCATTGGTCCCCAAGGCAGGGTATGGTGCTAAAGCTTTTTTTCATTTTGATCTTCCCAGTAAAACTGTCACCAGAAGAACTTCAGCTAACCGTAGATTATGCAAGGCACAAATTTTATTGCGACTCCTCGTTCATTAAAAATATAAGCGCAAATATTCATTGAAACTTGTTCGTTGAAAGACAGTATAAATGACTGCAGACTGAGGGGCGGATTCACTAAAGGTTTAGGGGTATTAAAACGTGTGCAAACATCACTCCATGCTCTAACAATCCGTACAAACCCCAGGGAATCAGGAGTGTGCGGTTGCTGCACGTCGCAATGTGCCCTCAATCCATTTAGCGCATTTCCCTCTAATGAATATGTATAGTAGGCGGAGCTCACAAGGCCAGCAAAAAAATGGGAGGAGGACATGCAAAAAAATTCATGCAGGGGATGCAATTAATTAATCAAACAACAATTAATCAAACCTGGACTTGACTGCGGCCTCTGTTTTTCCATATAAATTTAGTACGGCCCACAACCAGGTGGTAACCGTCAAAGCTTTTTGCGCAGTGATGACAGCAGTGATATTTGGGAGGAGACGAGGCACTCTCCATGGCCAGGGGCTGCTTCTCCTATGGGGATCATTCCCGTACGCTTGTTATAGATGGTACCATGTAGGAAGAACAGGCCGTTTTGTTGTTGTAGAGCTGCACTTTAATATCTGGCTGCACTATAAACATAAACTCGCTACCTGTCCCAAATAATTGCCAAATACAATTAGGTAAGATAAGGAGAGGAGTGGCTCAAAAATCATTTTAATTAATGACCTTTATTAAAATCAAGTATGCTGTAAACTGGATGTCTAGGTAATTGCACAAAAAGCAAAACTACTATCCGTTGTACTTTGATTGCAGAATTTAATAATAAATAATAGTAAAAGCACTTTAGCTTTTAGCTTATGGTCATAATCAATCGTAAATGCAAAAGCATTTTTAAAAGGTAATCTAAATGTCTTCTGCATGCAGAGGACAACATATAATGCAGAACTAAATTTGTTTTTGTATAGAACAAGAAAATATTAGATCAAAAAAATGGTAATAACAAATAAAACAATTAATGAGGAAATAAATCTCTATTACAATACATGAATGCACACTCATGTTACAGGGTAACATTATTTGGCAACCTTTTGTCTAGACTGAAATTGATGGATTAAGATATGAAAAGGCTGAAAAGGAGAAATGCCACTTAATTTCATTAAACTCTTTCCAACTATATCTTCAAATGAAAATAACCTGAAGAGAATACACATGTACAAGCTGCCTTTGAGTGTACATTCTCTTCTTTCTTATTTAAAGTAATGTACTTGGTCACAGTAAAGAAAGGAACTGCAACTAACTTAATCTCTTCAGCCCCAACGGACCCGCTGGCGGGGGCAGCTCCAGCCTCCGTGACATATTGCAGTTACACACTTGTTCCCAAACTTGTAGAAAACTTTGCCATAGTTGTTGCAAAGTGGGCTTTTACCTTAACTTTTTTGTACAAAAACATGCGTATCTTTGGCCTAATGTTTATTATTATCACCAAACTTGCTAAAGTTGATGTCCATATATTAGCTAAATTATTGTATTTCTGCTTTTATAGCCTTCCTTAATGAGAATTGGCTTTATATTTAATGTAAATCTCTCGTGTTTTTTGGGCGGACTACAGATTTCTGCATTTGAAACATAATTTATTGTCACTCTGTATCATATATTTCTAAAATGTCAATTTTAAAATAATCTGTAACCACTAAGGGTCCTACTTCAATCTGAACAAAAATAGCCATGTAGGTCATGTAGAAGCTTAGAAAAACATTATTTGTTATGGATATGTGATTTTCAGAGAAAAGTGGCTCACGTGCAATAGCCAATAAACAAGCTTTATATAAAGGTTAGGTAGGTAAATGGATTTGATTTACAATATGCATTAAACTTGAAGTGAAGAAGTCCCAAAGCACTATACAGTTCCCGCCACATTCACCCATTCACACACTCAAACTAGCATTGGGAGCAATTTAAGGTTCTGTGTCGTCCCGAAGGACAGAAAGACAGCTAGAACCTTGGTATCAAACCCCTTCCTCAGGAAAACAACCCCTCTTCCACCTCAGACAAGTTAAACAGATCTCCTCATTTTTTTTGTGATTCCTGCTTTATAATGATTACCAAAAGCTAACAGAATAATTTTTTTTTAGTGTTAAACAATCTAAAATGAGTTAAAGGAGTAGCCAAAAGGTGGAGATGGTTTAAACAAGGTTCAATGTTTTAGTTAGCCATTTTAGAAAAGGTGTTACTTTAAAATCTTTCTCACTCTCCAACATTCCTTTAATTGATTTCTTCCTTGAAAGAAAAAAAACACGCCATATTTTTTCAATAAAAGACTGCACTACATGTAGGACCTGTACTACGAAGCTGGATAAATATATCCAGATATCTCTCCATTAGCGGGGTTTCACCTAACTTAACATTCTCATTCCCAGAGCAGCTGTACTTCGAAGCAGGATATCAACACGTTAACTCAAGTCAGGTGATTCCAACCTGGCTGCATGTGCGCTTCAATAAAAGGGGTGGAGTTTGCAGCATCTGACTAATCACAATCACGGAGAAACCCTGTAGAGCAGCTTAGGTTACTTATCATGGCTCAACAATTATTCTTAAAAATATATAATACATTGAAATCCATAATCCAGGCCCAAACCAACACTAGCTGTGTTTCCATTACCTTTAGAAATGTGCAAAATCTAAATAGGGAAATAAAATCTGATAGTGAATAGACCTGAAATTTGAAAAAAACACTCAAATATTGCAAAAAAAAGTTTTTAAGCGTTCATGAGGAGATATTTCAGACGTTTTGAAAATGTGTCGCAGAAGCGCTATGGAAACACCTTTTCCACAAATTCACGTCACAGGACGTGATGTACCTGGTCACATGACCACTTCTCTCCGAGTAAACATGACGCGGTACATGTAAACAGAAGAAGACCTAGACTTTTTTTTAGCATTGCTTAAAATTATTGTAGCGTCAGTCTTCCAGCGGCGAAGTCTCACAGGATGAAATTTCACGGGAGTTGCGAGGCTCCTCCCCTTACGAGCCTTCAATGGAAACACGTTCAAAGCACAATACTTCGTCGACTTTTGGAAATATCACTTTTATTTTGCAAAAATCTGTAATGGAAACTCAGCTGTAGTTGCCGCAGAAAAAATGCTGGCAGAAAGCTGCTGACACTGTTAATTATGGGTATAAGAAAAAGATTTGTCAATATATCGCGATATTTCACTGCACAATTATCAAATCAATTCAAAGTATGTCCAAATTGATTTTTTTAAATCATTTTTTTTTAACAAAAAACATTTAATTGTGCAAACATATGCATTGCACGTAAATATCGGCACAAAAACAATGTCAATTTCAATTGAGATTACAATTATGGCAATAATTGCCCAATATTTTTGGTAGACTGATCATATCTATTGCACTTAAAGTTTCCAGTCAGGTTGCAAAAGTCATTTAGCTACGGTAAATCTCTAGATCCATCCTTGAGAGAACACTTGAGTAAAGGTTTGACAGAAAATAAAAGTGTAATTGGAGGAAATCCTCAAGCATGTAAGATGCAGCCTCTCATAGAAATCAAATATTCATGTGACAAATGTTGCAGTCTCGCGATTCCAGCTCAATAAATTCAATAGACTGTTTATCATGAAATAAATTGAAAATGTCAGAGACGGCTGAAAGGACTTTTTTTCTCATTTTGATGAACAGTGCTGCATATGTGACATGGTTTGATAGATTATTCCATTTAAAGCTTGTTTTAACTCGTCTTACGTTGTGGGACACAATAAAGTCTCAGATGAAAGAAACAAAAAAAAGTTTTTGAAGCAAAGTTTCAGCTAAAAGCAAAGACGATACTCAGCACTGTTGCCCTAAAGTGGGTTAATATGAGAACATGATAGAGAGAGAAGCAGACAGATAACATTTGTTCTCAAACACTGCGTGTCTCATGCAGCCTGACAGGCAGAGCATTAGGGCTTCTTTACAGACATCAGCACCTTTTCTTTTTCACTATAAATCTCACTGACAGTATCATATTATGGCAGCAACTCATATTTGACCATAAGCTGTTGTTATTTGAATCCTTTACAGCTCGTTCACCAATACTCGCCTTTTTTTCTACTCCTCTCAATGTGCAAAGAGCTTTTCAGAGATGGAATTCCAGGAGCTTTTATTTCAGAGAAGATATCAACGCTTAGACAGATTATTAAGTAAACATCTCAGTGTCAAAGTAGAAGAATGGGTAAATGTAAGATGACATCTTAAGTTTGGCACTTAAGATGTCGGGTAAAATGCTAAAGGTCTAAGGTCATTTAGTCCAGGTGTGTGATTTGATATATTGTAACAAGTCTCATGTAGTTGTAGTTGTTTTGTTGCAATAATAAAACGTGCATAGCTGTCAAACAACACTGCTATACATTTAGGGCCCTATTCTCCAGTCTACAGTTACATGCTTCTCTCCTGTGCGTATTCTCTGGTCCAGGTTCCTGACACGCCCACCACGCGTAAGTCTGTGAATGAAGGCGGTCTGAAGCCAGGACAGAGCCATGATGTCATCATTTTTGGGCTGTCTAGAAATCACGGAATAGAGTTTTCCTAACACTTGTAAATGTCATTGAAATCCATAAGAATGATAAAGCACACTTTTAATTTGAAACGCCTTTGTTGAAAAACAACGTAACAGGTTGATTTGATCAGATTATTGATCAGATTATTGCAGTGTGAGGATCGGACACATTTTTCTGTCCGAGCCACAGTTAAAATCTCTCTTTTAGCCCCTCTCATACTAACGACATCAATATTTGTTTGTGTGAAAAACCTGATTTGATTAATTTCTTACATTCCTGCATTAAAAAATGATCAGAGCGCATTAGTCATCATCTTCATCATCTGTCATCAATGTTTACTCTTGTAGTGGATCAAACTGTGGCTTTACGTTGGACAGAGTGGACAGAAGTCTGACGTCTGTCAGCGTTTCATTTACCAAGCTGCAGCAGCCGACGCGCACAGCTGATCAGCTGCAGGACAAGGAGTGGACGGCACGGGTAAAACACATTTTGTCCCGTCGAGAACTGGTAAATGTCAACATATTAGAAATGCTGATGGTCAATCTTTTGGCGTGCTTGTGTTACAACTCCCACTTTCCCCGCCACCACCATGGCAGTGCCAGTTTGGATAGATTCTTATTGGGGCGCTGCACTTATTACAGGTTCAGAAGCGCGTAAGAACTTAAGCAGACGGGAGAATGGGCTTAAAGCCAGATTTGAATGGGAACACCCACATTTCAGGGCCACTCCACCCAGAGTGCGTAACTGGGATGAAGGCACGCAGCGACTGACTTAAGTAGATGGGGAGAATAGCGTACAGCTAAAAACGGTGCAGCTGCCTGGTTTTTTGGACTTACGCGCATGGGAGAACAGAGCTGTTAGTGTTGACCTTTGACATGCAGACAAGGTAAAAAATAAAAAATAAACATCAAAAGAAGGAAGATCAAAGGTGCAATTCCATACTAGCAAAAATACTGTATATACTACATATCTCTTAATAATGGAAATCTATTGAAAACATCATGGTATACTAAAGTGTACCAATGTTTGAAACAGGTTTCAGTGACTGGGGTCAATGCTACATGTGTTTGGGGGGGGGGGGGGGTCTATTTATAGTGAGCTCTGTGATAAAAGCTGAGTCCCTGTTGAATATGTATTCGTGTCATTGTTAGGGTTAAAAAGGACTGTGACAAGGCCATGATAACAGGAATAAACACCTCCACAAACACACCCACAAATGCTAATAGTTGTGTGTCACCTGTTCAGTTTCCAAGATAATATATCCAGTAACCAAATCAATTTTTCTCGCTAGGCGGTATTTCTAATTTGTCAATCGTGTTGACTGAATCGTGCCAGATAGCGCTCCGAGGATGTGACACGCTCGATTAAACCGGACAGTGCTGATCACTCACTGAGGTTTCTTGCTCCGTCTGTTATAAAAGGTCGAAATGTAAACAAGTTTCTTCCCCAAAAACACCGCAGTGCACAGTTGTAGGATATGTTCCATTAAATAATGAATAATCCTTGAATATAGAATGTATAATCTTTATACAAAAATAACCTTTTTGTGTCCTCAGCAGTTTGTCAAAACCTTTTGATTACAAAGTTTCTTTAAAGGTTTTTTTTTTTTTTTTCTCAAAAGTACATAAACCATTAGAAACGACCAAACGTTGACGCTTCGTTGCCAGGCAACAATAACCATGCACTAAACTACAGAAGAAAAATATTTGCCACCCACGAAAGTTCACCATAGGCCTCCGACAAACCTTATTTATCACAAAGCTTCAGTATATCTATAATCAAATGTTTTGTTTCTGTTCAGCTTGAATTTTTAACAATCTAAACAACAAATAAATAAAAATTAAAAAATTCATACAGTTTAAAAATGAATAATAATAATTCAAAAATACAATTATAATCAGTATTTTTAGATTGTATTATTACTAGACATTTCAGGCGACCCCAAAGTTGAGAAACCCTGCATTACAGTGACTAGTAAATGATTTTTGTTCATTATATGTTTATGGAAAACATTATTTTGGTTTTCTGAGTCATTTCAAAAACAACTTTTTGCAAGGAATGAATTAATGGGTAAATATAAATGCTTTCCTACTATAAATATCAGCATGAACATGGATTTTAAAGGAGATCCTTGTGTAATGAAATTAGACAATGATATCAAAGGCATTGCAATTACATATCTGGCCTCAGCTGGATTTTTATTTTCTAATGTGGTTTTAAAAAAAAAATTAAATTTGGTTTTGTCTCCTTGGGCTAAGGGTATTGTCTTTGTTCCTTTTGCAGCTGCTTGTGGGCGGAGGAGTTAGACCGCCCTCTGTCAATCTCTGATATTAAAGGGATAAATACCACAGTTGGTTTTCCGGAGACTTATGGAGATTTATGGATCGCTTCAGTGCAGCAGGCCTATGGGAGGCAAATGTGGGAAAAAAAAATCTTTTAAATCTTGTACACACAAACACACATAGTCCCCGATGCCTAGAGCTGAACCACAGCAGCTGCTGCTCTGGCTGCAAGAAGCCTCGCTGCTTTATGGGCTTCAGAACATATTTTACTGAAGAAAACAAACAAAAACGGAGAAAGCACTGTGTGCGTGCGTGCGTGCGTGTGTGTGCGTGTGTGTGGTCCAAGATTCAGCCACGGCTGTTGCATCATCTCATTAATTACTCCCACTGCACAATGTCCAGCACTGCTGTGTACATGGCCCACATCCTCAGAGGTAAAAATAATAAAAGATGAATTAGCAAACTGGACAATCCTGAGATCCCATCGCCCTCGCACTGGCCAAAACATGGAGCAGTTCATCTTAAGTGGGCCGTAGAATTTAAAGCAGGGAAATGAGTAATTTAATCATTATTGTGCTCTAGTTTGCACTATGAATAAATGATAAACATGTACAGCACTGGTAATATCCAAGCAATAAGTGACAGATTTCAGTCCCTGCAGGATCTTTACTTTCAATGTATTTGATTTTGTGGCTCATTTTTATGTAATTTGGGGAAATTTCATGAAATAATTTGAAGAAAAGTTTTTTGAAAAAAAACTGAGTTATTTTAACAATTTGACTTTTAAAATGACTGCCATCATGTGATATACAGTATATATATATATATATATATATATATATATATATATATATATATATATATATATATATATATATAACAGAGAAATAATAAAGAAATTGAATATAAGCATGGGGGAATTTTAAGCACTGGTAATATTTTTTTTAATTTGTGTATTATTCTGGAATTAGTTGCTAAGTTACACAATGATTCATGTTCTGACATTTTTCTAACTTTCTCCTGTGGGCCGAATTGAATGGTCTAAAGCACGTGTCAAGCTGAAGGCCCGGGGGCCAAATCCTGCCCTTTAGAGCATCATATTTGGCCCTCAGGACAACAAAAAAAAGGATGAAGACATTATTAATTTTGTAAATTAGCAATTTATTCAATTGTAGATATCTTAGCCCCTCCAAATACACAAATTTACTAAAGCTCCACAATATTTGCGCGGCTCAATATTTTACAGTGCTTATGTCACATATTGGAAAACATTTTTAATCCAAATTGTTTAAAGAACTCTGTTCTTAAAAAATACTGAAATTATTCCACAAAATTCACCCAAATTGAATAAAAATGTGTCACAAAATCAAGGAAATTTAAGAGAAGATCATGCAGAGGTTAATATCTTATTGCTTGGATACTGTCAGTGCCTTACATACTTATCATCTGGAAATGAAAACTAAAGCACACCAATATTTGTGGCCCAAGATCAATTTGGTCAATATTTGGCCCAAGAGTTAAAATGAGTTTGACATCCCTGCTCTAAAGGGCCAGATTTGGCCCCCGAGCCTCGGATTTGACACGTGACGTAAAGTACAATGACATAGGGAGATTTTTTTTTTTTTTCTAAGGTGTTAGTGCAAAGTGGCATGATGTGAGGTGCTACTGTCCCTCAGCAAGACCCGTTAGTGGAGCAGACGGGTTATTACTAAATAATCCGGCCCCTAGTGGAGCTGGTATTGATCAGGCAAACGCTGACTATACATAAATCAAGTATGAGCTCTGCTGTTAGTTCTTTTACTCTGTGAGAAACAGTTATTCCCTGATGTGGCTCAAACTAGACAAGGTCGTCATTAAAACCTAATTAGGTTGAGACCAGTAGAAAGGAAAAGCTTTTACTTGAGATCTAGTTTTTATATTAATTTAAATTTACAAGATTAAAATTTCATTTTATTTTAATATGACAGTGCAAAAAAAAAAAAAGCTATTCAGAGCACTGACTTCTCAGACTTCTCAGCATTGTGCAACATCTGGCCTAGTTTAAATTCAAAGCATTACATGAAGCAGGAATACAAGCTTAACCCGACAGATACTGTATGTAGCAATATTAGACTAAGATGTTCACTTTTGAAGGAAAACATTAACATTTGTACATGGGGGGGGCGGGGGGGTTGAGTATAAATCTATTTTAATGGGATTTAGAATGGAAAAAGATGTTTCAATTCTAAAAATAATTATCACATTTGTTACGTTCATTTAAATATTAATCGGATATCTACATCAAAAGTTTGAGTTTAGTAATCGTACATTATATGGCAAGTGCTGCAAAATAAACATCATCAGGTTAATGCTTATGCATACACCAAGATCACAATTAATATAAAGTTCCTGAGAAATAAGTGAAAATAGATACATTAATTCATGTTTTGATGGGGATTTCAATCAAATTATTCACCCATTAAAAGGCATCTTTGTCATACACAGTTGTGGCTGCAACATTTCACCATTTCCATGTGTAAAGTGTCGTAGTGAACTTCTTATATCTTGCTCTGGATGCAATTGAAAATCCTTGCCCCCAAAAAACCTACATTTTGCCACAGATCATGTTTCTACGTCAAAAAGAACCAAAATTATGATAAGATTGAAATTCATACAAATGGCGGCCATCTTGGATCTTGCTCTGAGCACACTTAAAGGTCTTTTAAAGACACATTGTTGACCCATATGAGTTGAGTAATAACAAAAACCTTTTACATTTTGTTCTCAGCATCTTGTCACATTATTGACCAGTTGTCAAACACTCGGCTTTGTTACATTTCGGGCTCCAACAGCTCTGTTTATTTTTTCATTTCATACAATTAGATGAAGTGGGACGTAGGAAGTGATTGTGCAATCCATGGTGAGGCACCAGTGCTGTTTTTGAACAGACAATTCTAAAGTTCTATCTTTTAACTAGGAAAATATCATAATGGCAAAATTTCTGTTGAAATATTTCAACCAAGAATTATTCATTTGATCATTTTTTTTATTTTTTATTTCATGGATACGAGGTGGCGCTCCCTGACCAAACGTCCACGCTCTACTTAGCCTCTATTGGTTAAAGGTTCTGGCCTTCTGCTTTAAACTCTCACCACAGAATATTAACATTATCAACATGAATAATAAATGAGTCACATGAAAGAATGAATTCAGTGTATCTTTCTCCTGGATGATAAGTGGTGTCACTCAGAGCGAGGTCATCTATGGTTCATGGCTGTTCCTGTAATCAGCCTCTTTCGCTCTATACTTCACGTGTCTTTCTCCATTAGTGGCAACAGTGAAATGAACCACGCCTGTTGTGACAACCTGTTCTGGTCCTTCTGGATCCGTCTGACTGCTGAGCACATACTCACACAAACATGCGCCAGCGCCCACGCCTCTCAAGGATTGGATCTCAGCCTATTTCACTGTAAATTAGGTTAATTATTACCAGAGGCCGACTTAATAACCCTGTTAAAGGCTATTAAGTTGGCACCTAAATCATAAGAATCACTTGAATATATGATGGTAACTCTATTTGCTGTTGTTTAATCCAACCTAGGGCTGGGCGATATGGACCACAACTCATATCTCAATGGCGATATATGATATACATCTTGATCATTTTAATTTGAATGAAGTTTAACCAGAAAGACCATTCAGGGTTTAAATTTGCCAATTAAAAATTCCATACATCGCACATTTATTAACAAACTGTGGTGATGAATTAAGGTTATCTTGATCGGTGATGTCAGGCTTCTACTGTATGTTGTAAAATAAAGACATTTTTGGTCGTTCGTTAGGTATGTTCAAAGTTAAATATTCATAGGTGGCCATAATGGATTTTCCAATATGGTGATGCCAGTTAAGGCTACTGTCAAATAGGCATCATATTTAGAATAACTGATGTCCTGAACCTTCAAAAAAAAAAAAAAATTATTTTAATTATGTGACTTTTGGTTAGCTAGCAACAAAAAAACCTGTTTTTTGGGTGGCCGCCATTTTGAATTGTCGAATATGGCGACCCCATTGAGAATTGGCTCTGGCACCTGCTAGATTTGAATTCGACAGCTAAAAAAATGCAAATATGCCAAATTTCATGCTTGAAGACACATTTTCACAATTCTTCCCCTAACAGACCAAACTACTATAAGGGACAGCACGTGTGAGTGAGTTTCGTTGTGTGGCTTGTTTAGGGGAAGGTCTGGGTTAGGACGCAGTAATACACAGTATATCAATACAAAATAAGCTGTAAATATATATAGATATAGGCGATATTGTAATTTTCTAAATCACTAAAAGAGAAAACTTGATATATCTTGATTCGATATATCGACCATCCCTAATCCAACCCTTATTTCATACCAACATTACACCAAATTCATGTCTCTATGCCTTCTTGTCCAAGTCCCACCAGTATTCCTCCAGGCGGGATTAAGCAGTCACCTACCTCTACTTTACAATCCCACTGTAAGCAACTGGTGAATAAAGGCGTCATGAAGGGCAGCCAGTGTCTGTGCCACTAATATTTAACAGCTGCTGTGTGCCGACGCCTGATAGCATCTCCAGTGCCTCAGCAACACAAGAGCTCACCATGGGGAACCTACTACTGTGTGACGTCCATGAAACATGGAGCCTGGAAAAATGAATTCCTGTGTGGTTAACCATTGAGTTGGCATGCAATGTTGCCAGTATAAGCTTGGTAGAGGTTTACAAATATATATATATATGTGTATAGGTTGTTACTTTCATAATCTGTGCACCCTTCATTCTTTGGTTATTTTATTTTATTTTACTCTGCTGCGTTTGATAAAATGATCTTGTAGCATGTTGTCCACCTCACACCGATGGCAAAGAGGCATAATTTGTGTGTCGATGATGTTTCATTAAATAGTTATTGATGCTGGAAGTCAGAATCTGTGAATAACTGCCAATTTTACTGAAAAGTGTTACAGTCCAAATAGTATTCAAATAAACTGGTGACTGACTATCGACTGTGGGGCTGGTGTGAGGAACAACAGATGTTAGAAGTTTTTTGACACTTTTGCAAAAACAATTGTAGCATTTTTGAGGGAAGTAAAAAATATGTGTTTTGCACGTTATAACACCACAGCAGCCGTCAACACACACGGACATTGATCACAAGAAACGAAGAGCACCAGTAGATTCATTACACCACCTCTGGTTTGTTTAATCACATATCATGTGCAAGTTTTTCGTAACATCCTTTTTGTCTGGTTTTGATTTATTCATGTATTAATAACATTTCATCAGTAATGTGCTTTGCTCCTTGACAGATATCAATTACTGCAGTAACTTCTCCTTAATCAACTTGATTCTCTGGCTATTTTTTTATTTATTTTTGGGAAATTTAGGGAAATAATTTGAGCAAAATTTAAGGATTTTGGAAAAATCTTTCAAAAGTTCTTTCAACAATGTAGCCTTAAAAATGACTGCCATCATATGATACAAGCATGAGAAAACTGAATGTGAGCGCTGGCCAATATTGTAAAGTTTCATTAAATGTGTGTATTTGAAGGGACTACGAAATTGCACAGTGATTTGTGGTTTTTCTTTCTTTACTTTCTCTTCTTGGCCAAATTAAATACTCTAAAGAGCCGGAATTGACCCCTGGGCCTTGAGTTTGGCATTTGTGCGTTAAAGCTATTGAAATAATCTCAATCAGAGAGTGAACAATCAATTTTGCTGCGTGAAGAATGACACATCAAACACAAAAAGCAAGCGGCCCAATTGAAAGACAATATATTTGGTAAAGGAAGGAAGACCAAGTGACTTAACATCCTTAAGTTTCTGTCCTATAGTAAGATATAGAATAAGGTGCTACTCAAAATTATGCTATAAGTAAAGGTTTTACAGATTTTGCCAGATTGCATTTTTACTTGTTCCTATTGACATTTTTAACATCTGTACCAAAAACTTTACCAATATAACATTAGTAAAGGGTGGCACACATTTTCAGTATTTTTATCGCGCAACCGAAAAATGCGTAACTCACAGATATCAGAAATGTAAACGATATAAGGTTAAGTATATGGTCATTAATCGTTTCTCCCTGTATTCATACTAAATGATTAAGAACATTAGAACAGTTCAAAGACTATTCCCGAAAATAGAAAAAAGTTTAACATTGTTCTTCCTATAAATGTGCAGCAATTGAGTTCATTTTTTTTGGTAACAGATGCTTCCAATGTAAATTGGAAGAAAAAAAAAAGCAATCTGGCAATATTTGGTAATTTGGCAATTCATTTTGTAAACCACCTTCATACAGAATCCATCCAAGACGAATGGGTGAATATGAATCATACATCGGTGTTGAAACACATTATTGATTAAGTTATTGCAAGGTAGTGATGTCACTTTGCAAGACCAAGCCAGGATTTACATTTTCATTTTAAGCTCCTCACATTTCCCTTTCCAGTACAAGAACATGTATAGACGTTCAGGTTATTGTTACTATTCCATTCCATTAGGTAAAGGTCTGTGATGTCAATGATTAACAATAAATAAACATTAACTAATGGAAATATGGTGAAGTATTGGGAAAAAAAGCTTGTTTTTTAAGGTATAATTAAGTCAAACCGGAGTTTTGTATCAAATCATTACAACTCTGAACATTAAGTAGAGAAAGCAAAATGTTATCTCAAGACAATGGAAAGAAAATGAAGAGAACTGCAGAAACCTTGATGGAACATGAATGGCAACATAAGGAGAAGCAAGTAAATAATCATTTAAAAATAATTATTAATTAGAAGCATCTAAATCTTTGCAAAAATGGCGCAGCCCCGTTATCAATGTCTGTAGTTTTAGAAAGAAAGACCGAACAATCATAGATATGTAAGATCATTTTTACTTTTGCAACACTATTATTTTGAATGGCAAACATTTGGGTGGGTCTAGAAGTATCAATAAAATATGAATTTTAGCTGGTCAGAAAGTTTTCCACAGTACTTGGGACCAACCACTGCATGTGGTCGTCATGCTACTTCAGCTTTTGTAAAAGATTGAGAATAAGATGTGGTTCAGTACAAGATATAAGATGTAATCTTAAGATTTTACAGATGCTCTATGTTGCACACTACCAGGACCGTGTCCATGGTTTGCTCACTGCAGATGTTTTCATCATTTCTGTTCGCCCTAACATATACATTGTGTCGTTTTCCATTAATAAAAACGACACGCTGATAACTGTACAACCACATCCAGTAAATTCACTGAATACTGGGCGAGAAGCGGCAGTTTATTTCAGCATCACCCGTCCACATTAATCCTGCATTCCATTCTTGACGTTCTTTGTCATGTCAGCAAGTAACAAGGGAATTCTCCCAAGATGGAAAATTGGTTTCTCTGGGTCCAATCCATCTAAAGATACAGGAGCCGATACAACTACTCCGTTTTATCATCTTGTTAAACTGATCCGGCTGCAGCAAACATTGTCAATACGGTACTTTTTTTTTTCAGCCATGAGACGTACGTTCTGTGCATGTGCATGTGTGTGTGTGTGTGTGTGTGCGTGTGTGTCATGTATAATACATGCATGGTTGCAAAATGACAGGAATTAAAACCTCCAGAGGGAATGAGATCCAGCAGGTGGTAAGAAAACCTCACATCACACTATTATTTAACCCAAACCTGTTTTAGGACACATGACTTGGTTCAATCTTCTTAAATCTTATTTTTTGGAATAAATCACTAAGTCAGAATAGCAGTCGTGCTTTGTCAAGCTAGCTAATCACAATATGATAGATAGATAGATAGATAGATAGATAGATAGATAGATAGATAGATAGATAGATAGATAGATAGACTCTATAGTCTCACCGCATTCATGTATATTTATATATATACATAGTGTGCCCATGTATGTATGTCTGTAAATATACGTATTATTTTATTAATGATATTTCTAGACCAACCCAAATTTCTTATATGATCTTAAATTAATATTTTGTTCAATATTTTTATTGTTTGATGTTAATTTCTGTGAACTTTGTTTAAATATTAGTTTTCCTCATATATCCAAGATTAATTGTGCATTATGTCTCATGATTGTATAAGTGTTTGTTTGTTAGCCTTTATTTTAAATTAGTGTGTATTTATTGAAAGGGGTGGAGCTCTTATACAAGCCCTTTTGGGCTTTGTTCCCCAGCTTGCACCTTAAATTTTGTTTTTTGTTTTTTTTTAACGTGTGCTAAATAAATAAAGTAAAAACACGTAACTGTTTGTGTTCGTGTATGTATATATGTATGTACGTGCATACCTAAATGCATGTGTGTGTGTGTGTGTGTGTGTGTGCGTGTGTGTGTGTGTGTGTGTGTGTGTGTGTGTGTGTGTGTGTGTGTGTGTGTTATGTTACGTTTCCCCTTTTTTAACACTTGTAAGTTAATTGAATTTTGTTCCACATATATATAGTGAAACCCAATTTTTTTATTTATTTTTTTTTATTATTATTGTGCACAATACAAAATGAACTATTTCTTTTTCTTGTCTTTTTGTGTGTACACCGTTCTGTCACACTTGCTTTGAGAATTTAAACTTGTTTCTCCTTCACATAAAACATAGATAGATAGATAGATAGATAGATAGATAGATAGATAGATAGATAGATAGATAGATAGATAGATAGATAGATAGATAGATAGATAGATAGATATACATGTCTGTGAAATGTTTGTGTGATGCTTGTTTTAAGCGTTTGGCGTCTCCTGGTGTTTAGGATGAGAACTTTCTCAACTTGAATCTTTTTTTTTTAAAATTCTGTCGAGCACCTGACATGTTTATTTGTTGTTGTTTTGTCGTTTAATCATATAATCCTTCATATTTAATTAGTGACAATGATGTCATTGATGATGATATAGATGTTTATCACAGACTAGAATAAATAAAGAGAAAATGTCCAGCAGACGCTCCTATAACTTGCAGTGGCGTCGATAAACAGCACTGAGATGACATGTTATTTAACAAACCAAAAAATGATGCAAAATGTGTGAAAACAAAGCTTCAATATGTGCCTTTTATTTCCTTTGAGGGCACGAAATGGAAAACGTGTTTTTTTTTTCCTCCAAATTGTGTGTGTTTTCTGCGTCTTACCTGCGCGCAACACTCCGTTTTATCCACATTGTTCTTGACTGTTGGCTCAGTCCTCTGCGTATCCTCCCATTTACATGGGTTTCCACATCAGTCAACAACTGCTGAATAGAATAATCGTAGTGAATTGAAGATAATTTAAGTTTTGGATCTTACTCCGGCTAACATCTCATATGCCATATCCATGTCCAGCGTTACGCACGCTCCATTCCTCCAAAGAAAAACGCTGTAAAGTTGTTGTTTTTTTTTTTTTTTTAGTTGACAGTTTTAAAAAAGGAGAAATGTGGTTCAGGTACAGGTGAGACCAGGCAAAGGCAAAGGCACGCTCAAAGTTTCCCCTTTTTACGCAAATCCGTCCTCATCCAGCGGCTGCAGACACAAAGCTGTGCGGGGCGCGAACACGGGGCGCACAGCTGGCATCCTCGTCCTCATCCTCATCCTCACCTTCTCCTACATAGTCGACTGGCGGATCAATAGCAGGGAAAACTTGGGGGCGGAGGACGATGAGGATGATGAAGGTGGAAGTCACCAAAGGCAGAGAGGCTCCTCGGGATCCGCCTGCATCTCTGGAGGTGTCGGAGGGTTGGGGGTCTCAGACAAAGTGGGGACAGGGAGAGGATCAAACTGCGAAGATGAAGAGGCGGAGGAGACTCTTTGAGACAGAGTGAGAGAGGGAGGGGAGGAGGAGGGAGAACAGGAGACTGACGAACGGAACGCTCGCTGCCGTGACGTCATTTTAAAGCCGAATCTGTCATGTGCCAGAGTCGCGTGCGTTTGACAAGAGGCAGAGGTGTAAAGAGTACTGATATACAGAGGTGGCAGTATTCAATAAAAGTATAGATACTTTAATAAAACAAAATGACTCTAGGTAAAAGTAAAACTATTGAAGTGGCCACCCAGGGGCGGATCTAGAAAAATAATCAATGGAGAGGCAAGAGGGTGGTGGCAACATATATCAGACTTAGATGATCCATACTGAATTATAGTGCTGGGTAGCGCCAGGTACCTCACGATGCAATATATCGCAATATTTCTGCGCCCGTGATAACGATACTATCGCGATAATCAATATGTTGCAGGGAAATTAATCCACGATACATCACGATAACTGTCACTGAAGAAATTCAGAATTTATCTACTGCACTGGATCTATTTCACAGAAATTACAAAACGTGTCAATCAACTTGACATGAATGACAGCCAAGTGTATACTGCACAGTGGCACTTCTTAAAGGGCCCATGTTAAGCTAAATCAACTTTTCTGTGCTCTAAACGTCATAAAGTGTTATTAGGGCTTCATACACATGTCCAAAGTGTTTTTTTCATTGATTCCCTCAATCGTTAGTTAGAGGGTGATTTGCTCCTTTCTTACTGCAGGGTGAGCCCAAACACCTCGCTTCAATTTTCTAAGTCTTGTGACCAATTTCTATTTAATTAAGGGAAATATTATGGAATAATTGGAGAAAAGATAAGGATTTTGTTGCAATCATGCAACATTGCTACAAAGGGCTGGTTTTGGCTCCCGGGCTGTGAGTTTGACAAGTGTTTTATGGGTACTTTTGAGTATATTTCTAAATCAGTAACTTTACTTGCTCTTAGGTACATTTTAAAAGTAAAGTAATTCATTACATTTCTACACCCAATCATTATTACTTGAAGTTTTATACATAAAGGCTGACATTACGCTGTCATTATTATGATGTGACAACTGTCATTAGTATGAATAACGTGTTAAAAAGGCTGTTAGTAAGTGTTGTTCATTACCCTAACCCTTACCCTACCTATCCCCACTATCCCCGCCCCCAAGACCCATCTCGCAAGCCCACCACCCACCCCACCTGCCCACGTGCTATGGTCTCAAGGTCTTTGTGACTGTGTTTTGCTTTGTGCATGTACGCCAAGGAGGTTCTTTCCTCGTTTTCATATTCTCCTCTCCAACACGGAATTCAGTTTAAAACTTGCCTTTTCCCCTCACCTCTCCTTCCGTTGTTATTCCATTTTTTTCATCTAAATACAGGGCGCCGCCCTTCAGGTTATACAGTATGTGATTGACTTTTCATGTTTTCTTGGACGGGATGAAACTGAAATTGAAATAAATTGTCGTTGCTCTGTAACATGTGCAATGATTATAAAGCTATTAATTAATTAATTAATTAATTAATTAATTCATCCTTCCACCTAATCCAAAAAATGTCAACACAGCTCCAAATTTGTCGTAATTTAGCGAACTACACAAAGCTGATATTCAGAGTTTCTGAGAGGACGTCTTGATGTTCCGCCCTCAACAACTCCACTTCCTCCCATACTTGCAATCTACCAGAAGCCACACCTCTACGTTTTTGCATGTGCATCAGGACGCATTGATATAGGTCTATGGGTCATCGTGGCGATGAACATTTCTGAGGTAAGCGCTTCGGAGTGCTCCTCTATGTTGCTCAGTGATACCCGTTTGCTGTTGTGACCCACGTTCTTGTTTCCGTGCACAGTTTATGCACTTGCACTCCCTTTGATTGACAGAGTCCGCTCCAGGAAGTTGAAGCCTATTGGCTGGGCGAACCCGGCGCTCGTTTCCATTTATAGGGGTTTTATAGGGGTCTATAGGATGAAGGCGGGTCTTATATACACTGATCTATATGAATGACCACCTACAGTAGACCATAGTAAAATACTAGTTTGGTACTTTTTCAAATAAAATAAAAAATGATACATAAACATAGATTTCTCAGAAACTCCAGATATCAGTTTTAATGACAGGCTTCGTGACACCTTATTCATGCTAATGACAGTTAACGACAGCAAAATATCAGCCTTACAGTATGCATAAAACCAAGTAAAGCGTTGCTTTTTTTGTTAATATTATTTCCGTTTCATGGTCACACTTAACATAATCCATATGTTCTTAGTCGCGTCTGATCGATGACCAGCCACTTTCTTAGGTTCAGGTTGAGGTGATAGCATTCATATAGCCCTTAATGTTTTGTACTTCTGAATAAGTTTACCGTTTGTGTTATTTTCTTACTCACATTTTTTTAATTTTGAAGTTTACAGTGAGCATTTCATAGTGAAAAATATGTAATGTTGCACGTGAACCTAGATGTGTTTAATATTCCAGAAGTTTCATTTTTTTCCAGGCTATTTCTTCATCATATGTGGTTTTCAAATATGAAAAAAAAACTTTAGATTTATTTGTTTTCTGATAAAAGAAAAGAGAAGTGTTCCATTTGTAATCAAAATGTCTTAAAATTGTTTATTTGCATTTAAGGTTAATGGTTGGCCCCCAAACATTTTTGCCGGGCCAAATAAGGCCCTATTGGCAAAAACTCTTCGTAATAACCTTTAATGAAACGTTCACAATGAGAACACACAAAATGAGTAAATATTATACAGTTCAAGATATTCATCCATAAATTTGAGGTTTATTACATTAAAATTATGATTTTTCAAAGGGGACGTTCATTAGCTGTCGACAGTAGGTTGCCAAATCTGATGATGGGAATTTTCCAATCCGACCAATTAAGAACAAATGGCTCCATGCAAGGCCCCTGGGCTCTAACAGTTTATTCCAGCTTACATCAGCACCTCTGTGGGCCCTTTGGCAAGACATTAGGCCTTTAACCGCTCTATTACAATAACGTAATCTTCTATATCTCTATTCACCCCGATGAACAATTTGAATGTTCCAGTTGATTAAACATGCATGTCTTTGGTCGTTAAGAGAGAGCAGACGCGATCTTATGTAAACAAAGAGAGAACATGCAAACTTTACACAAGTCTGCACACTGGGATCTTTTTCTGTATTGAAGTGTATCGTTTTATTGTTATAATGATGCAATTTTAAGTGTAAAAGTAGGATTCCTTTTTGAAAGGGATCCTCCACTGTTTTTTCAAATGTGGCCTAAAATCTCAGAAATGCCCTTATTAGAAGATCTATACCTAACAAAACACATTATTTTGCAGCATATTCATTTCATTAACTTTTAAAATGAGACTACTTTACAGTTCTAGAGCCAAATAGAGCATGTACAGATGACTATTATATTTAGTTTTATCTTTGTAAAGTACTTTGAGCTGCATTGTATTGTGCGAAAAGGGCTTTTTATAAATAAAGATTGATTTGATGATTTGGTCTGTGTTGGAGATAAAGCAGCAGGTCTACAAACAGCACACGGACAAGAAAATCCCCAATTTTGAGATGAAATGGTGAACTATTGCCATGTTTTTGGCTGTACCAATTAGTCAAACAGTCAGACACATTTGAAGTTTTATAGATTGCCAAAAATCATAACAAAATCAGGGAGAACGATCTCACAAGCTATCAGAGGAAAGGAGGCGTTTGTGGCTAGCAAAGCTAAACCAGGATCTGCGATTATAGTAAATATATAGTATAATTGATAATGATGAATACAAAAAATTGTGTCAACGCATTGTTTAATGTTGTAAATTCATGATAAAATTAGGCCGGCGGCGGCTTTATGCTTCTTTTTTGCTAGAGTACCAACATGAACTGCTGCAAATGTTCAGCACCTTCATGTAATTTAAAGAATGAGAAAGTTAAGTTTCTCAAATCAAGCAGTGTTATTATTTATGATGTTCTACATGATATATGATACAACACTTTATACATGTACTTTAATATGGGAGATACACAACATGGAAGGATAGACTTGCTGGCAGTTGTAAATCATAAAGTTAGAAAACAGATAAAGACAGAATGAAGGATACATAAGGATGAAAAGCATTTAAAAGTCCAACAACGTAGATTATTGCATTAAAAGTCTAACAATGTTACTCCTCCTTCACTGAACGCTGAACACATGCACACTCCTGTGGCGGCCAGTGGATGATGATTTTGTCGGGGAGTGGGAAGTAGATTGGAACAATCCACCGCTTTATATCCAGAGAAGTGTGCACTGACCACGGTTTTTGCTCGTTTTAGCCGCTTGTTTTTTCAGTGCATGGGTCTACGGAGCAACCGCGGCGTCCGCCATGTTGGACAGCGCAACCAACAGCAACACAAGTTGTCATTTTGACTGAAAAAGCTGCTAAATGATCTAAAAAACAGGCTGAATGTTTCACTCCAATACATTAAAAATGGTAAAGCAGTCCCATTTTTAAAAGTTAATAAAACAAATCTGCAAAATAATATGTTTTGTTCAACATAGTTATTTTAATAACAACATTTAAAAGATTTTAGGCCACTTTTGTAAAAACAGTGGAGGATCCCTGATTGATATTCTCATGCTGGGGGTGTAAACCAATGAATGCAGTTCAGCGTGTATTCAAATGGAAGGATGCAGGCTGTCGTGATCTCAGAGTTCAGCAACTCTTCACTACATCAGGATCAATCACATCACCCTGAGCTTCAGGGAAGTGATAACTCCCTAAGCTGAGGTTAAATGCATTTTACCACCATAAAAACAACTTTGTGAAAAGGGGTTTATTGCACCCACCTTTTATATGACACAAACGTAGCATTAAACTCTTATCCCAGCGGCGTTTTGCACACCTGTACTACAAGATGTCAGCAGGAGAGAAAATCCTGTATCATTAGAATCATTGCAAACATCTGACCTTATTGTGAGATAGGTTAAAATATTGCCCGTGACAAGATCAACTCTTGCGTGAGGAAAGGCGAAAGCGTTGCGGCCTTTTCTTTCAGCGCCTCAGGGTCAAAACGTCAAACCAATGAAAGCATCACACCTGGTTTAGCCTTTTGAACGCCTCCAGGCTTTCCTGGACTCAAAAGTAGTACAAAATCTTGCGTTCAGTGCAAAATGGGTGCAAATTTGAGTGCACATTGCGTTGTACTATAGGACCAACATGTGATTCATGAAACATTAGTATTTGACCAATCCCAGCGTGCAAATGATTGTCTGAATTCAATTGTCATTAACTTGTCACGCCCTCCTGTTTCGGAAACCCCGCCCACAAAGGTTAAACAAGAAAAAAAAGCTTCACATCTGAGGTGGAGCAAAAACAAAGATGTGTTTTTTGACAGTGTGAAAACTGGAATTAAAGGAGCTAATTTAAACACACTGTGGAAGAGGATTAGCTACTGTGCAGGTGACGTCTGCCCCCCTGTGTGCACTGAGAACAACTTCACAGCAGAGATCCTGGAGACACACATGGATATGACGTTTATCAGCCTCAGTCCGCATGCTTTAGGCAAAAAATATCACATTAAAATAAATTAACGATTGAAAAAAATGACTAAATGTTATCCCTTGTCTGTGTGTATTCTGCCTTCAGTCAATCTCATCTAAAATTCATCACATTACCAATTACTGCAGCGCATTTGGGAAAGTTTAAGGAACTATTTACATTTAAGAGCATGAATGAGTCCCCAGTGATGTGCTGTATGAAGGAAATATGACCTCATTCTCCAAGACAAAGCATAGTGTGTGTGTGTGCGTGTGTGTGTGTGTGTGTTTGCACTGGGTGAACCTATGTGCTACCTGCTCAGTAGCAGAGTTTATTAGTGGGGTTATACGGTATTCACAACGTGAGCTTTTTAAAATTAATTTTATTGTGTTTAATTCGAGTCAATAATCAGTTTAAATCTGTTCTAAATGTGTGTCTGCTTATGCTTAAATGACAGCTGAGGTTTGTTTAATATAAATATGGTCGAACACACGTAGTACGCTGAGATCTGAACATATAAACGCTTGATAAATTACATACGAAAAAGCATAGATTTGTAAACTCTGGTGATCTACATGAATGGGAAAGAACATGGAACCCTCGTTTGGTCTTTATCATGTTTGAAATGGACAGGGAAAGGAATAGGGGCTTTTTGTCTCTTCTGTATTATGTCATTGTATAACGAATGAGTATCTCTCTCCTCTCGTATGTTTGGGTGTGCGTGCTAGTATGTGTATGGATGCATGTTGTTGCTGTATGAATAAAGAAAAAGTATGAATTTGTCTATATGTCTCAAGATGATTTTTCTCTAAATCTTAACTTAATACAAATATTTGAATAATAATTAGGGTCTTGGAGAAGTTAAACTGCTCAGCTTTGGAGATAAGGTCACCATATTGGATTTACTGCTGAGACATGGACCCAAAGGCTGAAGGAAAAATTGTGCTAAGCCTGACAGAAAAAAACATTTGACTCCCCAAGCCAGCCGTTCCGTTTATCTATTCTCCAGGATGTTTGTGTCACCTGACGCTCTGTCCCCCTCCTCCTCCTCCTCCTCCTCACCACCACGTGGAACTTTGATTCTGAATCAGAATCAAAATGAAGCGAACGGATCATGTTTCAATGCCTTCTTTGCTATGTCTTCAAATTTTGTTGTAATTGTGTATTTTGTCACATCTGTGTGCGCTGAGATCTTTTTTTCCTAATCCAAAAATGCACCCCATAAAGGAGCACAGTTTGGGACCTGCCTTTTTCCCTCACTTGACCTCATGTTTTTCCACTTCTCATCTAAGATACGGGGCACTGTCTTAATGGCATGCGACACACAGTACCTTCGTCCTGTACTCTGTCATATGTGATTGTCTTTTCACGTTTCTTGGACGGGATGTAACTGAAACCAAATTTCCCCTCGGGGATGAATAAGTATTCTGAATTTGAATATTTTCTGTGAAAATTCTCAACTTCACTTTGCCCTCTTTGTTGTTGGTCTGTACATAGTTTAATTAGCTTCCTTGATCAGCTTCCAATTAGAAGCAGTGTCTTCTCCAATCATCATCTTAAACGCAGCTGTTTATAAGCTCATTCCTCCTCTCTCGATGAGGAAACTTTCCTCCCACACTAATTGTTGCTATAATACACACTTCCTTCAAAAGCCCTCATTATTGCATTACTGTGCATACGTACTCAGATCTAATCCAGGAGTGTATCTGCTTCTGAGGAGTGTCGGCGTCTTCCCAGCAGATGGAAGCTGTCAACGCTCTATGTGTCACTTCCTCCACGTCTCCGTCTCTACATTCACACTTCAGCTCCCACTCTCGTTGCTTCGCATGCTTCTGTTTCATGTCTGCGAGCTCACACGTGTTTGCTTTTGTTAGATCGTGTGAGCAACACTCATGATGTAGCTGTGACTGGTTTAATTTGGCCTCATTGATAGTCACAGGTCGTCATGTACTGTATATGAGTGGCTGCAGGTTTAGCTTCGGCCCGTGTGGTTCTAAAAGCAGCAACGTTGCTAAACATCTCCAGTGTGAGCCATTAGCGCGCCGCCATGAGAGTGTGAATTAAAAGGAAGAAGGATTGCTGTGTATCTGCTAAGCAGGAATGAGACACTGCAGACAGCAGTGGTGAAGTGACTCAGACCGTGATCAGAGTTTCAGCTACGCACATAGAACATCAGCACAGAGGCTGGCTCCCAGTTTAGAACATTTACACAAGTTGTAAAAAAAAAATAAATAAAAAGCTGCTGGAGACAAAGGTTTTATTGTTTTTTTTTTTTTTAATCTGATAAATCCATAGTGCTACATAAGCAACTGGCAGCCCCTCAGACACATGCGTCCCTCTGTCTAATTTTATGAGGCCTCAACAGTAAATGTACAAAATGACAGAAAAATACACAAAACAAGAGTTAGAATACATTAAAAGATACAAATTACAACATTGCAGGAAAATACTTTAAAAGACAAGAGAAAAACAGAAAATACTCCAAAAACACACTAAACTACAACAAAAATGAACAAAATGACAAATGTAATACACAAAATTACTCAGAAAAATATATGAAATTCCCAAAAGCATACAAAAAGACAAAAATTACTCTGCAAAACCACAGTACTCAAAAACGTCAACATAAATACATAAAAATGGCCCCACAAAAGGCAAAATTTTCAAAATGACAACACAAATACATAATGACTCGAAAAAAACACATTTTACAGGAAAAATACACAAAAGGACAATGGAAATGCACAAAATGCCTTACATCAAGCAAGACAACAACAAACATACACAAATTGACAGAAAAAAATGTTTGTTCTTTCCTATATTAATGCTCACAATACTTATTATTCAAAATGCTCACATGAATGTTGATCATTGTGATTCAGATGTAAAAAGTACCCATAAGCTAGTTAAAAACTGATCTTTTGATAGAGCTTGCAATTGAAATGCATCATGGGTATCCTTTCATTTTAATGCAAGATGAGCATGAAACACTAAAACTGTCATAAGGTTGATTCACATTTTAGTGAACAAATAAAAGCTGGACAAATAAAAATAAAGCAAAGATTAAAAAGTAATTTTAAGCAAAACCGCTAATGTAGAGGGTCCAGACATAATGTTTACAAGACATGATGCGCTTATCTGGAAAGTTAGACTATGGATTATCTCTTGTGGCATGAGGACAATAGTGGTTGATTACTGTAATGTAAATAGTTATTTTTGTCTACTATTTATGGATTTTGAATGAATTCATTATGAATTTTCTGTATTCAACGTTGAAAGTGAACAATCTTTCCATGCCACGCAATGTTGTACAACTTATTATTGGTGTTAGACATAATAAGGGTATAACTTTTACATCTTAATAGTTTAGGATACAATAGACAATTCCAACTAGAATCAACATCCAGTCTATACATTTTGTTGTACTATTATTCCATGTCACAAATGGCCCAAATGTATGTCACTAGTGAATAACTAATAAACAATACATTATTACAAGACACAGAGGTAAGATACAATGGCCTCATGTAAAGGTGGGGTCCCCGTGGATTCTTAAAAACTCCTAAAAGGCATTAAATGAATTAATCTAAAAATAAGGCCTCAATTATCATTGAAATGTCTTAAATCAATGTTACATTTTACCACGTAATAAGTATGATTTCATGATTATCCATATCTCAAAAAGTATTAAAGCGATCAAACTAAAAATGTACAGTGTGACTATTAAATAATCACAGAACAATTGGCAGAACATTCAGAATTTTTTTTTTTAGACCAAACTATGTGAGATGTCCTGAAAATGTGTTGAAATGACATGGATTGACCCAACTGTTTGATGACCTACAGCAGTGGTTCTCAAACATTTTTGGCTCAAGACTCCATTTCTCTTATTTTTGAATCCAAGCCCCCCTTTATCTGACTGCAACATTTTACTTAGAAAACTAATTAAAAACATCTAGATCATAATAATGGAATGAATGAGTGATAACACACATTTTAAAGAATCTCATTGTGTAAATAAACGGAAAAAAACAGTATTTAGTGCAGTGGTTCTCAACCTTTGTTGGATCATGACCCCGTTTTGATATCAAGAATTTCTGGAAACCCCAGAGACATTTTTTTTAAATTAGTTTTTGATCATGTTTGAGCTCAGATACAGTATACTGTATATATTATTATTATTATTATTATTATTATTATTATTATTATTATTATTATTATTATTATTATTATTATTTATTTTTTACTGCATTTTTGTTGAACTAGATTTATATTTCACAAAGTATATAAATACATTTGTTTAATATTGTTTGTTTTAATTTAAAATATATATATATGATATTTAAATATTTTCAAAAATCTATGGTACTTTAATATTTAATATTTCAGAAATTTCAGGTGAACCCACATGGGGTCTCGACTCCAAGGTTGACAAATACTGATTTAGTGGCTCCTGAATAGATTTATTTCTATAGTTTTTAACATCTCACGCCTGTTGTGGGACCAAGTCTAAGTCTCTCTCAATGTATGCATTGTGTTACTTTCTCAAGTATTGTAAAAAAAAAAAAAAAAGATACAAATAATGCCACCAATTGTTGCTTTGTTGCTGCCATATGTTTACTAATGACTTTGTGCTACTGGAAACTGGAGTTAATGAGTGGAACAAGAATAATGAACACAAATACGCGGAAAGGCTCAGTAGGACTGAACTCAGTTTGGTGATGTTTCTCTGTTGGTTTACCACCATGTGTTACTTCTATCACTTTACAACATCCCTCACAAACTGATGTTTGTGCCATTTGTTCTTTGGTTATTTTGTTTCAAAACCAAATAAAAAATAGAAATAATGGATTGTATTTTTTTTTTTGTTTTTTTTTATCAATTTAATACCAGAAACAGGAAAAAAGAAAAACTAAATACTAAAAAAACAAAACAAAAAAAAAAAAAAAAAAAAAACAGCGTGTTTCTGATCAGTTTTTAAATCAAAATAATAATGGTAACATTATATTGGTTTGTTAGGCGGACTTTTAATCCAGGACAAAAATAGAGCAACGCATACTGTAAGTGACATGACTGATTAACTGGTGAATAGAAACATTATTAACACATAAATGTATCAAAACAAAAAATGGATGTTACAAAAAGCACACACAATATGTGATTAAAGGAACCATAGGCGGTGTAATGAATCTACTGGTCCTCCTCGTTTCTTGTGATCATCTTCTTGTGTGTGGTGACGGCTGCCGATAGTGGCTCATGGTATTATGGTATCATAATGTGCAATATATTTACTGCCCTCAAAAATGCTGTGTAATTGTTTTCGCAAAAGTGTCAAATCGTAGAAGTTCTAACATCTACTGTATTGTTCCTCACACCAGCCTCACAGTCGATAGTCAGTCACTTGTTTATTTGGATATTATTTGGACCAGAACACCACAAAACAAAACAAAGATGAGCAGCTTTTAATGAGCTAAAACATCCACACACTGCATGAAAACATGAGCAGGACCAGAAAACTGCTAAAAGTCCTACTGTGTGTGGAGACTTGGTCCAAGACCTGGGGAGGGAAATGAGGTGCGGCGGACTTCAGTTCTCGCTCTAATTTCCCCCGTAAATTTCTCCCAAACAGAACAAGTTTATTTTTTTAAACAGAAAAACAATCCGTGTACCCTTCGTACTTTGGTTATTCTGTTTTAAAACCAAATCAAAATAACAAATAAACAGTGTGGTTATTTTGTTTTACTGACTTAAAACCAAAACAAAAATAAAAAAAATGCACATCTTCATTAGTGTCAATGTCAGTGCTTGATAGTTAAAATAATAATAATCTATCTATCTATCTATCTATCTATCTATCTATCTGTCTGTCAGAAATGCATCAGATTTCCTCAAAATAAGCTTATAGGAACTCTATTCTATAAAAATGTTATGATTGTAGTTAGTCTCACATTTCAAAATAAATGGTAACATTATTATTTTTTTAAATGTATATAATTTACCGTAACATCTTGTAATCCCGACAGTGGAACAAACTACAAAACAGTGACATGGTTGCAGCGGACTTTCAACAACATGGGGAAATGTAAATGTAACAAAAAAAATGCTTGTCCAATGAAGATTGTTCTTTATGGTTTCAATTTTTTGTATTTTTGTTGATGTTTTATACATTTCTGGCTATTTTTGAAGTCATTTTGTGAGTTTTTAGAGTGATTTTGATTATTGTCTGTTTTATTTGTGTATTTTTGTTTGTTTACTTTGGGGGCCGCCAGTTGCACGTCTGCACTAGATTTGTAATTGACTTCCTGAGGATAAGAAATAATTGTAATTTAATTCTAATTGGAAAAAAAATGCTGACCACTGCAATTGAAATGTAATTGAACATGAGTAATTGAAAATGGAATTGACCCCAACCCTGAACTACACTGAGGGGCGGATTCACTAATATCTGAAAGAAAGGTGGTAAACCAGTTGCTTCCCTAAATCCTTTGGTGACGCAGTTTCCTCACCTGCTGCGAGGAATTCACTAAAATTGCAGCAATGATTAGTGCACGTGCAGAAGTGGTGCAGACCTCCCTATTTAAATGAGCGTTTTGTACGTGTTTTGTTGAACATGGAGCGTGAAGGAGAGCTGAGTGCGCAGAAGTGAAAATTCGAATGGCCTGTTCTTCCTACATGGTACCATCTTTAACTAGCATACGGGAATGATCCCCCGAGGAGAAGCAGCCTCCAGCCACAGAGAGTGCGGATCTCCGCTGTGTCCCCCCAGCCACAATGGGGAGACGAAACAAGAAAGGTTTAAACACGTTCCTAAAATTGTGAATTCATTCATCCCAAATACTGTATATTAACTCCAGGTCTGAAAATACCATCCCTCGGTCATCTTTCCTCTCTCCTGCCCAGTCTCCACACAAATATCACTGCTGTCATCACTGTGCAAAAGGCTTTGACAGTTACCACCTGGTTGTGGGTTGTGCTAAATGTATACAGAAAAACAAAGGCAGCAATGAAGTCCAGGTTTGATGACTTGCATTGCGTGCCCTACATTATTTTATTTGCATGTGCTCCCATTTTTTTGCTCGCCTTGTGAGCTCCGCCTACTATACATGACTGAGGGCACATTGCGACGTGCAGCAGCCGCACACTCCTGATTCCCTGGGGTTTGCACAGATTATTAGGGCGTGGAGTGACATTTGCACACGTTTTAATACCCCTAAATCTGCCGCTGAGTTTTTATGTCATTTCAAACACAGCCACGTTTTCTTTGTGACAGTTTTTTGGCTTATTTTACCCAGCCCCTTCAGTTTCCTTGGAGCCCACCACCCACCCACATTCAAAATCTTGGCCCCAATATTGAATGACTGTATCCCTAATTCCTCACACAGGTGAATACAGTATATCGATCATGTCCAGGTAGTTGAATGAATATTTTCTTTCTTAACGTCAGGACGACTGAGCAGCTGAAAAATAACGAGCCAGAGAAATTGCACCTGTAGAAGAAGAAGGGTTTATACGTTTGGTTCTGGCTAATTAAGAACATTGTGTAAACCTCTTTCTGCTTCCAGAGAGTTCAGTATGTTAAACACACATGAGGAAAAAGGCTATTTTAACCACTTTCATTTGGTAGGAAAACCACTTGTCTGTTTTACTTCAAAGGCATCTCCATTGTCAAGAGTCTGTGCAGTGGTTCTTAGACTTAATTATGGTTATGTAAATCTTTTATGTGAAGATAATTACCCATTTTTTGCACCACACTCCTGCTGCATTGCACCCTGCTAATTATTCTGTGAGAACCATGGATCAAATCTATCCACCTCATCAAGCAACATTAAACTCACTGTAGGATTAAAAGACTACTGTTTTTTTAAAAAAAAGATACATTACTTATTGTTACTTGGTTAGAAATGATGGAGATCTGTTTGTAGAAATAGACTAATATAATGGCAAGAGGATTACTGACTTTAAAGTTTTGCAGTGTTGGGTGCTCTTGGAAAAACAGGGGGATTATGGTTTCCCCAGCCTCCCAGCCAATCACAACTCAGAACACATGTAAACAAAGACACACAATGGCTGAGAATGCTTTAACCATGATGCCTTCATGGCCATGGGAAATCTCAGCATCAGTTAACCACTGAATACACACAAGTGGAACATAACCAGAACATAGAACCCAGTCCGTTACAGTATGCAGACCAGACCGGGCGGTCCGTGCGTGGAGCGCAGACCTGACTGAAGCACGCAATCATATTTGTTCCCTGCGCTCCAGCAGCAAGTGAGGAATGAGCAAAATCAGCAAACAATGTGAACGCTGAACATCTAAACGCAACACAACGCCGTCAATATCCCTCCCACTACTAGCAGAAATCACTTTTTAAATGACACCACAATATAGAAGTGTTTTTGTGTTTATTAAAAAATAATATTTTTGTAATAAAGATTTTTTTTTTTTTAAAAAAAGTGAAAAATGAAGCCCAAGCCTGGCCTGAACTCGGGTCGGGTCGGGTTGGTCTTGGCGTCGAACCAATAATCTCAACTCTACCAAGCATGGCGTTTGTCAGGGCTAACAAACATAATATCAGACAATTAAGGTATAGTCATATGAAGCAAGCAATTACAAAAAACACAATAGGTGAAAATCATAATTTAAGCCAGGAAATAGTAAAGCGTCCAACTGATGGAACATGTTCAATACCCACAATGTGCAATAAAAAATCTTTGGCATTGTTGGCCATAGGGTTATCTTAGTTGGTGTAACTTACAAACAAAAGGATTTCATTAACTGTGACACTACCTTAGATTGGACGTACAAACAGAAGTATGAGGGATCAACGAGCTGCCCTATGTTCCTTTAAATGATGATTTTAACCCATCATGTTTTTTGTAATGTATGTTGGGTTGTCTCATTTTTATTGTTTTTTTCAGATTTTTCCTCTCTTTCATGTGTGGCTGATTACATAAATAACCTCAGCTTTTTCTATTTTCATTGTTCTGTCTCAGTCTGTGATTGGCTTCCATCACAAGGTGTGGGAGTGGCCAATACATGATACTCGTGATTGAGCCAGGAGGGAGGAGTCTCTTTTAATTGGCTGATGTCTATATATAGGTGTGACAACAACCAGAAATGTTTGTTAGCCCTGATGAAGACCATGATTAGACAAAACATTTTGACTTTTTAATGATTATAATAAAGATGTTTAAGTGTCTATTTCCTCATTTTGATTTTGATTCTTTGGCCCAGACTGTTTTTTTTTAGGAACAAAAACTTAAACTGGCTTTGAGCATGTCCTCTTTAAAAGTTTTAATTGTGTCTAATGCAGTATCCCAGGCCAACATTAAAAGAGACATTGCTGTATAACTTTCAATTTTCAACTAAATTTTTATTTAGTGGCTCCTTCAAACACGAGAACCAAATAACAACTCCTGGCACTTTTTTATTCATGTAATATTTTTCATTGCAGGAGACCTGTCACTGACTGTTAGACAGTCTGTTCTTTTCTCTATATATCCAACTCGCGCAGCCAAAATTAATCTGGAAAAAAGTTGAAATGGGAACACTAAATGGAACTTATGGTGCAACACCGAAAAGAGAAAAGAAAGAGGATTTTTCTGCTTTTAAGACAAAATAGGAAAGTATAATAATAGAACATAAATGTTATTGGTAGAGTTATTATTATTTACTTTCTTAGCTATTAGCTGTCAACACATTTTATCCTAGGGGTCATACTGACCCCAGTTACTGTATATTTGCCTCCAGAAAAGTATTTTTGGAAAACTGTTGACCAAGTTTTTGAATCAGTCACTTTGTTTAGTTGTTCAGTGCATAAATAACCCTTGATAATGAAACCTTGACCTGTTCTCTATATACTGACATTAATGACCACGAGACGTTGAACCCTATTGGTTGTGGTGATGATAAAATATGACCCCCCCACCCCCGTCACACACAGACGGACACGTTATACACAGCTAAAACAGCTTGGGGTCAAATTGACCCCAGAGGAACACCCACGCGTGCAATATTTGCTCAGCAGATTGAAAAAATATCATCATGATAATGTTTTGCTTAATCAATTGTACCCATCAAATTTGGAAAAGTCATGAAATATGAAGCAAAAAAGTCAACTAATAATTTTTGAATGATAAACAATGTTTATCATTCAAAAATTATTAGTTGACTTTATTATTGTTTATTAAACATTGAGTTAAAAAAAAACAAAAACAAAAAAAAAATAGGAGTATCTGTAATTTTAATGTTCTATGTCCTTTTCCATTTAACCACCTAATACTATTCAGCAGATATAGGCAACTAGCGGCCAAGGGGCCACATGCGGCCCTCGGTCTAATTCTGTGCGCACTCCAAGACAAATCCACCAAAAAACGACGTTGAAAGTAGTGTGAAGCCAAATATTATACACAAAATACAGTAACTCCAAAAAAAAAAAAAGAAAAACAGAAAAATGCACAGAATGAAGCAACAAACACCAAGACACAAAAAAGATTATACAAATACACAAAAAAAGACTCATATTACACACAAAATGACAGACATACAACCACCACCTAAACTCACAAGATTACAACATTAAACAAAATAACAGAACAAATGCCCAAAACGACAAAAATACTGAGAAAAAAAGGCACAGATTGACAATAAACAAAATGCAAATATAACACACAAGAAATAAAACACGACTAAAAAAATCCACAAAATACCAGCAAAAATTCCCAAAATGACAGATAAATAAATACACAAAATGACTCCAAAAACACCCAAACTGACTCAGAAAAAACTACACAAAAAGACGACAAACGATGACTAAAAAATCCTTTTGTTATTTCCAGTTAATGCTCAGATTTGTCATTATTCGTACTACTCGCATGAATGTTGATAATGTGGCCCTCAGATCAGTTGCCCATCCCTACTACACAGCAACAAAAAATAGCATTTGTTTTTGTTATTTGCAAAACAAATAATAAACTAAAATGATAAGATATAATTGTTTTATTATTGTTATCTTTATGATGATGATTATTATTATTACATTTAAATAGAATTCTTTTTTCCTTCGCAACCAAAGCAATGATACATCACAGCATAACATTAGAGCTGTAGAACTACAGCTCCCTTCATTGGTTTGCTTTGATAATGTTTTTTTTTTTTTAAGATGGATTTAACTTTGATGATGTAATACCAAAGAAATAGTATGACACAAACAGATAATGCAATCCTTGCTTTCTTCCCATAGAATTGTCCGGTTGTGATGTTTAGGACACGCTGAAAATGAGCTGAAATCAACAGAAAGAGCTTATGTTTTGGTAAAGGCTCTATTAGATGTATAAGCTACAGCAGATGTTGTTCCTGACCCACGATACATCAAATGGCCAGATGCAGTTTCCCTTAATTCTTCAGTGAATACGTTTGTGACATTCCAAATTTTACATTTCTTTTCTTGATTTACTTTTGTGTTGCTTTGTTGTTTACTGAATGTCTTATTTGACTGGATTAATATCATTGTGGGCCTATCAAAACAAGGTTTTTGAATATTCATGAAGTAGTCAAGTAAATTGTTGTAATTACTGCAATGTTCCCACCTTAATTTGTTAAATTTACATTCATTATAGTGTTTCGTAGCTTTAAATTTGGAAGGTGTTCACAGTGACCCCGTGAACAGCTGGGCGTACATCTTGTGATTTTAAAAGAATTACACTGATTTACTGCAGAGACACTGATACTGAACCTCTTTAATCTTTCCTCAGTTAAGAAAATGCATAAACTCACAGCCATAATATATTGTCCAACGTTTTCAGTCTACATACAACACACTGTAATACACCATGGAATCTGACACCTTTGCAATAATTCATTCAGTAATTTGACAGGTCATTCTTTGCATCAAATAGACGAAATAGCCTCCCTAGATAACCCAGTCTCACTCCAAAATGTCGACTATGTTTGTTTACTGCGCAATGCATAGACATCCTACGCATACACCTCTGAGGGCGTAGAATTTCTATGCCTCATTTGCCCAGTTGTTTCTATAAGGAATACGTCGAGGTCACGTGACCACCTGTCAGCTCTGTTTGAGAAAGGAAAAACATGGCAGATCACTAGAAATCGTTCTATATTAAGAGAGCTTGTGGCTTTAGCTTGATATTAAAAACATTGAGTGATACATGTACTCTTCACTTTCATAGTTTTCATTCAGTTTATGTATATCCAGCCTTTCACTCGTACTAACTGAGAATGTATAGCTGGTGAGTGTCTAAGCTCATAAAGCTCCACCAGTAAGTGGTGATTAAGCACTAAGACATTTATTTTACTATTTGTGTACATTGATTGGCTCAGAGGGCAGTTTTAGCTGGCTGAACCAATCAAATTAGGGCACAGGTTTCTTTTTTTTCCCTCATTTCAGAAGTTATGACAGAAAATTAATTCAATATAGATCTGATCAGAAATCACAAAATTTTAGCATCTAGCACGTACCCAGGGGCGTATCACCACATTTTGGAGCCCTGATACAAACCACCTTGTTGGGCCCAAACTTTAAGTTACGTACACTTTATTTTTTAGCCCAGAAACTATACTTGTATTCTTGCATTATTATATAAGCTTTTTTTTTACTTCCCAAATTTTTTCGGGACATGCCCCCATTTTTTTTTTTTTTTTTTAGAATTAGGTTTTGATTATGTTTATTAAAGTGTATGTGTTACAAATACAGAGTAGCCATGATTAGTGACAAAATGACAAGTGCGCTAATTAGATATTTTCATACTGCATTATATTTGAACTAGATTTATATTTGAGAAAGTATAGGATATAGTTGTTTGATATTTGTGTGTGATGTGCATTTGAAAAAAAAAATAATTCTAATTTGTTTTCAATGTTGTTTTTTTTTTTTTTTTTTTTTTTTTTTACCAATTACTGGACATTTTAGGCTATCCCATTTTAATTCAAGGCTACCACACATTGGGTCCTGACCCCAAGGTTGAAAAAATGTTTTAGTGGTTCACTGAATTTTATGTTTGTGACATACTTTTGTTACAAATTAGGGGTGGCTGAAATTGATTTTTTTTAGGGATGGGGTGGAAAGGAGGTTCAACTAATATATATATATATATATATATATATACACACACACAAAGCAAATGTGTACAACAGTTAATAAAAGGCACATATAGAATGATTAGAATCATGGGGACACTAATTTGGAGAGAGCATTCGTGACTCTCACAGAATGAACCGTATTGATTGATGTTGATGATCCCCTCTTTCCTCTCATAAACATTTATTTACTTATTTTATCTCATTTTTTGAAATATATTATGGGTTATTCACTATCAATTCCTCTGTCTCAAACACATCCTCCTCTACGTCACTTTCACTGTGAAAGAGCTCTTCCAAAATGAGAATATTGTCTCTTCATTAATGACCACAAGAGTATGAACCCTATTGGTTGTGGTGGGTGATATGACCTTTCCTGCAGCGCCACCATCAGGTCAAACTTTCAGTTCTCATGAGAATACTGACCCCCGCCCCATGTCATGTATCAACTCAAAAATATCAACTCTGCACCTGCAGTTGTGGGCGGTTGAATTGAACCCAAATTGACCCCAGAAGAACACAAATGCATGATTATGCATTCAGTAAATTTTAAAAATATCATGATAATTTTATTCTTACTCAATTGTATCCATCAAAATAGAAAAAGTCATGAAATATGAAGCAAAAAAAGTTTTTTTTTAATTATAAACACTGAATAGGGTCAAATTGACCATAAGAATTATAGGAGGATTAATAAAGCATAAATACAAGGATTTAGCTGCTTTTAAATTTACATTTCCCTTTGCATTCATGAACAGTTGTTGATATAAAAAGGAAAAAAAAAAAACAAGTCCAATAATGAATTGAAAAGACTAAATATGAGTCTAAAAGGAGGAGGGAGATTGCACATTGTTTTATTGTCTGCTGTATCTCACTGACAACCAGTATCTTCTTGATAAACAACTTTCACTTGTGCTATGCTTTCACACAGCTTGTGGTAAAACCACAGAAATTTGTCTTGTCAGCTTTAGAGGACACATTGTTTATGTCGTCCACAGCCTCCCAGGTTCTCCTCACTTTGATCAAGCTTTGTCTCCATAACAAAACCCTTTAGTTTTATGCTTAAATAATGAGGCATCGGGCATAAATAAAGTGAACTAAAAGTTAAGTGCAAATACAGAGTTGATTTAATTTTAATTTGAAAATAAAGGAAAAACATATGTATTTTACGTTGGGCTATAAGTCCTTGGGCATTCATGAATGACAGACATGTGAAGTGTAAAACAAAGTGACTTTACTCATTTTTCTGCCTATGCCAGGGGTGTCAATCTCATTTGAGTGTATAAGTGTTATGTAAAATATAGAAGGCACTGACCATATCCAAGCAATACAGAACAGATTTTTATTTAATTTGGGTATTTTTTGTGGAGTAATTTAAGGGAAAATTCAGAATTTTGGTAAAATGTATCATTCTTTCAACAATTTGAAATTAAAAATGGCTGCCATCTTGTGATAAAAGCATGCAAAAACTTTAAAATCTGTAAATATTTTTGATTTTCTTTGAATTTTGTTGTTAGGATGGGTTACATGATCATTTATCTATCATTTTATAAGCTTAAATACATGCTGCTACTTAATCCTACAGGGAACTTTGTGAATTCACTGTTGGAGAGACTGGATTTCTAATGTAACACCCATGCAAGCAATGTGAGAACATGAAAACCCCAAAAAGAAAGGTCTGAGGTCCATCCCTGTGAGTTAAAGCCAGGTATTCTTGCTGTGAAGCAGAAGTGCAGACCTTTCAATACCATTATCGTTGTTCAACCTTGAAAAGAAGGAACTTTTTTCCCATGTAACTTTAGAGTATCTAAAGTATTAATCCTCCCTGTAATGCTAAATATTTCTCCCAAATAAATCAATGTAAATGCATTCAAGCATACTAAAGGGACGTTGAATAACTCTTTTGCCTTGTGAAGGAGCTGTAATGATGAGAGGAAACTTCATTTGTGACCAATTTTTACTTAATTTGGGTATATTTTGTGGAAAAACTTAAGGAAAACTTCTGAATTTTGGTAAAATGGATCAATCTTTAAACAATTTGAGATTAAAAATCACTACCATCTTGTGATATAGAAATGCAAAGACTGTAAAACATGTAAATAGTGTAGATTTTTCTCTAAATTTGTGTATTTGGGATATATATAACTGAATTATATGAACATTTTACATAATGATAATGATATGATGATTTTCATTTTTTAACTCTCTCCTAGGGGCCAAATTTGGCCCCCGGGCCTTAAGTTTGACACACGTGGCCTATGCAGTTTTCCTTAGAGTTAAGATAGACTGAGAGAAAATAAATCACCCCGGTACTTGAGTGTCTTACATGATTAGTTGGTGGATTAAATGGTACGTTAAATCATGCTTAATTTGCTATTGACTGACTGAGAGATCCAATTCCCTCTGTATTCCTGCTGCCAGACTTATTCTGTGCTTGTGGGGAAAATGACTGTCTGCAGCACCCTCAGCCCTACTAATAATAGACATACTACATTGTACTACTAAATGTTCACATTTGTAGTACAAAGGTTTTTTTCTTCTATATGTTGCTGCGTATGGGTCTATAATAGCATGTGTGAGCAGTGCAGTGAGCAGCCCGTGAGCTATTCATCAATTTGTTGAATCATATAAAGGCTGCAGATGAATCAGAAAGTGAACAATGTCAACAGACTCCTTTTGAACAGGGATCAGTGATTTGAAATGATTGGAGCTAAATGTGAAGAAATGTGCTTTGAAACCTTTTCTACAATAACTGTTGGTTCAAGAATTAAAAGATGACATTTGTCACATAAATAATGTTTATTTTCTTAAAGGGATCCTTCACTGTTTTTACAAATGTGGCCTACAATCTTTGGAATGTACCTATTAGATTTTTGCCTAACAAAACACATTATTTTGCATCATATTTGTTTTATTAACTTTTAAAAATGGTGAGGACTTTACGGTTGTGCTCCTTCATCTTGAAACCACGTGATTGATGATGTCACACGGCCGCAATGCCTGTAAATATCCCACTGTTTTCTATTAAAGTGAAGCATTCAGCCTGATTTTTAGATCATTTAGCAGCTTTTTTTTTTTGGTGAAAATGAGAATTTGTGCTGCTTTTGGTTGCTCTAAATCAGTGGCACCAGGTACGGTGGCCCACATGGACCACACCTCACCTCAGACCTGTTCTAACAGCAGCACTAGGAACCAATGAGCTCCATATGAAATCAAATGTACTGGCCAGACTTCATACTCAAAGATAATACAGGTGACAGATGTAGTAGAGTTACAAACTGCTGTACTTTCTATGTTTTTTTATTAAATTAACCATATTTAAATGGTTTTTTTTTTTTCACTGAAACATTGGAACAAATCTTACTGTTGCAGATAGGATTCTATTAATTAATATGCAAAGTGGATTTTTGTAAATTATAATGAAATTGTTCAATTGTGCAAATGTTACATGTTTTACGACTAGTAGGAATATAGTAACAATGATTTCCTATGAAATGTAATGAAAATGAAATAATTTATTGACTTAAGAAAAAACAAATTGTTGCATATTGAAACATTTCAGACCTTTTTAAGTAACGGCTAGTTTTTCTTATTATCTTACTCTTTAATCAAAGTCAAATCTTGAAAATGCAGTATCCAAAAATTGTATATATCCCACAAGTAGCCCTTTGGAATATTCAGTAATAATGCATTATAATGTAGTGGATTTTATATAACGCTTTATCACACTCAGTGCTTTACATAATTAAGGCATTATTCTTTCACTCCACACTTGGTGGTGGTAAGCTACTATTGTAGCCACAGCTGCCCTGGGGCAGGCTGATGAAAGCGAGGCTGCCATAGTGCGCCATCGGCCCCTCCGACCACCAACAACACTCACTCACACACTACATTCATAGTAGACAATGTGGGTGAAGTGCCATGCAGCGACTGTCCCCCACTGTGGCACCTGGAATTCTCCCTGGTCTCCCATCCAACGACTAACCAGGCCCAGACCTGCTTAGCTTCAGAGATCTAATGAGGTGGGTAATGAAAGGTTGGTGACCCCTGATGTGAACAATCAGGAAAAGTTAAAGATGTCGATGTCAAAAGGTTTCATTTAAAAAAAGAAATCTAAATTTTTTATACTATTGAGATAGGAAATCACAAAAAACTTTTCTCATTCCCATTGGTTGTTTGGACAGGACACATCATTTATGCATACATTTTATAGCCATACATTAATGCTGCTACTTAATCCTGTGGGAAAAATTGTGAATTCACTGCAGGAGAGACTGAATTTCTACTAAAACACACATGGAAGCACAGTGAGAACATGGAAACCCCACAAAGAAAGGTCCGAGGCCCATCCCCATGTGTTAAACCCAGGTATTCTTGCAGTAAAGCAGATTGCAAACCTTTCAACCTTGAAAAAAATCACTTTCTTTTTTCCCCTGTAACTTGTCATACATGTTAGAGTATCTAAAGTATTAATCCGTCCTACCATGCTAAATCTTTCTACTAAATAAATCAATGTAAATGCATTCAAGCATACTAAAGGGATGTTGAAGCAGTCTTTGAATATCTACTTTGCCTCCTGAAGGAGCTGTAATGATGAGAAAATCTTGGTGAAATATTGTCACCTGGATGAAGAGAGTAATGGGAGCCCTCAAGTCATCGTCATGGAAACAAGCCTAACAGTACCAGAACAGAGGATGCGACAGAATATTATAAAAGAATAAACTGTACGACAGGGGAAAAAAAGCACTCCACCTGATTGGTCGATAGCACAGAGAAATATTGTTCCCAGGTCACAGTTTTTTCCCTACGTGGCGACAGGACTCGTAGACAAGATAAAAGATAAAAAAGAACGTAAGAGGAGGAAATACTCACTGCTGGGGCTTCAAAGAGCAATTTCAGCCCTCACAGAAACATTTTACTTGATTAATCTGCTTATAAAAGCCTCTTTCAGCAGACAATGTTCTTCATTGGACACATTGAACTTCCACTTGCATTTCATCATTCAAATCGGAGCAAAACAAAAAAAAAACAAAACGCTGAATCTCATGTCCCAGTGCTCTCACACAATAAAAAAGCACAGACATTTTCCTTTAGTAAAACAGCTCAGAGAGAAGAAGGTCAGGGTCTGCACCTCCTTCTGAGAAACAGAGCATGATTACTTTTGACCTGATGACTAAAAAAGGCCATCGTACCAAATCGCCGTCTTGCCCTTGCTACTTTGAGAATGCCACTCTGGTGTAGGGGAACTTTTAGCATGAGTAATCATGGTTGTTAGGTTAACAATGAAGCACTGCACTCGCTGGAGAGCTTTTAGTGGTACAAGGCCATTGGAGAACCTGCAAAGCCAATGTCACACATGGTTGACTTCACTAAGCGCTAGAATCGGCACAGACAGAATGAGAGAAAGCCAAAATGAACAATCGGTTGTTGGCGAGAGAAAAACGTGAGAGGGGCTGGTCTTTACAACACAACAACACTTCACAGGGAGCAACATTATTCTATTGTTTCATGTGTGTTTCATGTGTGTTCATGCTGCATGGAACACATTTCAAATTGATGTACTACACTATATATGAAATGGATGTTGTTTTTCCTGGGTTTAACAGTTCTTCTTAGATAAAGGTTTGTGTTTAGGTTCAGGTGTAGGGTTCAATGTTTGGAGCTATAGGTGACGAATGCTTCCATACTAAGGTTAGGTTAGAGCAGTGTTTCTCAAATGGGGGTATGTGTACCCTAGGGCACTACAAGGGGTACTTGAGAGCGAGAGAGTGAAAAACAAACTTGGGGTTTATAATGTTTATTTTTAGTTAAAAATGATAATCATATAATGATGATGGAAATGATTTTGATCAAAACAGGAGATGACCTGAAATGATAAAAACTATAGAAATAATGATATTTAGGAGACGCTAAATCAGAGTTCAACCTTGGGGTAGGGTGGGGTCACCAGGAATTATATTGGGGTCACTATGAAATGTCTAATTGATAAAAAAAATAATGTTTTAATGTAAATTATTATTACTTTACCACACAATCTCAAACAAAAATATTCTAAACTTTCACTTTCTCAAATATAAATTTAGTTCAAATAAAATCCAGTATAAAATATTGAGAATAAATGTCTCTGGGGTTGCCAGAAATTTGAAATCTAAAAATGGGGTCACCACAAAAATAAAGGTTGTGAACCACTAAATTCTGTTTATTTTCACTTATTTACAGAATGAGATTCTTTAAAATGCCTGAAAAGATCACAATGATGGAAAGAATGAGTAATAACATGTAGTCAGACAAAGGGGGACTTGGATTCAGAAATAAAAGTAAAGGGGTACTTTAGGCAAAAAGGTTTGAGAACCACTGGGTTAAAGGACGGTGAAGGTAATTTTCAGGGTGCTTTCACACCAAAGAATCATAGAGCGGTTAAAATGCTCTATAGAATTCATTTCCCCTGATAGTCCCCCTCGACTGGCAGGTGTGAACACGCAAAGTTCAGAGTGGAGAATTCTCCAGTGATTGTTTTTACTGGACTCGGAGCATTTCCAATCAAAGTCTAGAGCGATTCAGGTGCTCTTGGCTCTGACCAAACACAGGAAGTGTTTGAAGATGGCGTAGAGCGGTGTTTCTCAAACGGGGTATGGCACGACAGGGGGTACTTCAGAGAGAGAAAGAGTGGAAAATTAACAAATAAAAGCAATAAAAACATGGGGTTTCATAAGGTTTATATTTAGTTAAAATATTATTTTAATAACACTAATGGCTGATGGAAATGATCTTGATTATAACATTAACTGAAAATACAAGGAATGTGTCGGGAGATGATCGGAAATGAGAAAAACTACAGAAATAATTTGCGATGCACTGAAATTTCGGCCACTGAAAATCCATCCATTTTCAGACTGGCTTGCTCCTGCTTTTCAGGGTCACGGGGGTCTGCCAGTGCCCATCTCTGGCTCACACTGGGCGCTAGGCGGGGGTGCACCCTGGACAGGGCAACAGTCCATTGCAGGGCAACACAGACAAACAACCACTCACACTCACTATTAGAGACTCCAGTCAACCTAACAGTCATGTTTTTTTGGTTTGTGGGAGGAAGTCGGAGTACCCAGAGGAAACCAACACAGCACGAGGAGAACATGCAAACTCCACACAGAAAGGACCCAAGTGTCTACCCCAAGGCTTGAACTCAGGATCTTCTTCCATTGGAAATCTTTGGCCAAAAATGGACCAAAAATGCATTTTTGGTTCTTGGCTGAAACACTTATTCACAGAAACAACCAACAGAATGTTTCAAACAACGCGGTCACTGCGCACGAGTCTAGACGGTTGCTATATTCTTTGAAGCATTAATATTAATTGATACAATTGCAATGCTTTGATTTTAGTGAGGTCAGTACACACACTGAGCCATAAATGCAATGACTACCTTTTTTTTTTCTGTTTGTTTTCTCATTTTTGGTTTTCAATTTTGGCCAAGAACTTTCATTTTGGTGCCTCGCTAGAAATAATTATATCTTGGAGGCACTAAATACTGTCTCATTCACTTATTTACAATGGGATTCTTTAAAATATGTGTCATTCATTCCATCATTATGCTCTATAGTTCTTTTTTTCATAGTATTCTAAGCAAAATGTTGAAGTTGGACAAAGGAGGTACTTGGATTCAGAAATAAGAGAAAAGGGGTACTTCAGCCAAAAAAAAGATTTTCTTGTCTTCATCACTCACGCATCTCTTCCTCGTTCTGAAATTCCTTTTCCTTGTCACTTCTGCCACCAACGATGGTAGAATCCCATTGGTCAGCAGCTCATTTTAATGCAAAAAACCATTCACAAGATCCTTGCATTGACCATTTATGGTAGAATGTGGGCGTGTCAAGGGCGTAACGTGGAGTTCATTCTCCTGTGCCAACTTCTAGCTGGGCTGTGATTTATAAAGGGAAAAGTGCTGCAGGTGAGATTTGTACGGTTTCATAAATCAGAAATATTTTTGGCGTAGTGCATTTTCAGATTTATGATGTACGTTCACTTTTACTGTTGATTCTACTCAATGTTTTATAAATGAGGCCCCAGGACCTGGGAAGTGAAAAGGGCTGCGACGGACTTCCTAGGATTTTTGCTTCCATCTGCTCCAACAAAATCTGCTCTGTGTGACATGCTAGCAACATGTACTGTAGCTTTCACCTTGGATTGAAATATCAAATATCAGTGTAACAGAAGCAGATTTGGACATTTTCTCATTTTAATTTTTAAACAGAAAAACACTGCATACAGTATCTGATTTATGTTTTTCTGTATTTCAATTTCAGCAAAACAAAAAACACTTTTTACAATTGGTATTGAAAGGGAAAAACCAAAGGACGAACCACATATGGCTTGAACATTTAGGCATTAACTGTATTGTAAAACTGTCACAGAGAGTGACATCTCTATAAGAAAATGTCTTTGTGAACTTTACTTCCATGAAATTAGATATAACAAGTTTCACTGTTTGACAAACTTAACTTTTTCTCGCTGGACACTAAGACAGTAAGGTCAATAACCAGAGTAGGTGTATCCACCGGAGAGGTTTTCACCTAAACCATATTAGGCCAAACTAATGGTATTACTGCTCAGACTTCACTGCTGGGACACTATGATTCTTTTTGCCGCCAAGCAAAAAAAAAAAAAAAAAAAAAAGTCAGTCAAAGTGAATTAAAGACTGTCTGGCAATGAACTCTTTTACTCTTCTCCTGTCACACAAATCTGTAATCTAAAAAGAACACGAACCTATTTTCAAAAGCAGCAAACCTCCTTGTGCCATGACCGACCATTGAACACCGTTGCTACAAACTAAGGACGTGACAAAAATATGGCGCTAAGAGATAAGACGGTGAAGATACCAGCAGCTCATAGCAGCCCACACTCGACCAGAGCATGTGTGGACCTAACTGGACTATTGACACATAGATCAAAAGCCCAGTCTCAGTGATGTTTTTGTAGTTTTATAGAAATAAACCAATGTTGAGGTGTCCGTTAAGCAAAAAAAAATATATATATATATATAACTTCTGAGTCACTGTCAGGATTTTTCAGAAAAAGGTTTTTCTCAGGTTTTTGTCAGAACGGAAGAACGAAACAAGCTAAAAACAAATTATTTTTTTCTGATGAAAGTAGAGACTTTCAGATTTCAGATTGTCATAGTACAAAATATTCTGTGGGTCTTTAAAAGTCAGTCAAAATGCTCTTAAATAGATAGCACTGAATGAGTTGAATGTTGTTCACTAAATTATGACACGGGGTACCCTCGCCGGTGGTGCTCCCCCCCACTCCCTGGCCTCGCCGCTGCCGTTGTCGGCCCCCTTTGCCTGGGACAGAGCGGACAGGCGACCCTGCGTGCATGAGGCGGTGTCCAGGGCCGGCAAATCTGGACGAGCTCCAGGCCCTTCTCGCAAATCTTCCCAGCTACGGTGCCAGTCAGGGTCCCCCCGTCCGCCGCGTCGACCTTTGGCGAAGTGGGCCAACGACGGCAACAAGGCGCCAGGGAGTAGGGGGGTGAGCGCCACCGCCTGGGCCTTTGGCGGCAACGGCAGCTGCTGCTCATCTAGCCGCGGTGCGAGCCCAGGCCCGCTTCGCATCCCAGCCTACCGACCCATCCCTTAGAGCCAATCCTTATCCCGTAGTTACAGGTCATCTACTGTCTGCATACACAATCAAAAGACAAGGGAGGCTGGCCCGACTGACTGTTGATTTTTGCGACAGTGCTGCGGTGCTTGTGACCACTAGGGGCGCTTGATATGAAAGTTACAGGTCTAGCGCCCCTAGTGGCCAAAAGTTACACAGTGTGCTTTTAAGTGGTTGTTGTGTCCGTCTTTATCATTTTTTGTTTTAGGAGTCTTTTTGTACATTTTAGGAATTTTGTGTGTACTTTGTGCAATTTACTGTTGATTTGTGTGCTTTGGGAGTTATTTTGTGTGTTATGTTATGGCTTTATATTATTATTTTGTGTTATGGCTTTATATTCCTTCCAACTTTTTGAAGTACAATTTTTGAGGTTTTATTTTGGTGGCCGCACAAAGGAACCATCCTCTTGAGGAACGCCAAATTGCATGTAGTAATTCTTGTTCTATTCTATAGAATTCTATTGTGTTGTTTGCACATTGTGTTCTTTGGTTTTTGTCAAATCTAAGAGGTAAATATAAATGTTCTTGCACTGAATCCTTTATATTTTATTTTAAACTTTGAATGCACCGTTTTGCATTCCATTGTTGTTCCCTCAGGACATTTTCACTATACCGAAAACCTACACCTTAAATTGGTTGTATTTTTTATTTTTTTTTCAATGGTTTGTTATGTCACAGAATTGCATTGTTTTGTCTTGATATTTATAATAAATAATGTGTACACTGTATATACTTCAAAAACAAAACTTTTAATTTTGTTATTTAGCACTCTTTAGCACTCCTTGGTGTCTGAGAGTTATATTGTGAAAGAGATGACGGACAGGACTACATTATTTATCATAGGTTCAAATCAGATTAGTCTAATCTGGTGCAAAGCCAAATAAATATACAGCTTTGTACAATGTGAACAACAGTACCTCATATATATTTATACTGTATATATCATTGCAGCTACTTGTTAGGGCTGCCTGGTGACACCTGAAGTTATTTCATATATACGCAATTTCTCTCTGGGATAATAAAGTATTACTGATTCTGATATAGACTTAAGCATTTATGTTTTTTCAAGACCATTCAGATCTCATTGTGTTGCCGTCACAGTTGCTGGAAAATATTGTGCTCAGGCATTACTTTCAAAGAAAACAGTTCGAGATGTGATTATGCTGACACAGAATTCCTCCAGCATGCCTTTACAAATGCTAAACTGTAAAAGTAGAATTCTGCCAACACTGGGAAAAAAACCAGTTTGCTTCCTCGACAAATCAACGCTAACAGATCCTCCCTCTCTCTTTAGTGCGGTGGCTCATCATTGTCTGCTAACCTCCCAGCGTAGCAATTCACGCAGACACACTTTTTAATCACCTTGTAATATCGCCTCAATCCAGTTTCCCTCTTCCTCTTGCTTTCTCCTGCCCCTCTTAGTGGCATTTAATTTATCCTCAGTGGATCGATTTAAGATCAGGAGGCCCGGCTGCTCCTGATTACTCCCTCAAAATTATTCAGAAGTTTATTGAGAGGCTCTAACGCTCACTGGGACTCTGCCACGGCCTAGGCCGGCGTCCACCACCCTCTCATTCCTCATTCTGTGATACATTCTTCCCAAGGTTTCAAGACAGGTGATTCAAATGATTTATTTCTCCCCTTACTCACACATTGCTTTAGTTTCCTTGTTAATGTAAAGCACTGAGGTGTGCTATGGCCATTTGCTGATTTGAGAACCACTTTTGCTGAATACATAGGGCTGGGACTTTGACGCGTTGTTCACGATTAATTAATTGCAGAAAACTGACGCACTTTTTTAGTTTATAATAATGGAAAACAAAATCCCAGTTGTGTGTAAATTGTGCAAGAATCACAGAAAGCATCATCTGAAAGACTATTTTAAACAAAATTCCAGTTGGTCTATTTACACTGAGCAAAAACATAAACTGAACACTTTTGCTTTTGCTTCTATTTTTCATCAGCTGAACAAAAAGTTCTAAAACATTTTCTATAAACACAAAAGACCTATTTCTCTCAAATATGGTTCACAAATGTGTCTAAATCTGTGTTAGTGAGCACTTCTCCTTTGCAGAGATAATCCATCCCCTTGATATGCCAGAAGTGGCATATCAAGATGCAGATTAGACAGCATGATTATTGCACAGGTGTGCCTCGGGCTGGCCATAATAAAAGGCCACTCTAAAAATGTTCAGTTTAATCACACAGCATAATGCCACAGATGTTGCAAGTTCTGAGGAAGTGTGCAATTGGTATGCTGACTGCAGGAACGTCCACGAGAGCTGCAGCCCATGAATTGAATGTTCATTTCTCTACCATAAGACGTCTCCAAAGGCGTTTCAGAGAATTTGGCAGTACATCCATCCGGCCACACAACCGTAGACCACGAGTAACCACACCAGCCCAGGACATCCACATCCAGCATGTTCACCTCCATGATGGTCTGAGACCAGCCACCCGAACAGCTGCTGCAACAATCGCTTCGCACAACCAAAGAATTTCTGCACAAACTGTCAGAAACCATCTCAGGGAAGCTCATCTACATGCTCGTCGTCCTCATCGAGGTCTCCACCTGAGTGTAGTGCATCGTCGTAACCGACTTCAGTGGACAAATGCTCACATTAGAAGGGGTCTGGCGCGTTGGAGAGGTGTTCTCTTCACAGATTATTCCCGGTTTTCATGGTTCAGGGCAGATGGCAGACAGCGTGTGTGGAGTTGTGTGAGCGAGCAGTTTGCTGATGTCAACGTTGTGGATGGAGTGGCCCATGGTGGCTGTGGGGTTTTGATATGGGCATGTGTATGTTATGGACAACAAACACAGGTGCATTTTATCGATGGCATTTTTAATGCACAAAAATACTGTGACGAGATCCTGAGGCCCATTATTGTGCCATTCTTCCCTGACCATCACCTCATGTTGCAGCATGATAATGCACGACCCCATGATGCAAGGATCTGTACACAATTCCTGGAAGCTGAAAACATCCCAGTTCTTGAATGGCCAGCATACTCGCCGGACATGTCACCCATTGAGCATGTTTGGGATGCTCTGGAACGGCGTATACGACAGCGTGTTCCACTTCCTGCCAATATCCAGCAACTTGTCACAGCCATTAAAGAGGAGTGGACCAACATTCCACAGGCCACAATCAACAACCTGATCAACTCTATGCAAAGAAGATGTGTTGCACTGCATGAGGCAAATGGTGGTCACACCAGGTACTGACTGGTTTTCTGACCCTGCCCCCCCCCCCATCCCCAATAAAGCTAAACTGCACATTTCAGAGTGGCCTTTTATTGTGGCCACCCTGGGGCACACCTGTGCAATAGTCACGCTGTCTATTCAGCATCTTGATATGCCACACCTGTGCGGTGGAATGGATTATCTCTGCAAAGGAGAAGTGCTCACTAACACACATTTAGACACATTTGTGAAGAATATATCAGACATTTTGTGTATATAGAGAACGTTTTAGATCTTTGAGTTCAGCTCATAAAAAATGGGAGCACATATATTTTTGTTCAGTATATTCCGTGCCAACTGTTTTGCACTGTTCAGTTTCCACTTCTCTGGAATGTTCTGTACTAAATGCTGTTTTTTAATTTTAATACACAAAAGCACTGTTTTAGACAGTTTACAAAAAAAAAAAAGCATCTTGAAAAGCATGTATATAGCTCACTTAAATTTAAGTTTGGGCTTTGTGAACAATGCAATCATAATATTTCTTATTCATATAAAACATTATGTTAGCACTCAGAAAATAACTGAAAATAACAAACACTTTAGCTGTTTAAGCTCATTTATTGTTTCATTGATTCAGTCATATACCAAAATCCATTTAAATTGGAAACGCGTTGCTTCTCGTGTCAAATATTGTAATGCCATAAATTTAGATTAGTCAAGATTAATTAACTTAATTTTTCTAATCAAGTCCTAGTACAACTGAATGATTTACTTGATCCATGTGTTTTTATCTGCTAATTTGATGCTGAATATCTGCGTGAAAAAACGTCTTTTCTCTTTGTTTTTTTTGCTTGCATGATAACATTTTGGATTTGTGAACAATTGTAAAACACAAGGTTGCAAAAAGCCTTCAGTTGTGATTTAAATGTTGCCTTACATTATGACGATGCTGTAAAGCAATGTCAAGACAAGTGTCATCACAGCAGCCTTGTGTTGTGGAAAGCTATGTGTATATATATAAATATACACACATTCCAGTGTTGTCCTTTCCCTCTCTGGTACTTCCACTGCAGGATGAGCCCACGGCTTCTTTTATATTTGTCTCACATAAGGTCTACTTGTCAGAAAGATGGCAAAAAAAAATACGGTAATGATGCACAGACATGGGTTGATAAGTGGTCAGACAGCTGTGAAACGCAAAGCAGATGGAATGATGTACCCTTTACCAGGCTGAATGTCATTGGATGGCATTTTCCACAATGCCTCATGGAAAAGTGCGGCTAAAAAAGGTCTACAGCAGATTGAAAAGGCCTGGCTCATTCTTGTAAGATATGTTATAGTCTGTGTGGTTTTTATTACTTTATTAGTTATAGTTAAATGATTAAACGATAGTTAGAATATGAAATTATCCATGATTAACTGTGTGTGTGTGTGTGTGTGTGTGTGTGTGTGTGTGTGTGTGTGTGTGTGTGTGTGTGTGTGTGTGTGTGTGTGTGTGTGTGTGTTTGCAAAACATATCCATTGTCCACCATAGCTGGTTTAAACTAGTTTGGGCCAGTGTGGGGGTATGTGACCCACTGCATGGACATATGAGCCTTTTTCTCCCCCAAAGTTTTTGTGTTACCATATATGGTATTAATCCTGCACCCAGAGCGCTGTTGCACAGCCCTCTGGGTGTGGTCTATGTTTTCTATAATAAATACCTGGTTCTGAGGCATCACCATCAGAGCAATCCAACTTATATCGGACTTTTGTGTCTCTTTTTGTTGGGTTTTTCTCCGAGCTGCAGCTCGCACCTCTCTGCCTCTGGTCGCCTTTAAGTCAGATAGTGTTTTTCTCCCTGAGATGTGATTGAGCAACGGTCTTAACGTATTTAGACCCAACATTCACATTTTAGCAACGGTCTTAACGTATTTGGACCTAACATTCACTGGTGCCGCAACCCGGGACCTTACATCTTTTCGTCTGGATCGGTGCGGGCGCAACCGGACCATTAGTAAAACTGCCGGCACCCCCTCCTTTGCAGGGGTGGTCACAGCTTGTTCCAGCACCGACCCGGACGGGGAGTGACGGGTCCCACGAACCAGGGAGAACACTGACGAGGTGAGAAGCTGTTTCTTTTCACCATAGTACCCGTGACGTACAACGGGGAGTGAAGACCGTGGTGGGTGACGTAAAACTCACACGGCGTGGTAAAGGGACAGAGGGCAGACGGGAGTTGTTGTGTGTTGTTTCTTTGTGTGTTGTTTCTTTGTGGTGTTTCTTTGTTGTAACGGTGTCTGTAAATCCCGTGCTGAGAACATGGGTAACGCGCAGCGTAAAGCATTGATGGAAAATAATGATGTGAAATTCATGCAGAGAAAGTATCCCGGTAGTTGTTGCTATCTAGATGATTGGTACAAAAATTGTGGGTTTGCAGGGAAATTATCAGACGAAGCTGGAATAGAAAAAGTGTCCATCTGGTGTAAAGGAAAAAGAGTGAAGGCATTAAAAAAGTTACGTCCTAAGCAGGCTGAGTTAATAGCAGACCACTTAAGAGTAGTGTGTATCTGGAAGGATGCTATGAGTATCAGGAAAACACAGATAGAGAAAGGTGAAGAGAGAAGGAAACAGAAAGTGTTAGCTGCAGCTAAAATACAGCCTTTTGATGAGACCGTGTGTGTACCGCGTAGAGTTGAGGAGACAAATCAGCAACAGAATGGGGCCGCAGGGGGTTTACAAGAGGGGGGAGCAGTTGCAGGACAAGAAACAAAGGGACCTGTGACTAGGGCAGCTAAACAAAAGTCAAAACAGATGAAAGAAAGTGTTAACAGTGAGGAGGATGAGCAATATCACATAGCGGGGATGGAGGAAAATCTATATCCAATTTTACCCATGATAGAGGTAGCTAACCCTCGTGCAGGAGAATTCCTAAACCCACAGGATCCATTACAGGGTACACATCCCCCACAGCTGTTGTTGTTTCGGCCATGGACGGAGCAGGAAGCATTAGATGCCTGTAGGGGCGTATGCGATGTTGAGAAGGACCCGACTGCTTATGCTGAACAAGTATGTGGGTTGATTGAGACATGGCATTTAAATGGACTGGAGGTGGAAAAGGTTTTAAAACTAACACTTAGACACCGATATCCAGTAGTGGTGGGCGGTTTCACGGGGAGACAAGTTAACCGTCAGCCCCTAGCACATAACTCTAATGAGCTGCGACAGCAGGTTGAAGCACTGATGCAAAGAGTTAGGGCGACTTACACAAAACCTCCAAGCCACGAAGAAATAAGTGCGTGTCGTCAGAAATCAGACGAGACGCCAATGGAATATCGTGCCCGTTTAGAAACGGTTTTTAGGACTAATAGCGGGCTTCCTCATTCTCCGCTGGTGGATAATCCATACCAAATACAGCTAAAAATGTGGTTAATTAGTGGTTTGTTGCCAAACGTGTCAGATTTCATAAAAGCAAACTGTGTCACACACCGCACCCTCACTGTTCCAGAGCTAATGGAATGGGCCGAACATGCTTATGAAGTCACTGAGAAAAAGAAAGCAAAAACTGAATCAGCTAATGTTAATGTATTGGCTGAGGCCATGGCTGCAGCCCTGGTGAGCCAGCGCTCAGGGTTTAAAAGACAGGGAAAAAAGCCATATCGCACCAGAACGCCTGATGAGGAAAAACAAGCAAAAATAGATCGAGAAAAAAGACAATGTTTCATTTGTCATGAGGAGGGACATATGGCAAGAGACTGCCCAAGAAAAAAGCAAAAAACAGACCATACGTCGTTCGGGCAAACTCCTAGGCAGTGACGCCAGGACTGGCCGGAGGGACATGCAATCAGTGACTCCGGAACAGATAATGAAACCTCAGAGTGTGACATAGCCTTTTTAGGGCAAGATGAGGATGCTGATCAATATGACAATGATTTACCTGCAGAATATGAACATCCCCCACCTTTAAATCCAAATCATTTTGTTGATTTCTCCATTTATGCAGCTGTAACATTAACACATGAAAAATACCCAAAACGTACATTGTTGGTGGGACCAAAACAAACACCAGTCACTTTTCTGTGTGATACTGGAGCTGATGTTTCTGTCCTCCGTGATCAGGTGGAAGGCGTAGTCACTTCCAAAAAGGTTATTGGCATAGTGGGAGTGGGTGGAAAGCCTCAATATGCCTGTTGGTCTAAGGAGGTCATTGTGCAAGATGAAGATGGTTCATATTATACACACCCATTTATTTTGACAACTGACTGTCCCTTCAATCTAATGGGAAGGGATCTTCTCAGTAAGTTACAGATCAGTTTAGTGCCAACGGCTAATGGAATAGTGCCAAAGAAATTTTTATCAGAAACTAAAGAATCACTTATGGTGTTGCAAAGCCCAGTCATTCCTAATAAATTCTATACATTGGATCCAGTGTCAACAGGCCCTCGGTCAGTGGTTGGATCTATGGAGGAACTGCGGGCTAAAATAGCTAAAACATTTGTCGTTCCTACAGAAACACAGACACAGTGGCCACTACATGTTACAATGATGTATGTCAGACCTGAAGGACCCCTGCCAGGTCAACCAGACTGGCTAAGGAGACCAGACCTGTCTCCTGAGGGCAGAGCAGTTGCTAAAGCCTGGGAGGAAAAGTTTCTGCGATTGTCACCACAGAAAATAACATTGACAGACGTTTGTTGGTCTCCAGATGGATGGATTATAATCAGAGTGACGTTGCCTCCAGAGCTGACACCAATAAACCCCCCACGGTTTCCACATATTTGTTTACAAAAACCGGCACACAAACAGTGGAGAGATGCAAATGATCTGTTGGCTGCACTTCCTGTCAAGAGTGACCTTTGGAGGAAGGAGAGACACAATGTATTCACATACAGAGGCTCCTTTTGTGGCTTTGTGAAAAGACAAGTGCTGAACTGGTGTACTTTGGCGCCCCCTGCTGTGCATTTGGATGCATGACTTTCTGTGTTCACCCTGACTTCAAATGATTTCCCTACAGTGCCATCATGTCTGTGGGCTACATCAAAGACAGATGTTGGACTTATGACAACCGCAACATTTGTAACCATAGATCCAGCCACATCTCACAGGCCTCGAATTAGACAGTATCCACTCAAATCAGATGCAAAAGAAGGAATAAAGCCTGTTATTAATGATTTACTGACTGCAGGCGTGTTACAGGAACATGACTCAGCTCAATGCAACACCCCCATCTTCCCTGTGAAAAAGCCACAGGGGGGCTGGAGAATGGTGCATGATTTAAGAGCAGTAAATCAGGCTGTTAAATCACGAGCTCCAAATGTACCAGACCCACACACATTGTTAAATGAATTACAACCTCATCAAAAATGGTTCACTGTAATTGATTTAAGTAATGCATTTTTCTCCATTCCTCTTCATAGTACAGCTCAGGGATGGTTTGGATTCACATTTGAGAACAAAAAATACTCTTACACTCGCCTTCCACAAGGGTTCTGTGATAGCCCTACTATCTTTTCAGCGGAGATAAACAGGTGCATCAGCCACCACACATGGCCAGAGACCACACAGATAATTGTTTATGTTGATGACATTTTATTGGCCAGCCCCACCAAAGAGGAAAATGAAACAGAGGCAATCAGGCTGTTCACACATTTGGCAAAAACAGGAAATAAGGCCTCATTGGAAAAACTACAATTTACACAGGAAAAAGTAACATTCCTTGGTCATAACATTTCAGCTGAAGGGAAAGAACTTACTACTTCACGTAAGGAAGCAGTACAAATGGCACCAAAACCGCTTACCGTCAGACAAATGATGGCCTTTTTAGGCCTAGCGAATTATTGCAGGTCGTGGATCGTTGATTATGCTATCATAACTGCCCCATTACAGAACCTAATGTTAGATACACATCAAACTTTAAGCGCACCTTTGCAGTGGACACCTGACGCGGAAGAAGCATTTACAAAAGTGAAACAAATCATAACAGGAACAGGGGTGATGGCGCTGCCAGATTACAACAAGCCATTTACACAGTCTGTTGACTGTAAGAACGGTTACATGACATCAGTACTACTACAGCAATACGGTGAGAAGCAACGACCAATAGCCTATTACTCTAAACGATTAGATGATGTGGCTAGGGCACTTCCCCATTGCGTTCAGGCGATTTGCGCCGCAGCCATGGCTGTGCACGCGTCTGCTGAAGTAGTGTTGTTCCATCCTTTGACACTGTTAGTCAGCCATGCAGTTGACATCCTGTTAACACAAACAAAAATGTCGTTCTTATCTCCTGCCAGGTTTTTACACCTTACTAACACCTTGTTGACCCCAGCCAACCTCATTCTAAAGCGCTGTGCTGCTTTTAACCCAGCTACATTGATACCAACAGCTGACGATGGGACACCGCATGACTGTGGACAGTTAGTGTCGGTGACATGCAAGCCACGTCCAGATTTGACAGACATTCCATTGAAAGACGGAGATGTAGTGTTTGTAGATGGCTCCTCCTCCAAAGCACCTGATGGAACAAATCATACTGGTTATGCAGTAGTTACATGCGACACTGTGTTGAAATCAGGCAAATTGGCTGGAAATCAGTCTGCACAGGCAGCTGAAATCGTGGCCTTGACAGAAGCCTGTAGACTTTTCAAAGGCAAGAAAGTCACAATTTACACTGATAGCCAGTATGCTTTTTCCACAGTTCATGTGTTTGCTGCTCAGTGGGCTAGGAGAGGTATGAAGACATCTAGTGGAAAGCCTGTGCAACATGCCTCCCTGTTAAAAGACCTTCTTGCTTCAGTCCTCTTACCTACATCATTGGCGATATGTAAATGCAAAGCACATACTGGCGCCACTGATGCTGTCTCTCTGGGCAATGCAAAAGCTGATGTTGAAGCTAAAAAAGCTGCTTTTACTGAAGCACTTACTGTCCAGTTGTTGCCTGTTGATGTTGTACCACTTTGCTTGCCGGATGAAGTCCTGATTGATATGCATGTTAATGCTCCTGAAAGTGAGAAAACGAAATGGGTGACTGAAGGTGCTGTTAAAAAGGACTCTGGAGTATTTATGTTAAATGACAAGCCATGTTTGCCTAGATGTTTGTTTGACGTCGTTGCTAGAATGAGCCATGGGTTGGCCCATGTCTCAACAGGAGGGATGGTAGACATAGTCAAACAGTCATTTCATATACCACTAGGACTCCAAACCCATTTTAAAAACTTTTGTCGTCAGTGTATCATCTGTTGTCGTCATAATCCTCAGGGTAATGTTAGGCCCCCTCGGGGTAAAACGCCAGCTGGTACATATCCTTTTGAGGTCATTATGATGGATTTCATAACACTGCACACTATTCAGAGGTATACGTATTGTTTGGTTCTGGTGGACTCATTCTCAAAATGGGTCACCATAGTGCCCGCTAAAACAAATGATGCAATGACAGTGGCAAAGGCCCTTTTGACACGAATAATACCTCAACATGGCATCCCACGACAGATTTGGAGCGACAATGGACCCCATTTTGTTAACAGAGTAATACTCCTGCTGACAGAGGCCATGGGCATTGAATTAAAACATCACTGCTCCTACCACCCGGCTAGTGCTGGATTGGTAGAACGCAACAATGGTACCATTAAAAACAGATTAAAAAAAGCTGTAGAACAAACAAACAGGCCCTGGCCAGAGTGTGTTAACCTGGTAGAAATGTACATGCGCATAACACCAAACACACAGGGTTTGACCCCCTTTGAGGTTGTCACAGGACGACCGTTTCACCTACCCCTCACCAGTTCTAAGTGGGTGCAGGATCAGGAGGGAGAGTTGGATCCAATAACAAAATGGATGGTTAAATTATTCACAGATGCTGAAATTGTTGAAGCTAATACACTGCCTAGTCTCTCTTTACCTGTTTCAGATCCCCTTCGTCCTGGTGATTGGGTCCTCATCAAGGTGATTAAGAGAAAACACTGGTGTACTCCACGGTGGGACGGCCCTTACACAGTTCTGCTAACCACACCAACTGCATTTAAGATAGCTGAAAGACAGACGTGGATACACCAATCACACGGGAAAAAGGTACAGAAACCCACCACAGCAGGTGATACACCCTAGTAACACAGAGATGGATCTGTTGTTCCTCCTCCTCCTCGTGGGATCCCAGGAAGTGCTAGCAGGGGCTCTAAGCTCACCTTGGTATGATTACATAGGTAGATGCCCCGGGGGCTTTAACCTCGTTATGTGCATACCACAAATACCGGACATTTTAAGTGACGTTACAATTCCACTAGAGGCTCTGGCTAATAAAGGCTACACACCATGGAAACATGGTAAGGACTATGTAAATTATGAATGGTACATGCAAGTCCGGGGAGCAGACCAATCATGGTCTACTCATGGTTGGTCTGAGGTACTCCTCCATACAAGCTACACCCCTATTACCTGGCCCCTCACACCATCTACACGTACCGTTACAGCGGCATATCTGTCATTGCGAAAAACAATTGTTCAGAAACAAAAAATCCTACTCCTAACCGTTAACACCACCGCGGTACCTCCTTCTTGTTTGCTTATGGGATTCGGCCCTGACGTACAAGGGACAGATCCCATCTTTTGGGTAGATATTTGTATTACACCTCCGGCCACTCCCATTGTAGTTAAACCACGCATGGACATAGTGTTATCACCTGAGGTTAGACAGAATATACGAGTTATAAATGCAAAACCTATGCCAACAGAAGAACCTGACTCGTTACTCGCATTACTGTCTGAACAAAATAATCACGTCCATCATCGTCTGCGCGCTAATTCTTGGTACCGTATGGTAGAACTATCTGCACGAACAGTAACTAATGATAGTTGCTATGTTTGCTCACATCTGCCGCACGCTGTAACATCCCCGACTCTGTTGTCCGCATCCCTGCCAGCCCCTGACTCAAAGAAAGTACTAGAATGTTTACAAAATAAGTCCGCGACCCCGTGCCCTCCTGTTCTACCAGTGCTAAAAACCCTCGAGCCCTTAGGTCAGGCTGCTAAACACCTAAACACGAATGCTGTCCCCTGTGGTAATTATACTCACTGCTATCCTTTATGCGTACGATTTAATGGTCCACCAACTAACACCAAAGGTCTACCATCGGTAGACATAAACCATTGTGCTACCGTTCGGAACGTCAGTACGGTTGTCCCAATGTTTGCTAGAGACGGTGTTTGGTTGAAGTGCGGTGATAAAGTTTATCCTTCCCCTCCAATTAATATGTCAGCCGTTTGTGTACCAGTAGCAGTCACAGATGGGTCTTTCATAGTTCATATGACAATGCCTAGTCGTTCTCGTCGTGAGATTATAACCTTCACACCTCATGATGCAATATGGGGCTCAGATGTCCCTCCCGAACATAGATATTGGTCAACTAGTCAAAAAGTCGTTCATGCTCTTTTCCCTAATATAGGCGTGGGTAAGAATTCCCTTATGGTAGAGACCCTTCAATACCGCTTTCACATGCTTCTTAATGCATCTTTAGCTGTTAATAACAAAATGAATGCTAGAACAGCGGCCACCGCGCAAATGGCTATTCAGAACCGTATGGCTTTAGATACGATTTTAGCTTCCACAGGTGGTGTGTGTGCTATGGTGGGTGCTACCTGCTGTACATACATACCTAATAACTCCTCGGAGTCCATCGAAGACGCCCTGCAAACACTCCGCAACCTGGAAGGTGCCATGTCAGCTGACGAGTCCAATGTCCATTCATCCGGGTGGGACTGGCTGTTCCAAGGCTCCTGGTTCCAATTCCTGCTACGTCTGGGTCTCCCTCTTCTGGCTGTGCTGCTGGTCGTTGGTCTTGCCTGCTGTTGCATCGTCCCCTGTGTGAAGAAAGGCATAGACGACATGATCATCGGTGCTATGCAGGTCCAGGCTTCCCCAGAGTACCAACTCCATGTTATGGGTCTCTCCCCATCTGCCCCATTGATGGACTAAGACCCTGCCACACCTTCCCATCATCACAGTGAGCGGTAAAGGTTCACTGCTACTGGAGGGTTATGTGCTGGTAACCTCTGACCCTCCCTTACCAACTCCAAACACACACTGAGACCTAAAGCCCTATCTTCAACACCATGGTTTTGGGTCATCAGTTGTACATACACCCTGAACTGTCTCCAGATCACCGTGGATCAGAATCGATGTTCGCCCCAGCAGGGGGGGACGGTGGGGAATTTTTCCCGTACTAGCTGTCGGGTTTTCGCCCCACCTCACGGTGGTCATCCCTGTTGTTTTGGTCCTATGATGGCACCGGGTAAACCTGTGAAGACGCCCGTCTGCTTGATGTTTTCCAAACCCACAACAGGGCGGATATGTAAGATATGTTATAGTCTGTGTGGTTTTTATTACTTTATTAGTTATAGTTAAATGATTAAACGATAGTTAGAATATGAAATTATCCATGATTAACTGTGTGTGTGTGTGTGTGTGTGTGTGTGTGTGTGTGTGTGTGTGTGTGTGTGTGTGTGTGTGTGTGTGTGTGTGTGTGTGTGTGTGTTTGCAAAACATATCCATTGTCCACCATAGCTGGTTTAAACTAGTTTGGGCCAGTGTGGGGGTATGTGACCCACTGCATGGACATATGAGCCTTTTTCTCCCCCAAAGTTTTTGTGTTACCATATATGGTATTAATCCTGCACCCAGAGCGCTGTTGCACAGCCCTCTGGGTGTGGTCTATGTTTTCTATAATAAATACCTGGTTCTGAGGCATCACCATCAGAGCAATCCAACTTATATCGGACTTTTGTGTCTCTTTTTGTTGGGTTTTTCTCCGAGCTGCAGCTCGCACCTCTCTGCCTCTGGTCGCCTTTAAGTCAGATAGTGTTTTTCTCCCTGAGATGTGATTGAGCAACGGTCTTAACGTATTTAGACCCAACATTCACATTTTAGCAACGGTCTTAACGTATTTGGACCTAACAATTCTCTTTTAAAGGGTTTAGATAATGACCATGAGAAAATGATCCTTTGTGGTTGGAGTCACTCAAACTGAGATTTTAACTTAAGCGCTGCTTTTTGTGAACTCCCTTGTGGCACATGCCTTTCAAAAATCGTGTTGTGTGAATAGATAACCATGCATTAATAAATGTTTTAGGACACTTGTTTAACCTGAGGACCGAGTGCCAAATCCGGCCATTTAGAGCATCTAATTCGGCCTGCAGAACAAAGTAAATATGCAGGTATAATTATGTAAATTACTAAATATTTCAATTGTAGATATATCCGTCCCTGCAAATACATATGGATACAAAGTTACAAAATTCCCTATGCTTATATCACAAGATGATAATCTGAAATTGATAAAACTTTAAAAAAAAAATCTGTAAATATCTTGGAATTATTCTACTAAATTAAATAATAATTGTTCATAATATCAAGGAAATTTAAGTTAATTTAAGTTTAAGGTTAATTAATGCTTGGATATTTTCAGTCTCGTACATACTTTATATGTAATTTATACCTGGAAATGCAAATTAGGGCACAATAATGTTGAAATTGCTCTTTTTTCTGCTTAAAATCTGTGGCCCACTTAATATCAAACTGCTCTGTTTTTGGCCCTGAACTGAAATGTGTTGGACACCCCTGCTTTAGAATTCCAGAAATATCAAGCACAAATGAGGCATCTAAAGGGCCTGAAAGGTTCTTGCCTTTTTGTTGGACAGCTCTTTATTTATTTTGCTTTGGGGGAATTTGTCATTTATAAATCAAATGCACGTTAATGCTTGTGGGGGCGTGGCTTTGGACAGAGCCCTGTCAGGAGCATATGAGAGGGGTATCATATATAGATTATGAGTCCAAAAAGGGATTCAATGCAAGAGTAATTACAATTCATTATGACACAATTTTTTGTTCCATCATATTAAGTCCTATTGTACTTTATTCTTAAAGGGATCTTCCACTGTTTTTACAAATGCTGCATAAAATATTTAAAGTGTCCTTATTAGAAGATCTATCTAACAAAATGCATTATTTTGCACCATATTTGTTTTGTTAACGTTTAAAAAAAGGAACTACTTTACAGTTGTAAAGCCTGTATTCCTCCATCTTGAATTCACGTGATTGATGATGTCACACGGCCCCACTGCCTGTAAACATCCCATTGCTTTCTATTGGAGTTCAGCATTCAGCCTGATTTTTAGATCATTTAGAAGCTTTTTTTCGACCAAAATGACAATTTGTGTTGCTATTGGTTGCTCTAAATAACCAGGAATAGTTGAAGATGTCCAAGTAAACCTCTTGTTTACATAAAAAGGAAAATAAAACAAAAACAGTTGTGACCTGAAAATTCAAAAGATCATTTAGCAGCATTTTTGGTCAAAATGCCAATTTGCAAAATAATGTGTTTTGCTAGACACAGATCTTCTAATAAAAACATTTCAAAGATTTGTAAAAAATAGTGGAGGATCCCTTTAAGACATCTGGGAAGAAATAAATATCTAAATAAATCTATTTTATTCATATTTATTTGGAAGGATGCTGTCTGCAATAGCAGTAAATTCAAGTTTTAATTGTTTTTTGTTTTTTGTTTTTTTTTTCAGAGCAATAAGAAATGCGAAAATCCTTTTTCTCTATTAAATATAGATATTTAATGGATTTTTTTTTCAGAAATCCCTACCCGGTTGTTTCACAACGGAAGCTTGCTACAAAATTACTCTAAAAATACAAAGGAAACAGTTTATAACAACAAGTAGTAAAAAGACGATAAGGTCTAAGTGTTTTTCATCCCCCTCCTTCTTTAATTTGGAGACTGCCGTTGGCAATAGCAATAACTGTAGATTAGCAGTAGTGGGATTTCTCCTGGGAGAGCGGCTACGGAGGAAATCGTTCCAGGCCGTTCCTCTGCAAATGTTTTTCTTTCCAAAGGCCAGATCTGTGAGCTTCATTGTCTCTGCAGCCGCTGTATTCTGCACAGTTTTACGGCTCTACTGAGGGACAATTTCTGTGCCGGGTCCTGGTTTTATTTGTTGGTGCTCTGCGAAGGGGAAGGAGAGAACGTCAAATGAAATCCATTAATCACCGCAAAGGCTATAAGAGATAATTGTGAAGGGAGAAGCGAGAAAGATATTGAGAGGAGGAGAATGAGTGAGTCGGAAAGAAGAAGAGGTAAGAGAGGGAAAAAAGTCAGGGGAGAGCAAATAATATGAACCAGGAAGTGTAGTGCTGGGATTTCTTACATATAGCGACTTTTGCCTCCATTTTACGTGCTCGCTACGACTCCCCAGCGTGCACGGCGCTGATTGAATGCAGCAGGAAAGTGAACTATTTGAGGTAAATACACAACTTCTCCATCCTCTGTGATTGTGAGTTGTTTACATCACTCAGCTCCATTGAGCCTATATTTAGCTCCTCCTGACACAACAACCAATGTGTGTTTTGTGAATGAATTGTGAACCTGTGTGTTCAGCATGAAACAAAGCAGCAATAAACACGTCAGACAATGAGAATGATTGACGTTGGCGCCATCGATCATTATTATGACCAAACCACAATAAACCCTTCACGTTAGAAGATCCCACACATGTACACATTTGATCCATCTTTATCTTCTTGACAGGTGCAGAGTATTAGACAATAGGATTTAGAAATGTGGAGGCCCTTCTTGGTGATCACTCAACCTTACAAACATTGGCTGAAAACTTAATAAAATATATTAACCTCTAGTGCTCCAGAACAAATGGCTAAAAAATACGTAACTCCATCTGAAATACCATGGAACCACATTTTTGAACAGGCTTCTAAAAATCCTGATCTTCAGCAAACTTTTCTAAAATATCATGCAATGAATGAATACTTCTCTGTATTGTACAGTAGCTTTTGTTCACCAAACCACATCAGATCATTTTATCACGTTTTGATAATGCAGATTATCAATACCTCCTTATCTGACATGATTGGAAAGACAATTCTGTGTTCGTCCTGGGTGCGCCTACTTATCTACGCTAAGAGCGAAGCGACGCTGTTTTACTCTGTGTGTGTGTGTGTGTGTGTGTGTGTGTGTGTGTGTGTGCGCGCGCGCAAGATAACTTGAAAAGTTATGAACGAATTTGGATGACATTTTCAGGAAAATTGATAAATGGGACAAGGAACAGGTGATTACATTTTGGTGATCTTCTGGCAACCAAACATGTGTGTGTATATATATATATATATATATATATATATATATATAAAATGATATATCCCATTAATTATCCCATCCACACTGTGGAACTTGTGATGTCACAGGTTGTCTCAGAGTCAACAGCTCAATGTTGACAGGTAGTCATGGTAACACAGCTCAATGTTTGACAGGTAGTCATGGTAATCCTGACTTCACCATGTTACCGTGACCGGAGCGAGTTAGCTGAGCTTGAGCTGCTTGGCGGAGGTCTGCGCTCTCCGAGTGCTTTTCTAGTTAACAATGTTTCATAAGTACAGCTGTCAGCAACAGAAAAAAAAACATGTATACTTGGCAGGTCTAAAAGTAGCCAAAAAAAGCCAAAGTATAGTGAACTTAGACTAAATGTTCATTAGTGACTAGATTCACATATTTATGTTTCTGAAACTATTTCTGAATAGTTTTTTTTTTCCTTCTGTTTTTCATGCTATTTTTTTTCCTGTTTTTTTGTGCTATTTTTTCCCCATTTTTCAAACTATTTTTTAATATCATTTGAAACAACAGATGCATTTATTTCTTTATTGAGAGCAAAGTATGCCGGCTTGTTTAATTTGATGTACTTTCGACTTGGTTTAAGACACTGGGAGATAGTTCTATCTTTAAGCCATAATATTGATAGCATTATAATGAGTCTATTGACTTTACATGCAGGCAGCTGTGGACTTAGCGGTTGTTCAGAAGGAAAATCCATTCAGGTCTACGGGACATAGCAACGTTTCTCCAGAATCAGACATATGTGGCATGTTCCATGGACATAAAAAGATGCATTCAGGCTGGATGTGTGGTCACTCTAGATACGATCAGGTGACTGCTGAAAATACTAGATCCACACGGTGTGCAACTGAGGTGTATCTCACCGTAATTGACCCGGAATGGGTTGTAGAGATGAAGCGTGCACCAAGGAGGTGCCATATGATGGATGTTCTCGTGGGATTGTCTTGATAATTCAGGACAAAAAAAAAAAAAAAAAAAAAAAAGCACAAAAAACGTCTGAAAAACAGAAAGAAAAATGTCAGAAAAAAAAAATGCCAAAAAACAATAATTCAGAAAAAAAAAAAAAAAAGAAAAGATACATTTTTCTTTTTTTCAAGTGAATGCAGTAGGCTTGCGTATTCATCTTATCAAAATCTGAATAAATGTCAATCATGTATTTATTTCTCACACAAACAGACTCACAATAACATTGCAACTAACCTGGGATATTGAGCTTTCAATTGAATAATAAGGTTCAAATCCACTCGAGCCTGGAGTTTGCATTTTTTATTGTGAGGAACAGATTATTATAGCGAAAGTAGAGGTTGAGAAGACATGGATCTTCAGCTTAATCTCATCTGTGTGTGGAATCTGCTAGGGTAAGATTCAATTTGGATAGCATGTCCCATTAAATGCTAGGATAGACTAGCATTATACAACTGTGAGAATGTGAATGTAAGAATGGGTGTAGCTTTACAAGCCAGATGCACCATTTGAAAAATCAAGTCTATTTCAATGACAGATATGCTAAAAAAAAAAAAAAAAGAGGAAAACATGCTTTAATTTATTTAATGGTTTTGCTGAAGATCTGTGTTGAGTCTTTAACTTCAAGGTGTGATTATTCTTTTTTGCTCCATATAAATATATATTGCTGTGACAAAATTGCATAAGGTCTCAATTTTGATATTCTGCCTGGAGTCTGAAGCTTTGAGTGACGGAAAATAAAAGCCACATTTTACAGAGATAAACGACTTATTTGAAAGATCAGAATCTTTCAAATTAGCTAAACAATTCTTTTCTCGCGGTTTTGTTTAAAATAAATAGCTTTTTTTGTCTGTAGGGCATTTTCAAATGGAAAGCAAAACATTAAAAACACTTTAAATAATAAAAGATAAAAAATAAAAAAAAGTATAATTAATTAAGTCAAAAATATCAACCAAATGACAACACTGCAGGCAGAAGGAAAAATTCAATTTAAATATAAATATGATTGGACATAACCAATCATTGTGAAAACATAAGAATAAGTTGGACTGATATCTGATTTCTTTGTTTTTGTATTGTCCACAGTATTAGATAATAGTAATTATTGATTAAATACACACCACAAAACCAAGTTTGGGAGGTTTCTCTTGTTTTAATCAGACAGTTACAGCTGGCTGTATCTGTTGGAAGCTTGAACATTAAGTGGTACAATGTGGATCATTGATCAGTGCAGCTCAATAGCTCTCTGAGGGAAAGGAAGTGGACGTCTTAAATTCACAATGAACATACACTTTAATCTTTTTTTACTATTCCCCCATGAACGTGTGTGTTTAGTTTCTGAGTCAGAGGCAGGGAAGGTGGGAGTGCCCTGAAAACAACTTTTATATCGTTATTAGTGGCTTTGTTATGTTAATAAAGTGGGCCTGTTTTACATTATTAGAAACATAAAAACCTTTAAGTAAAGTAGTGCTAAAGCAAAGAGTTAAAATGGTTTTTTCTTAATTAACAGTCTTTACCATGGCCAAGTAGCTAATCTACGATCCTAAAGAAGACAGGCTTTCATCTAATGACCACTCTACATTTCGCTTTAAACAAGACAGTTTAATACATTGTGGTTCAGCCATAACCTTCAGAGTGGTTGACTAGTATTGATCTGTGCTAGTGTGAGTCGATGTGAACCCATCTTGTACTGTGCCATGGCTCGGCGAAAAACACACATTGCACGACAGAAATAGGAAGCTGTCAGCTTCTGCCAAAGTTTTCCAAAAAAAATTGCAAATGTGCTGATGGCCTGAAGGGAAGGAGGTGGAAATTATTTTTGAAATATAACGCTGTGAAGCAAAATAGGTGTGAAGTGTCACAGCTTACTCTGAGAGCCCCTTTCTCTCACGTTACTTCTATCAGTGAGATTGGCTGCAGCCTTGCAGTGTTCTGCCACTTTTATTGAGTGTATTTATTGTCAGCTGTTGAATGATTTCAGTTATTCTCTTTCTAGTTTTATTCTCTGCAGGACCCTTGATTTAAGGCCCAATTAATAAAAAAGCACCTCAGTGGCTTGTTTATAACCAGCTGGTGCATTAACTTGAGGTTCTCAGGGGGTTCTCTTCAGGGTGTTTTCTTGCAACTCAGAATATTGAACAGAAGTCTAAATTTTAGTATTTTGTCACGATAATGGTATTTACAACTTTAAACCCAAAATCAGTGGTTTTGTCTGTGTACCTCCTTTTGACCCACAGACGGGGGCAGACTTTTAATCCTGGCCAAAAAAAGGAGCAAGGTATGAGTCACATTACTGATAACTGGAGAATTTAAACATCAATAAATAAATAAATAAAAAAAAAGTGGATGATGCGTAAAACATGCACATGATGTGATTAAAGGAACCAGAGGTGGTTTAATGAATCTACTGGTGCTCCTCCTTTCTTGTGATCAACTTCCATGTGTGTTGACGGCTGACGTTAGTAAGCGGTGCTATAACTATGAATAAATGTATTTACTGCCCTCTAAAAAGCTGTAAAAGTGTCAAATCGTAGAAGTTCTTACGCCTATTGTTCCTCACACCACCCTCACAGTCGATAGTCAGTCACCAGCTTATCTGGATACTATTTTGACCGTAACACTGTTCGGTAAAGTTAGCAGATATTCACAGATTCTGCATCAATAACGCTTTAACGAAAACATCAACACACAAATTACGCCTCTTTACCATCGGTATGAGGTGGACCACGTGCTACAAGATAATTTTTGTCAAATGCAGCAGAGTAAGTCTGCCCCCATCTGTGGGTCCCCTTTGTGTGGTGAGATTAAAACATGAAGCTCTCATCCATAGCTGTCCCGTAAATATCCAAAAATCACACAAATAGAAGATTTTAAAACGGAAAAACGATGCTTGTCTGTTTTTCTTCTAATTTTCTGTTTTGGTTCAGTAAAACAAAATTATCACAATTTTGAAGAACATAGGACACACACACACACACACACACACACACACACACACACACACACACACACACACACACACACACACACACACACACACACACACACACACACACACACACACACACACACACACACACACACACACACACACACACACACACACACACTTTGTGTGGCCCCTGCCCTTTCATAGGTCTCTGCTGTGCTGCTGAAGTATGAAAACCCTGTCCTGCAATCGCAACTGAAATGAGTTCATATTCAAACATGCAGTTTTACATTTGCACCAACTAGTAATATACACACAAAATTGCACACCCCTAGCTCTTAAAAATGTAAATGTGCACTTGTAACTTGTTTATTTTTTATGTTTGGTCTTGTAAATTCTTTCTTAAGGCGTGGTGTCTGACATGTGCTTACATGCTCTGACGGGGGATTCAGGGGTAATGAGAAAAAGATTTGACTTTATTTCACTAGTGTGGGATTCTACTTCTCGTCCTGGTGGGTTCTCCGGGGCAGGAGCTGAGTCTCATTTTATAATGAATATCACGTGTTCTGCAAGAGGCCGAAAGCTGTGATTAAATTTGCTCATTACCACTCACCGTGTGACAGAGTAGCACAACGTTATTTTGCACAGGTCAGGCAGCCCGAGAGCAATACTCATAAAAGAATAACGTGTGTGGTGTGCTCATTAGCAGGAGGGCGGACATCAACGTTTGCGCACTTTTAAAAATTATAAAATATTTCTTGAGGGGCACGGGATCAAAAGCGTATTAGCAGAACACTGCGTTGGAGCCATCCTTTTAGGTAATGGTTGGGATATTAGAGGAAGAACTAAATTACCTACATTTTATAGACAAGTTTCACTCAGCGACAATAGTGCACATGCCAATTCCTGCTATACTTTCAATGTTTCTGTTAATTTTCCATGGTTTTAAGATTGCACTAGAAGATAAAGTATCAACCCCAAACTCCCTCACAAACCCAGCTAATATATTTATGTCCTTGTTGAATATTTGCTTTGGGTTTATTTCATTCAGGATCACTTTAGTCAAATGATTTTATTTAGTATGCAGTTTGGATTTGGCGCTAGGGCTCTGTTCTGGGACCTCTGCCATTCAAGCAGCTGCGTGGAAAGCCAGAGGCGAAGGGACCTCCCCCTTGCTCTTCCATTAGCTACATGGAGAGGCACAAGCAGAGAGGGCGGTCAGCATGACTCCCTGGAACAGAAGCACAGACAATAGATGCCAAAAGAAGACAATGTTTAATTTGACCAAAGAGGAGGAGCTGGGGTGGGGGTGGGTTGTGAGGCGTTTGTGGACGAAGAGTGCGGTAGTAGGCATGTTGCAGTGGTTTAAGTGCAACAATGAAACTAACCAACCAATGGGAAGCATGGGACCTGATCAGCTGGATGACTGACTGAATTAGGGGGATGATGTCAGTTAACAGCTACTGTTAGCTGATGGGGCTTGACCAGCTTGACTTCCGTGCCTGCCTGAATTAACGCAATGCGTAATGTCTATAACTCATTTAGCTAACCCACTAATTCCTTATGGGTCGAACATAGGACACACCTTTTTGTGTAAGATTATTTTTGTTGGTATGACAACATTGAGAATGCATGAAAACATCTAGTTTTGTTGTTTTCTTTGTCATGTATTTTTTCCTACTTATAAATGTAAACATCATGTCTTTAAAACATGAATATTTCTGGTATAAACAAGTGTCAGTCTTACATCGAACTTGTTTGTTAAAAAGTTCATTCAAAATTGTGCCCAAAACTATACATTTGTGGGGTAATGAAGATTTTTAACGTCTTCCAAAAGTAGAAAATGTGATAAATAACTAGAAGTTTAGTGGCATTTCTAAATCACTAAGTTATAGGATTGAAAGTATTTAAAAGTCTAACAACAGATTACAACAATTAAAGTATCTAACAATGTAACTCCGCCTTCACTGAATACATGTGTTGTTTACTCACTGCATCACTACAAACAACCAACTTATGAGTCTACGGAGCATCCGCGTGTCCGCCATTTTGTAAACAATGAGCCCTCTGGGCTACTACAGGAAGCAGGAGGGTCAAATGTCATTATGCTGCTGTGCTCCTTTAAAACTTTAATTGTTTTTATTTCATGAACCTTTGAATTTTAGATCGCCATTTTTTTTTTTAGATTGTAAATTTCCTAGTTGTAAATAGTGCTTAATTTGTAAATTATAAGGTCCTGGAACAAACGCAGAGTGTTGTGACAAGGATGTTGCAGAATAGGTTTTTTTTAAAGCACCTTTTGCTAAATAAATGAGCCAAAAATATCACGTGAACTCAACCAAATAACCTAAATGCTTAATTTAAAAAAATGATGAATCGACCATAAAGAAGCCTGGACAATCGGTCATTACGGAGCGCATTTCTGAGTAAAAGCTGTCAAATCTGCCACATTTCAGCACCAAGGAAAGCACAAAAATCAATCACAAAGGTCAATAAACTTTCATAACAAAAACCCACTTATATAAAATAATTACAAACTTTTAAACCTTAACTCTAATAAATCAGCAGCACAGCACAAAATGAAAATAAAATGTGCATACCCATTTTTTTGTCCAAAACAGCCAAAAAAACAGCCATGGAGCCCTTTGTAACCTTGCAACTTTTTTACACGTTTCACAGCCAGTGCTCCTGCATTAGCATCATCGCTACAGCTGCTGCTAGTCGCTATACGCTAACTGTTGCTGTGCTGCTGCTCTTTTCCACAGAAACACCCATAGACTACTTTACCTGAGGCTTAGCTTCACTTAATGGCTTTAACAATAAACTCTTTAAATCCAACTGCTTTTTTTTTGCTATTTTCTACTGTATTCCAAGTGGAAGAGTAACAATTTTTGCCCAATATCACACTTTAGATGTAGCATGGGCTACAATGAATTAATATAATCAAATAAGTGCCAGTCTGGTGCTGGATCTTGCTCTGGTTGTAACTAAGAAAAGCATCACACTCTTATATCCTATGTTCAACTTCAAATCCTGATGTTGCCATGAAGCTAAAACACTCAGTTCTGAGCCATTGTATTTTACTTTTGAGTGAAAGCTTTATAGTTGGTTTGGAGGATAAGAAAAACATCTGTACTTCTAAACAAGTCAGTCACATCAGCACAGAGTCCTGTTTGAAACCTGCTGCTGAACCAACACATCATCACCTTGACCTTGCTGGGCCACAAATCATCAGCGCACTGGTTATGGAGTCAACACCACGGTATTTTATGGTGACAAGAGGTGGTTAGATTTATTACATGCACCGCATGAATCAAATTTCATTCAACAAAGCAAGCGTGTGACCCCACTTTCCCTCCTGGTACCACAGCACGTTTAACTCTGGGTGCGTTCCTGTACAATCATGGGCCCCCTCGCTAGCTCGTCACTCCATGTCTCTATTCATCTCTATCTCGTTTTCTCGCATCTCTGCTGGCACTGAGGTTAACTCCATTGGCTGGAAAAATCAATGACCTACCATAGAGAGAAGTATGGGCCACGGGTATGGTTCAATGATCAATCCACGTAGTTGTTGGAGTGAGGGTTGCCTCGTCTTGCTCGGAATTAGTTGCCTGTGTGTGTGTGTGTGTGTGTGTGTGTGTGTGTGTGTGTGTGTGTGTGTGTGTGTGTGTGTGTCAGTGGTACTGGACTCAGCGGTGTGGAAGAAAATGCTCCTTCATCGCCGGATTAGCTGGTTGTTCATCAGAGCAGCTGGATATGAAGAAACGTCGCCTCTGCAGCTTTACTTTTTCCTTCAACAAACAAGAAATGTACTTAGGAACCAAAACCATGGCCGAAAAAGTGCCTATATAGAAATATGCACATAGATAAACAAACAAGTAGGCTGTAGGCGTTTGCATTACCTTATTATTTACCAAGTTATACAACTAACCATGAACCCTGTCCATGAGTTAGTGACATTTAGTACAAAACACTGGTTGTTATAGGCAACCAGCATGGTACTGATTTATTGTCACTTGTTGCTACATCACTATTGTTCGTTAAGAGAACATTTGGCTGCTGACATTGTCATAGGGTAATCTAAGGCAGTGGCTCCAAAACTTCTCACAGTTCCAAACCCATTCAGACATTTAACCTGAAGCCATGTACCCCCAACTTCTACACACTTTAAAAACATGTCATGTCATATACAATGTAGCCCTACAGTGACATTTGTCTCTGAATTATACCTATCCTGTTGAGGAATAATATAGAATAAAAATATAAGGACACAATAAAACATCTAATTAAGAATTAACGCTTGATTTAGAGTCTTTAATCGTTCTCCTGTTCTGTATTTTGCTTTCTTTTTTTTTCATGTCTGTCAAAGCTGAAAATCTACTTCACACAAGTACAGTACGTGGTGGTAAAGTGCATCAAAGTCTTGATAGCATGTTTGGTTAGCAGCGCCAAGCGATTTTGTTCTCTATATATTTACGCTTTTTTGACGAGATTGTTTAATTCTCATTACCATGGGTTGTCTGCAATTTGTGGCAATGCATTGAGACTCCTGACTACTGGTGGTTTACATTTTTTATCACGTATACCCTGACATTTTGCGTACCCTTGGGGGTACCCGTACCCAACTTTGGGAACCTAGGATTTAAAGTGTCTTTGGTGGAAAGACTGCACTACACTGGTCAGTGTTCAGTCATAGCGCTGGGCTGATCACATGGTGTCCCTGGATTGCTTCTTCCAGTGACATAGACATTGTTTAGCCTTCCAACCCACTGCATTAGAATAAAATATAGAATCTGAATTTAAACTTGGTCTGATTCACATATATCTCTTACTTATAATTACTGCATTGATCTATGATTTTGATGTGATATGATTGACCAACCAAGTCATTTCTTGTAATTAGGTGTTGTGATCATCCATTCTATAGATATCTTATCTCTGTATGAAATTATAAAACAACTTCAAATCAACTGCTTGATCATAGATACATGTAGAGTCTGGTGATGTTTCAACTCTTACTTGCATTGAATTTAGAATATTAAGAAAAACACATTTTGTAACTGTCTTAAGTAATATTCTAATTTTCTGAGATACTTAATTTGGGATTTTCATTAGTTGTCAGTTATAGTCATCAATATTAAAGAAATAAACATTTAAAATATATCAGTCTGTGTGTAATGAATGAATACATAATACAAGTTTGATTTTTTGAATGGAATTACTGAAATAAATCAACCTTTTCATGATATTCTAATTTTGTGACCAGCTGCAGTATTTGTCAAACCTTTTTCAAAGACGGTTTATGTTTCTTTTTAATATCGGAGTTTGTAGAGCAACACAAATCTTTTGTATATTGTGACAAGTGTTTTTGTGCCACTCGTGGCTTTTTGAAAAATGTCTCTGCAGGGATGTTAACATATGTTGGATTCAACAAAAAACAATGATTCCGAAAAAAGGTTTTCATCAGAACTTTGTCAAGTTTTGTTTTTTGAAACCGCCTCACGACTGTTAGCTTGTCACACTGAAAAGGCATCAATGCATTTAGAAAAGTCAGCTTTCAAACAGGCCATCATGCTTTGTTGATTTCCTTCGCCAAAAGAAAAACAAATGCGGCCACTCTATCTCTCTCTCTCTATGACTGCTGCTTTATTTCTGTCTATGTTGTCTTTGTTCTACAGTGACTTATGCTACATATCATCTTCATAGAGTGTTGCTGATGAAAAGCATCAGATCTAACCAACCCTGGAACATTCATGAGTTTGAAGGTAATTTCTGCTGCAATGTAGACACGCAATATTAACACTTTCCCAATGAGCTAAAATGAAGATAATTCTAGTCAAAAACCTTTAAATAGGTTATAGAAGGCTAATAAAAAGCTAACAGAGTCCCATAAAGGTGAATTTATCACAACATCACAGTTAAGCATCTGGTACATCCCCACCCACCCTTTCCGTTTTACGTCACTTTGGCTGGCGTAGGAAATAAGCAGGTGCTCCAGTTTCGTTCTGACTGCAGGCTCCAGTCAGCCTGTCCAAAAGTGTCTCAGAGCAACTTAAAATAAAAACTATTTCATAAGGAGAGCTGGCTCACTTAAACTAGTCCAGTTTTATTTTTTATTTCTACTTGAAAAAACACTATTACCCTCACAAAATAAAATAAACAAGAAATGGGCCCATTATTGTTGGCTCTTCTGCCTGCATTGGTTTTGTTCTCGTTCCATTGGGAGAGAAAAGGCTACCTTTGATTCTCACTACGACCACCAAGGAAGCTATGTTTTTGATCGTGTTTTTCTATGTATTTATTTGTCTATAAACAGTCCAACTCCAAAACTAATGGATGGAGTTTGGCAACATTTTCAACAAATATCTAAAATGTTGTTTCCCTCTTCCAACACACCTGATTGAAATGACCAGGATCGTTATCAGGATTCTGCAGAGCTTGATGAGTTCATCATTTGAATCAGCTGCTTTATCCTGTTGCTATGGTGTTGCTAAGAATGCTTCGAACGTACCGGAAGTGATGTTGAATTACGGACAGTGTTTACTATTTAACACTCTGATTACGTGAATTATTTATCTATATTTGTTTACATTTGAATATATTTCCACACCTCGAGGCTAAAGTGTAGTTTAAGACCGTTTGAAAAATTCTAATAAGTTAAACAGTTGGTCCTAAATGTGTAAAAAAAAATGCTCCAAAAGACCAAGGGTCATTTTTCTTGTTCATGCCGTTAGTGTTGGAACAAAGACAAACGTTTAAAGGGGCTCCAACGAGTTTATGTAGCTCTATGAGGTCTAGCAGTGCATGAAGCCTCAAACGTTTGCTTTAATAACAATTGACATGTTTTACATAACGTACGTTTAAGTTTTATTTTTGCACACGGAATGATTACTGACACTACATCATTTTCAGTCTTATGTCTACATTTGCCAGCAGGCCAACATGATAAAGAGTATGTTGAATAATTATGTTAATTTCACAACAGAAACAAGATGATTTCTGCAAATAGGTGTCGGGGTAAAATATTATCAATATTGGTTATTGGCCAAATGATTTGTAAAAAGTCATATTGATTATCAGCAGAGGTGAAAGTAATGGATTACAAGTACGTACTTCACAGTTATTGAGTTGCTCTTATGGCTACATTTTTTTAAGTATATTTCTATATCAGTAATTTTACTTGTACTTAAGTATGTTTTAAAAGTTGTACATAATTTGTTACATTTCTACACCTAACGCTTACTGAGTAAATTATTATTATTGTTTTAAAATGATTAATGTGCATTGTGAAACTACTAAATTAAAATGACTAGTGATATGGCAAAATGAATGTATTAATAATATATCATATTAATAATTTGTGTTCCTGCTTATAATACAATGTGATTCTTTCATGTGTTTTTCTTTCTTCTCCTCTGGGAAAGGGCAAAATTACAAACTCACACACAGTCACAACACACATCCAGTTGGCCTGTCAAGGCCACACTAAAGATAAACAGTGGCGCCTGCTCTCCTCACATTCCATCCATGTCTTCCATAGGGGGCGTGGGGATTTCTACCACTGTTTTAATATCCTGCTCTTTGGTTTTCTTCCATCAGCTTGCATTCCTCCCTCCTGCACAGGATGGAATACTTTTTTGTACTCCTTTTCATTTAGTTTCAATTAACTCATTTTTTATAAAACCATCACGCTTTCGTCTGGACCTCATCATTCAACACAGAGCACAAATCACGGTTTTTAACTGTAAATTTGCCATGACACTAGACAATAATCAAATGCATCACATCATCGCCGACCAATCACATTAAATGTAATGCGCCGCACCAAAACAGTATTGAATGCTGGTTCTTTTATCAGTTTTAAAGTCTATACATTTAGCTATACTAAATAGCATTTTTATTATTTTTAATTGAAACATTGGTGTTATTTCAAAAAAATAATTAGACATTATGACAAACCTTTTATTTCATACAGATGCCTTTGCGGAAAAAAAATTAAGTTCCACTTGTGCACGATTTAGTCTCTTGCTTTTTGACTTTATTCATTAGATGTTTACTGTATGCAAGGGAACGTGGCAAGATTTATAAACATGGGGTGAAAGTAACTAGTAACTTTCACTTACACTTTCACTTAGTACTATTTAATTGAGCTACTTTTTAGTTGTACTTGAGTATTTAATGTTGGACTTATGTGTAATTTAGTACAATTTCAGTCAAGTAACAGAACTTCTACTTGAGTAGGATATATCAATACTCTTTACACCTCTGGTTATCAGCCAAAAATCTAATATTATGCATCCTATTCCCTACCTTGCTAAACACATGCTGTAGTCCTGTTTCACTTTCTGTTTTTGAGCAGTTAAGCCATGATCAGAATCAGTAATCCAGATAACTGCCAATATTTGGTAAAGAGGATATTTGATGCTTGGTGGGGATCTGCGGTCGCCGAGTGCTCTAGCTTGATACTTCTACAGCTAATCTGTAGTCTGTATTTAACCCCATCTATCTACTTATTGATGTTCCAGAAATCTAACTTCTCCTCTGTTTGACCCAATCCAACTCTAACAATAGCATAAAACCAGCACACAGAAACCCTCCCTCATTTCCTCGACACATTTTGTTGTATACTCCAAATTAGTCTTTGTTGACAGTTCCTAAATTTACTCTCATGTAGTTTGTACTCGCTTTCAACGCATTTAGATGATTTTTTTGTTCTGTTATCAATGAAAAACAGAAGTCGGTAACAACGGCTGCAAGACAAGTGTGCGTGAGTGCTAACGACCTGCAGTGTTTGGCAGAGGTGGCAGAAAGTCTAATTAGACAGTGAAAATCTACATAAAGCTTGGCTGTGTTCATCCCACCTGCTTCTAAAAGAACAAGCGTGATCAAACAAAGAGAGCCATGCCACTGACGCCGACATGTCTCGTTTGGTTGATTAGAGGAATTTGTGTTCTACTCAAGTCATCAGTTGACAGGAAGTACTTCAGACAATGGGTTTTGTTGTAAAGGTAATTAAGTGCAGGCTGACTAGTTCTTTTTTTTTTTTTTTTTTTTAATCGTGTACACACACTTGAACAAGTCTAGGATTTATTAAAAAAAAAAAAAAAAAAAAAAGTGGAAAAAGTTCAACTTGAAACTTTGTCTTAAAGTTGTTTTACGCAGTTTTTGACCAAGAGAAAGCTTTGGAAGGTTTAGGTTTTTTCTCAAATTTAAATAAATCTATTGAGGAGCCACTGAATCAGTGTTTTCAACTTTGGGGTCGGGACCCCATGTAGGGTCCCCTGAAATTTCAGAAAAATGAAAAACTGGTACACACCTTTGTCTCCTCCAGGCTAGACTATTGTAATGCTCTCCTCATCGGGATCTCTAGCATTTGCAAGCTTCAATACATCCAGAACAGTGCTGCTAGGATCCTGATGGGAGTGCTCAAATACGATCATATCACCTCCATCCTTAAATCATTGCACTGGCTCCCTCTGGAACAAAGGATTGAATACAAGATCTCCCTCCTCACCCACCAGTGTGTACACGGACATGCCCCAGCCTACCTAAAGGAAATTCTTATCCCCCAGACCTCCTCACGCACCCTCCGTTCTGACAAAGCTCTCCTCCTGAAGATCCCCTGAACCAAGCTGTGCAGCATGGGTGATCGAGCCTTCTGCTCGACTGCTCCCAGACTGCGGAATACTCTCCCTGACCATCTGAGAGCTCCACACACTGTGGATTCTTTTAAACGCAGTATAAAGACTCACCTTCTTATAAAGGCCTTTCCGTAGTCTTTTTTTATGCCTCATTGTTTTTGGTTTTAACTGTTTTACTAGTTATGTTCATTGTAGGCCTTATGCTTCCTTTGTAGCACTTTGAGATTTCTTTAATGTAAAGCGCAATTCAAAATAAAATGTATTATCGAAACATATTTTAATCATTATTCAGTTTTCTGATCAAAACACATTTTTCAACAACTTCTATACTTTCACTTTGTGAATCTAGTTCAGCTAAAATGTAGTAAAAAAAAAAAAAAATAAAAATCATAGCTCAAACATGTTCAAGAACTAATTCTAGAAAAAATGGCTTTGGGTTCGCCAGAAATGTTTGATATCAAAACGGGGTCTCGATCCATAAAAGGTTGAGAACCACTGCACTAAATACTGTTTTTTTTTTAATCTGTTACAAAATCAAATTCTTTAAAATGTTTATCACTCATTCATTTAATCATTATGATCTACAGCAAAAGAAAAATGTTGTAGTCAGACAAAGGGTGGACTTGAGAACCTCTGCTTTAGATTAAATATACACTCAGATCTTACCTATTCTTATATTATTTTGATGTTAAAGCTATTATTTATTCTGTATTTACCAATGTACATAATTGTCTTGCTTTGTAGTAAATCTTTGTTTTTTCTGTTAGAATTTTTATTATTATTATTATTATTAATATTATTATTATTATTATTATTATTATTATTAAGTGTAGGTCAAACATCAACACATTTTAGAGAAACTCCCTTTTAATGGGAACAAATCTGCGTTAGAACCAGGCTCAGAGGTGGCAGCCATCTGATTGACTAGTTGGGGTTAGTGGACAGAAAGGAGAAAGAGGAGGTGTCACACCTGGTGGATGTGGTGGTGCTGGAGGTTCAGGCAGTAGGTGTAGTGTTCATAGAGCCAGTCCAGGTTTATTGTAAAACACAGAAAAAACCCAAAAACGGCACAGCAGCAGCACACGAGGAGGGAAACATTCACAATGAACCAACAATCATTCTGTGTCCAAACACTCAATAGTCAGGGAGGCTTGATTGGGAATGACCCACACCTGGGTGCAAAACAGGAGGGAGCTAATCACTCAACCCAAACACACTGGGGTCATTTCACAAATGAACCACGCACTTCGGTCTCCAAAAATCCTGAAATGTGTACCAATTATTCCTTAATTATTCAGTAGGCACTCTGCAATTTTTTAGTTTGATCAGATTAATACTTTTTGAGATATGGCCAAAATAGTGAGGGGGGTATGTGTTGATTTTTGCTCGTCCTTATTTTTCAGCTTCTAATATTTCAAACATTACACCACATAGGAAATGGAAATTTGGTACAGTAAGTAGTAAAATCCATTAACCAAAAACAAAGTCTTCAAATGCTTTTTAAAAGAGTCCACACAGTGAAGTTCATGGAGGGACTGATGCAAGTCATTCCAGAGTCTGGGGGCTACAGCCTGGAATGCCAGGTGTCCCCGGGGTTTAAAATGAGTTTTGGAGATCTTTAGGGACCCTGGCCTCAAGACCAAAGGGTGTCCCCTGAAGTGTAGGGGCATAACAAGTCAGCGATACACTGAGGGGCCAGACCATGCAACGCACGGAAAGTCAGGACTAAAATTATAAACTCGATGTGAAATTTGACTGAAAGCCAATGAAGACTTAATAGAATGGGGGTAATGTGGGTCGTTCTGGGTGCATCGCTCAAAAGCCTGGCAGCAGCATTTAGTACAATCTGTAGTCTATACAGCTCCACCTCAGAATATAGAAACAGATCTGCTATACATCTGGTGGACATGCCAGCTCCTCAAAATGGAAAAAATGTCAATTTCAAACACACGGAAATCATAGCAAGAAGTGTTCAACTAAATTTAGTTTCTGTGAGATTATTGTGCTGTAGCTTAAGTATTACTATTAACACTTTTGAAACCTTTTTCTAAATGATATGACTGTGTCATTGGCTCTCTGTGGTGTGTAGCTTTTAATATATGATTATAACTTGTGTTAGAAAGTTATTGTTCCAAAAGCCTTTAAATGTACAGTGTGTTTGTGTGGAAGATGATTATTTTTCATTAAACACCATCACACAGACATTCACTGCACCTTATCATTGGAACTGAAATGCATTATAATTTAGATTTGTTTTAACTGCCAACCAAGATTATTTCAAGAAATGATAAATACTCCCCTCATGTGCACATGTATAATACCTGACTTGCTTTAAACTCTAACTTAGTCACCAATTCTACTAATACCAACTATTTACATATATATGTCTTCTTTTTTAGAACTTTTTATGTATGGAACAAATTGCCAAAGGACCTGAAAGACATATCAACTTTATGCATATTTGTATTTATATAATTTATATATTTTTACCAATCTTAATGTATATATCATGTATTTTCTTTTCAATTTGATTTCTGGTGTTAAGAAAAAGTGCCTTGATGTACCTTTTTATGTAATGTTTGTCTTTGATTTTTTTCTGTTCTTGCAAGTTCTAGAATCTAGATTTATTTTATGGACCCCAGGAAGATTAGCAATGCACGGCAGAAGCTAATGGGGATCCAATGAACAAAAATGAATTAAACAAATTAGAGCTGTACCAATAAAGTGCATGATTTGAAACTATTCATGAAACAATAAAGAATAAAAAAGAACCCTTTTTACAGCACTCAAAGGACTTTTTTTACCTGAAGATTATTTCCTCACGGGCAACATTCCAATTGTTTTCCAGTCCTATCTACAAATAGCTGCACCCACAGCCACAGGCGAGCGATTAAAGCACTGATACCCTCTTTGGATGCTGCACAGGAGAGGAACTGGAAATTCATTTTCCTATAATTGCAATTAATTCATATGCAAAAACCATCAATAAATATGATTGCCACGGAAAAAAATAAAATACTCTCAACAAGTCCAGTGGGAAAAGAGAGTTGATGAGATGATTTTTACCGGGTGCACAGCAACATAAAAGATTTTTCCTGGCCTCACTGTAATCACGTCCCAGATGGATGGAGAACCTCTAACCTGCGTTTGCTCAGCAAATTCTTTTATTTAATTGTATTCTAGCCAGCGATGTGGTGCCAAAGAGGTGATTTGGTCTGTGGCTTTAGTCACTTCTTCAGACCCTCTCGACAACCCAATTTTCATTAATAACCTGGCAGTTCATCACCTGCTATAAAAGCCAATGGGGCAAAGGCAGGTACTGTTCAGGCTTTAATTACCTCATCAGCTGTTTTTTTTTAACAGCTGCTGTGGTGTTTGTCTTGCTACACAAAGTGTAGTCCATTGTCTTAAAAACCTAAGTTCCCAAAGTGGGGTACGGGTACCCCCAGAGCATAGGCAGAGTTTAAGATTCTTGTCTATACACATATATAACGTCTCATGATTCGTGCCATCCACAATGTGTGTAACATATACAACTAGAATATTTGCATTTCCTGAAGAAAATGCAAGTGAGGATGCAGGTACTGGCCCACGTTGCACTTCATTAGCTTAGCATTTACATTAGCATAAATTAGCATCAACCTAGCATTAGCACTAACCTAACATTAGCATTCACCTAGCATTAGCTAAGCATTAACCTTGCAATAGCTGAACATTAGCAATAAGGTTGAATAAGGTGGAAAAAAGTAAATAATGCAAAAATAATTAGTAATTTAATTGATCATGTTGACTACAAAAATGTGCATCGGCGAGTGGTTTAATGTTGTAAATTCATGATAAAATCAGGCCGGCGGCCGCTTTCTTCTTCATTGTTGCTGCAGTACCATACATGAACTGCTGGTTGCAGTGTCGCTTCGACATTTACATTGTGGAGAAGAATTGAGCAACAAAAGAAGAACCAACCTAAAGTGTCAAAAGTTTGGGACCATTTCACTGAAAACTTATACTACACCCTGAGGTAGAACTAACATCTGTGACATGAAACTAACAGTAATATGTCAGAATCAAAAGGAGCAGAAAACTATTTTATGAAAAAAAAAAAAAAAAAAAAAAAAACACATTTCAAAGGAAAGGAAAATGATGGTCACCTGACTCAAGCGCCAAAAACAGCTTGTATTTATAAAAGAACTGATGAATGAATATATAATTTGAACAAAAACAGACTGGTTTATAACTAAAAAGGCCAGTAGGCCAATTATTCAAATAAAGTGAAAAAGTGATAATTCTAAATAAGATGTTTTGTTGTGTACTTACAGATTATTATTCTTTCTTTTAATATTGTAGTATTGTTGGTAGAATTCAGGGACAAATTTCACTACAGGGCTACATTGTATCTTACATTATATTATTGTGTTTTTTTAGAGTGTGCAGGAGTAGGGGTACATGGCTTCGGGTTAAATGTCTGAAGGGGTACAGGACTGTGAAAAGATTTGGAACACTGATGTAAAGAATCTCACAACTCTCATATTCAGGAATCAATGTATAATTTCCTCACAAGTGGAACAATAAATAAACTTAATATTTAAAGCAGTTTAACATACGTAGAAATAAGCTCTCCCTGAGTTTGTGTTGAGTGAGTTTAGTTTAATAGTTACTGAAATTTAAAGTTATCCTCACTGATTTTTCTACTATTGTTTTTTCTTGTTTGATGACTTCATCACATTGTAAAACAAATAGAGCCATGATGATCTTGGTGCTCAGCTTACGGCTGACCTCATTGTATCACATTGTCAGTGCTGGAGGCAGGAGAAAGGGCCTGCTTGCAGATTTTTGTTGTTGCACCATTAAATTGGTGTGAAATTACTTTTTGGATGCTGCTATAAGTACTGCACTTTACAGGGGCGGAGACACCCGTCTGAAAGTTGTTCACAGTTTAAAAGCAGTGTGGAGTCGCTTCAAACAAATACGATTTGTCGGTGGATTCCTTTGGAGCTTCTCAGTGTGATAAAAGAACGTCACAAACATCTCTGATTTACATGTGTACGGCTAGTTAAAGGCTCACTGTGATAATGCGGTAAATTCTACAATAAATTCAAATATTTTATGGAGAGCACATTGGCCCTCAGTAATCAACCTTGGTGGTAAGAAATGTTTGCAAAAGTACTGTTGAGGAAAAGGAACAATATTTCACTTTGTGTAGCTAAACAAACACCACACAGCTGCTGTTAAAAAACAGCCGATGAGGTAATTAAATTTTTGAGTGCACATTTGGTCGTACAACAGGACCAACGTGTGATAAATGAAACATTCGTATCTGACCAATCCCAGCGTATATTAATAATAATAAATTTTATTTGTATAGCGCTTTTGCAGTGCTCAAAGACGCTTTACAGGGATAAAGACGCAGTGCGTAAACAATAAGTAAAAATACAGAGGCATAGAAATAAGTAAAAACACAATGCAATAAACAATAGATAGACTACAAGATAAAATACATTAAAAGCAGTCTGGAATAAGTGGGTTTTGAGGTGTTTTTTGGATGTGAGAAGGTCCGTGCAGTCTGAGGTTTTGAGGGAGTGAGTTTCATGAGGTGGGGGCGGCAAGTTCTGTCTGCCCAGGTTCAGCGCCTGGTCCTGGACAGAGAGGACAGGAGGTTGGCGGCAGAGGAGTGGAGGGAGCGAGATGAGGTACGGCAATGAAGTAGGTCAGTGAGGTAGGAGGGGCCTGGTTATGGAGGCCTTTGAATTGGATGCGGTGAGGGATAGGAAGCCAGTGTAGATTTTGAAGAACAGGAGTGATGTGTTCACGGGAACGGTTGTGTGTGAGGCGGCGAGCAGCGGAGTTCTGGATGTATTGATGTTTTTTGAGGGTTTTGGATGGTAGACCGTAGCAGGATGCTGTTGCAGTAATCGAGTGTGGAGGTAATGAAAGCGGGAATGAGGGTTTCAACGGCAGAAAAGGAAAGGGACTGGCAAGGACGTGCATAGTTTTGTAGGTGAAAGAAAGCAGACCGTGTTTTGTGATTGATGTGCTGTTGGTATGAGAGTGTTTGGTCAAAGAAAATGCCAAGGTTTTGGATGAGAGGGGATGGTGAAAGAGTGGTCTGGTCAAGATGAAGGGAGACATTCTGAATGGAGTTTGTGATGTTTTGGGGGCCAATGATGATGATGGTGGGAGTGATGGATTTAGTGGAGATGTATAACTGAATGTCGTCGGCGTAGCAGTGGAAATGGAGACTGTGACGACGGATGATGGAGCCAAGGGGGAGGAGATAAAGGAGGAAGAGGAGAGGACCAAGCACCGAACCATGGGAAATGCCTTGAGACAGTGGAGCGGTGAGGTAGGACTGGAGCCACGCCAGAACAGAGCCAGTGATGTTGAGGGACGTTTTCAGGCGGCAGACGAGAATGGAATGATTGATGGTGTCAAAGGCTGTCCTGAGGTCGAGGAGGATGAGTATATTGAGATGGCCAGAGTCAGAGGAGAGCAGGAGATCATTAGTGACTTTGCATATGGCTGTATAAATTATTGGGTGTTGATAAATACAACGGCTGTGTTCGATTGTCATTAATGTCATGTTTTCGGAGGCCCCGCCCACTAAGTTCAAACAAGAAAATAAACATTTACAAGCATCCTCAAATCACAGGTGGAGAAAAAACAAATAATTGCTTTCTGAAAGTGTGAAAACTGGACATAGGATCTCATTTAAACGCTCTGTGGAAGAGAATCAGCTACTGAGCAGATAAAGTCTGCCCCCCTGTGTGCTGAGAACAACTTTACAACAGAGATCCTGAAGAGACACACACAAATATGACATTTAAATCAGCCTCAGTCCGCACACTTTGGGCAATAAATATCACATTAAAAGAAATTCACAATTCACAAAAAAACCTAAAAATGACTCAATGTTGTCCCTTCTGTCTTTATTATGCCTTCAGCCAATTTCACCTATTATTCTTCACATTACTGAATAAATACTGTAGCACATTTGGAAAAGTTTAAGCAACTATTTGCATTTAAAAGCTCACGTCAGAATTGATAAATACCAAAGTTTGCATAAATATTGTGGAACGCACACCGTACGCTCAGATCTGAACGTATGAACAGTTGATAAATGAGGGCCAATGAGAAGCAGTTGGGAGGTGAAATAAGGAGAGGGTTTTATTTACTCTGGCACTGTGTGTGTGTGTGTGTGTGTGTGTGTGTGTGTGTGTGTGTGTGTGTGTGTGTGTGTGTGTGTGTGTGTGTGTGTGTGTGTGTGTGTGTGTGTGTGTGTGTGTGTGTGTGCGGGGAAATGTTTAGTAATTATATGATGGTTGCAGTGATAAATCTACAGAGGGCTGTTTTCTATTCTAAATCAGTGCTTGAACAAATGTCTAGGTGTTGACATTCAGCACAAAGGCACTGACCTATACTGAAACAGTGAGACTGGAGCGGGTGCTTTAGCTTTAGCAGATGTCATTTTAAATAGACTGGATTACAGGAGACGTTTGACCTGAAGTACTAAATCAGTGCGAACACTTGTTTCGCGAAGAATACAAAAAACCCTCCTTGTGAAGGTTTGAAGGTTTGAAGGTTTACACACGCAGCTGACAAGCCCAGCAGTGAAAAGGACACATTTATACCGAAACCTCTGGACCTGTGGTTGTTATAAAATGATCTGTGCATTCATGGTATTTATAAGCAGCATATCCCATATGGCCAGGACTTTGTTAGTATTTAAAAATGTACATTTGCCACGGTTATATGATGTTTGTTTAATGAATTAATTATTCCAAATTAAAGTATTCTGCTTTGTGTTTACATGGAAACAGTAATTCTGAATTGAGGTTTACGTGGAAACAGGTTTATTCGGCTTTATTTAATTCCACTTTAGGTCTGGGGGTTGGGAAGGGTTCTGATTGGACAGGGGGCCAACATGACGCATCATGTCTATTGGGGGAAAAAAAAACACAATAAACCTTTTCTTTTTGGCTACAACATAAACGACCACATCACTTTTATTTTGATTGCAGTTTTGAAGCAGCAGCTTGACTATAACATACTGTTTCACTTTGGTTAGATAAAGAGGAGAAGAGAGATAAAAGCGGAATTAAATGTTTACAAGATAGAGGAATTACTCCATTCGGAATTCAAATCGGAATAAGTCACTTAATTAGGATGTAAGTTTAAGTTGGAATAGTCATTTTCATTTGAAATTACGCGACTACAAGGACAGTTTAAAGAGGATTTAACTTGTATTCTGAATTAGAGGGGAATATCTCATATAAATGTGGCCAAGATAACATACTAAGACGAAACCTTGAAAAATCACACTTAAAAAATAAATAAAAATGCACTAGAAAAAGTGAAGTAAAGCCAGAGTGAAGCTTTGATTTGCTCAAGATTTTTTTACCTAAAACTGAAAAAATAGAGTCCAAAAATGAGAGGTAAAGACAACATATCTATTTCCATGATGTCACCAACACAGGTTTTAGACAAACAGAACATGTCTCTGGAGACAGTGAAGCTGTGGCCATGCAAAGTCATAGTTACACAACACATCAAAATCAAACCTGGAACAGGAAACGCAAACACTGCTAAAGAAAAGCTTCCAGTCCAGATGGTGAAGCAATGGATACATTCTTTTTTTTTCCTCTCTCTCACTGCCTACAGAGAAAAAGGGGAGTCTGGGGGGGACATTAATCCACCGCTGGCACCTGATTGGACGTGTAATAATTATACTCCATATGGAATAAATTCTGTTTCTAACAGTTGACATGTGCCACAACAATCTAACTTTTAAAACAGGATACTTTTTTCCTGTAAGCCTAAGGTTATTTTAGAATATATATTACTCACATAATTAATTTAGTTAAGTTATTTGCATAAAAATGCACCACAGCAGATGTACAGAAAATTATTATCACTAAGTACAGAGATGAAAGTTACTCAAAACAAGTTTTCACGTTACTGTAATTGAGCTACTTTTTACTTGTACTTAAGTATTTTATGTATGACTTGCTTTAATCTGTACTCGAGTAGGATATATCAGTACTCTTTACACCTCATCAGTATTGATGCTATACTGGGATTAATCACCATAAAACAACCTCCTGAACATTCTCAGGATCAGACTGAAAGTAGATTTTGATGCACAATTTAAAGAAAACTGCTAAAATTGAAATATTAGGAAATGTAACCTGCTGATAAACTTGAAAACGGAGAGTTTTGTCTTTTATTGTTTGCAGCGCTGCAACAAAGGACAGGACCGTTGAGGTTGATTATGAACTGTAGCACTGCAGCGACTAAAGGTCAACATGTTTTATCTTGAATGGGATATGAAACTCACTTGGTAATAATCATAATATGTGCTCACTCAGAAACTTACAGTAATTGGTGCTGACATCAGTAGCATCAGATGTTGCTATTCAGGACATACTAGTTCAGCTCCAGACAGCGTTGGGGTCAATTACAGTTACATTTTTAACTAAATTATCCATGTTCAATTACAATTCAATTATGATTACAGTGACCAGCTTTTTTTTCCCAAATACAAATAAATTACAATTGTTTTTACAATTTTCCATGAAAGTAAATCACAATTAGGTTCTCAATTACTGAAGTTCAATTACAATTTTACTAACTTTTATTCATATAGCGTTGTGATGATTGTAATGTATGTGCGTGTATGATGTCATTTTAGCATCTTTACATTCACATTTTTATTGCATTGATTATAATATCTCATATAAAATCCCAACTAGGCTCAAGAGTTGGCTTTGTACAAAACATCAGTTACATTCACAGTATTGTTACTCTGTAAAATTGTATTGTCCCTATTAGAAGGAAATTCTATTTTGTTTTTTAATCCCAACTAACCTTAAACTCTTCCAACCCTTACACCTGTGTGGGTTTGAATATTGAAACATGTGAAACATAATGTTTTCACAATTTTGACACTAAATCGAGTATAATTTACTGTGAAAAAGTTAATAGGTCATAGAGTAAATTTTCCCCTAATTTTGAGTGGGACCAAATGTTATCAAAACATAATTCAAATAAATTATTTATGAGTTAAATCGACTCTTTGCTTTTTACTGTGATATTTTGATAATTAACTACATATATGTGTAAGCCATAGAACTGTTTTGGGTTTAATTTAATTGTGATTGATCCTTTTTATAGAACTACAACTAAGAATTACTATTATAAAGTAAATTATCTTAACTCAATTATAATTCAATTACAGTTTAAAATTATAATTTCAATTACGCTGTAATTGTAATTATTGCAGATTCGGATTACGATTGAAGCATTATTGGAATCCGCTAGTCCTCGATGGAGGGGGTCGAGCTCTCAGAACTTTCAGATGGAATCCACCATGGAACTTTAAGAGGAGTGGGGAGTTCGGGTCAAGAAAGGGCCACATTATTTGGATTATTGGAATGACCAGGGACAAATAGGGATGGTAGTCAAATGCTGTGACTAGCCCGTTTGAAAACAACTATGTTCTCATCATCAGTCCCACTTGGATATATACAGATCTGACTCGCCGTCCCCGCTCCTCTCCCCCTCCCCATCTAGATTTTTTGTCTTCTGAATCAGACCTTCCAAGGTCATCATACCACCTGACTGTCAGAGTGAAAGCAAAGGTTTTGTTTTGTCTAATACCTCCACCGACCCACCACCGGCTCACCCCTTCAATCCGAGCCAAGGAAGGGGTCTGTGGAGCGCTCAGAGAGGCTGCATGCCCGCGCCTCCCCAGCCGATGGAATACTCTTCCCCTTTCCGCCCTGCAACTGCTCCCCAACACACCCTCCCCCAGGCCCAACAGCCAGTCCACCCCCCCCTCCACGCTTTACACTGACCTCCACAATAGGTAATTCAGCCATTTTTCCCCCTCACCTATCCTTCTGTTTCCCCTTTTTTCATCTAAATATGGGGCGCTGCTCTTGTGGCGACCCACAGTTCTCTTGCTCCTGTCTCTCCACGTTATAAATGTTTTAAACGTGATTGTCTTCGCATGTTTTTCTTGGATGGGATGAAACTGAAATGAAATAGCATTGCTCTGTAACGTGTGCAATGACAAATAAAGCTGATTCTGATTCTAATTAGTTATCACTTAAACAGTTACAATTATAATTGACCCTAACCCTAAACATCTGCTGATTAGTAAAAGCACACTGTTGCTGTTTCGTAGAAATACTTTTTTCTTTGTTTAAATGTTTTCACACCAATACAAGTCACTTCTAAAAACTTGTCTTGTAGTTTTTTAGGTTTTTTTTTTTAGTTTTTATTGCTGGTTTGTTCATAATATGCAGTGATTTCCCACACTAGGTCAACAGAGCAGTGAAACATTTAAATGTCATTCAAATTTGAACATTAATCATGTTTGGCTACTCCATCATACGCTGATGATGAATAATGACTCATTATGTTCTCCAACACCAAAAATGAAAGGGCTTCTTTAAATTTCTGTATCAAACTGCCATTGGCTATACTTGTTTTACTGTTTATTGCTTGTTTGTATCACTGTCACTGTAGCCCAGTGGTTCTTAAACTTGTTTGCCTCCAGTACCCCTATTTCTCTTATTTCTGAATCCAAGTATCCCCCCTTTGTCCGATTACAACATTTTCCTCAGAATACTATGAAAGAAACCAACTATAGAGCATCATGACATAAAAAATGAGTGATAACACACGTTTTAAAAAATTACTCTTTGTAAATAAATTGAACGAAACAGTATTCAGTGCCTCCTGAATAGATGTATTATTTGATAGTTTAAAACTCCCAGATCTCATCCAACTCAAAACTGTCCAAATGATATATAAAGCAAGTAAAGCTGCACTTCCAAAATGGTTGCAGAAAATATTTTGAGAGAGAGAAAGGGAATATCATTTAAGAAGAAAACTATATTTCAAGATGCAATTTGCCACAACGACAGTGAAAATTACAAGTATAACAATAGCAAGGGTTCAGGGGTTATGGAACTGCCTCAAGAATTAAATAAAATTCTGCGCATGCTCGACATAATCCAACATGGTCGCCCGAACTAGAGCAGAGACTATTTATTTAATAAGAGCCTTAAAAGGGATGGATATAATGAAAAGAGTGGTTGGACAGAAAAAAAAAAAAAAAAAACATGTGGACATTCAAATCATTATAAAGTTTATTTTTCACTCTACGTTCTGTAAATTGGAGGTGGAGCAGCTGTTGCACTAACTGTTGGCTTTGATTGGTCAAAATACGTCTTCTAGCTCCTTCTCAGTAGACGAAAGTGAAACTATGTTATTGTCGAGCTGCTGCTTCAAAACTACAATCAAAATAAAAAGTGAAAACAGTTTTTATTATGTGGTTTACTATGTTGTAGTCGAAAAGAAAAGATTTGTTGTGTTTTTTTTTTGGTTTTTTTTTCTGATAGTCATGAATTCATGACTTTCACTCCCTGTCCAATCAGAACCCTTCCCAACCCCCAGACCCAAAGTGAAATTTAATAAAGCCGAATAAATCTGTTTTCCTGTTATAAAAACATCATGTAACAGTGGCCAATATTCATCTTTAAAAACGGTGCAGCTAATAAATATGTATGGATTAGACTTATACAAAGAAACTTGTATCTATCTTTGACATGTTATCTAAAGTTCTACTGTCATTTTCATCAAGTGAGGAACAGTGAGCTGCAGTGCAGAATAGACCTGGCACATTTCCTTTAAGCAAAGCCTTTTAACTGTATCCAATCAAAAATAATTGCCTCCTTTCAGCTCAAACCACCTATACACAGGGAGTCGCCTTAAAACACCCCAGTGATTGGAAGCAAACATATGAACATGAATATATCAATGTTAAATAGCTGCCGGAGATTAAACACAAAGCGTTCACATGTCCATATGAATGTGAACAAAGAGGGTCTGCCTCCTCACACCCACTCACTGCATGGATTTCTTTCATAAAAACAGCATACGTAGGTTAGCTTTTGAAACGCTGCTGTAGCTTTCTGCATACCCGTCCTTGGACTAGATTCAGCCAATGGCACCCGCAGGAGAGATGGAAATGGAAGCAAGCCACAGTCATCAACAGCAAAGCAGAAATGGGCAGAGGACACACTGACCAGGAGCTGTGTTCCTCTCTGGTAATTGGCTGGGTTTTAGATCTTAATACATTCAACAGATGTTTGCCTGAGCACTAAGCCATGGAACAGCCAACTGTGGAGGAATGTGCCCTCTGTGCTTCGCTGTCCTTGTTCTTACATTTCCTGGAGTTTATCTCCCCGGTCGCTGCAGCACATTTGGTTTTATACATCACTATCTACTATCCGGCTCAAGTAACGCAACATTTAAGGATCAGATATTAACGCAGATATTTTTGAAATAGTCTGCATTCATTTGTAGGGAACTTCCCAGGATTGGGGTCAATTGTAATTGCAATTGAGTAATTGGTAATTGATTACAATTATGACAATTATAATTGTAATTGGAATAATATGTTGCTTTTGTAATCATAATTAAATTGTAATTAATTTCAGATAATTAGAAAATTGGCCTTTCGGAATGTAATTGCTCCCAGCTGAGACTAATGACATCATCACTGACATCACACAGCCATTTATAAATATAAATCTTGCATCCAACACTGCACTGTTAAAGCACTTCACACATTCATAGTTTTGTTTTAAACATGCATGTTTATTTGGTTGTGTTATTAAACAATCTTGACAATAAAGTTGTATCTTTATAGATTGAAATATTCATCTTAGCAGCGTGTTCACTTGGATGATGTGCTACGCTTATGGAAGTTATTAAAAGTTTGTAGAGCTAAGTAGATGCTAATTAATTATAGAATCTTTCATTTGTATGCCAAAAAAATAGTTATGGTTTAACCCATAATTGGGGAAAGTACTGTTACTCAAGTAGAAGTACTGTTACTTGATTAAAATTGTACTCAAGTACAAGTATGTCATACATCAAATACTCAGTAGTGCTGTTGATTGATCGTCTTCCAAAGCTCAACATTTTAGTCAAAGTATTTCAGTTAGGCATATTTAGTTGTACAATGTCAGAGTGATTGCCCTCTATAGGTTGAAACCAGGATATTACAATTGATTGTTGCTATTGGCTGAGAACAAGATCATGTGACGTTTTGGGAACATCTTGCATCACAAACAAGCACTGTTAGCCCCGCCCCTTTTATAAAAACTAGCATCTGTGGGCTCTACAATCTGTGGTGAGTAGGTTGGATTGAGAGAAGAGTGAATAGAGAGGTATAATCCCCCTCCGGGGGAGTACAGGTCTCACCCTCTTCCCCCTGCAGATGGCTTTGGCCCCCACCGCGGAGCTGCTCCGCTCCCCTCGGGCAGCCGGCCTCCCCCGTCAAGTGACACGGCCGGCTCCAAGGGCCACTGCAGACCCTTAGGGATGGCTTAAATTAAAATGATGTCCAACCCTCCTCCGACTCTCACTGCTGCCCTGACTCCTGATCATAGAAACACGTACGGCTACATGTTACATTTAAGAACCAAAACTCAGGCTTTAGAAAAGTTCATTCATTTGTCACCCACACCAGAAGGGTATTTGATCAAAGCAAATGAGGGTTAAGTCCAGGTTTAACCCGAGAGTCCGGCTCCATTTAAAACTAATGGTTTCATCAACAAGAAAACACCTTAGTGACCATAGTAACAGTCTGTGGCATAAACCTGCTCCTGACCAGGTTTAAGCAGCAGGCTTGGCTTAAGCTGCAGACGTACTCATGAAACTACATCATCATTATGAATGAAATCATATAGTGATGCTTTAAAACACTCAACAGAGGAAGGAGTCAAAGACTTCTGTTATACTTTTCTTTTAAATATCGCTTTAACACTATTTTAAAAGAAAATTAAACAGAATACCATGGTAAATGTTTTATTGTGATTTTAAATCGATACAAATGACGATAGAATCATTGCCTTCTTACTGTACGTGTTTAATGTGTCCTACACTTTTTAATGAGATGATTACAGTTCCCATGTGTTTAAACTATCAGTAATAATATCTCTATATAAGGATACATGTGTATCCATTGCCTCTGTTTACAGCATGGTATAAAAGTCCACTCATTAATCTGCTGCTCACCTGCATCGCGTCTGCAGTGCTGGACGTGACATCCAGCGGCGCACAGCATCGCTGCTCCCTCTCTTCATTTGAATTTAATGTTTAGTTCAACAAACTATTCATCAAACACTCACAAGTCTCATAAATTACATATTATTTAATTGTGAGCTACAGCATCGTCTTTTATTAAATGTTGACAGGTGTTAAAAATTTATCAAACTCACATGATCATTGTGTGATCACATGCTCCAGTTGCTGTCTGTGATAAATTGACTAAATAACACCAAATGTAAGCCTTTACTACTTTTAAAATGTAAACCCTTTAAATACGTTGGTCCATTATTCTCGCTGCTCAGTAACAGATGATGTCACATTCTGTTGGTCTAAGCACTGGTTTCTATTTGCTGTTTAATCAGTAAAAGCTGCAGCACATGCGCCATCACGTCTAATCATTAAATCTGTGATCGATCTCGTGGGACGGGCATTTGAGCTACACACTGTCTGCTGGCTCGGCTCAGCTGGGGAGCTCCAAGCTGAGAAGAGTTTGATGGAATGGGAAAAGCCAGCATGGTCACAGACGGCTTTGCTAAACCAGGTTTAAACCGTAGGCCTGGCTCTACTAAGAACATTTTTGATGAAATACCCCCCAGGTAGAAAATAAAAAAGTTATCCTGCATTTACTGTGTGTTGGTGTTTTTTATTCCTGTTTCACAAAGGTTTAAGCAGAGCCCGACCAAGTCATGATAGCAATGATTTTTACATCCAAGTGAGTATGTAGCTCTTAACTCATTCAGTGCCAGCCATTTTCAGAATTTCTACCCCCTCAGTGCCAGCTGTTTTAGAGCATTTTGACTGGTTTTTAAAGACCTTTTTGTTTGTAGCTTGTTTTTCGTTCTTCCGTAATCAGCAGTTGAATAAAGTAAGTTTCACGCAAATCTAATAGTAATATTAAGTCTATGGCACTGAGCGTTTGAATTTGAAAAGACATAATATTACGTCAATGGCACTGAATGAGTTAAGAATTAGAAGAAAAACAGGTCATATTTTGTTTTAGGCTGGGCTACCGGACTCAAAACGCCACACACTGTGTTGTTGTTGTTGTTGCTGTGTACACCAGTTAAAAACGCTACTCCTCTGTTATTCGTGAACAGATCAGGCTGAAATTTGGTAGGTATAATCTACGGATGTGTACGCATCGACACTCGGAGCCCAGGGGGCCCTAAAAGTAGAAAAAAAACAAAAGTTGATTTCTCATTTATTTGTGAATCAAATATTATGACGGTTGGTGGTACTGAATCATTGGCACATACCAAAATGTAAATGGGGCCCATTACCCTGTACATTTCACGGGGGCACCCGGGGGCCCCATTTTTCAAATTACTACTCCTCCGTTAGTTCTCGTTTGATCGGTATGCAGTTTAGTATGAATACTCTATGAACGAATATGAAATGATATATCACACGACTATGTTCACATAAATTTGGAAATTACAGGAAATGGAGGGTAAAAAAAAAAAGAGCTCTCAGCGTCTCATCATATTCATTCATAGAGTATTCATACCAAACTGCATTCTGTTCTAATGAGAACTAACGGAATAGTCATTTGAAAAAAAGGGCCAATGGGTGCCCCCGTGACACAATGGGCCCCATTTATATATTGGTATGTCCCAATGATTCAGTACCACCAACCATCTTAATATTTGACTCGCAAATAAATGAGAAATCCACTTTTGTTTTTTTGTTTTTTTCAAATCAAAAATCGGGCTTGAGGGTCGATGCGTACACATCCATAGATTATATCTACCAAATTTCAGCCCGATCCGTTGACAAATAACAGAGGAGTAGTGATTATAACTGGTGTATTAAAGAAGAAGAAGAACAACAAAGTGAGTGGTGATTTGGGTCCAGTAGCTCAGCCTAAAAACAAAACAATGGGATGTTTACAGGCAGTGGGGCCGTGTGACATCATCAATCACATGAATTCAAGATGGTGGAACACAGGTTTTAAAACGGTAAAGTAGTACTATTTTTCAAAGTTAGAAAAACAAATATGGTGTTTAGTTAGGCATAGATCTTCTAATAATGACATTTCAAAGATTTTTGGCCATATTTGTAAAAACAGTGGATGATCCCTTTAATAATCCTTGATCTCTTTAAAGTTAAGTTGGTTACATTTTCCTTTATTTCAGTCCTCTATGCTTCTATGCTCTTTGTAAAACTTATAAAAAAAACTATTTTTTCATCATATCAGCATATTCCACATCTCTATCATTTTAAGATCCTAAAGTGTGACTGTTGCTATTGTGTTTTGTTATAATTGCTGCAGGAATGCCTGCCGCTTATATTAATAGGGACTCTATTTGGAAACAAGTCAGTCTCTAAGGATCACTTTTATTTAACTGTTTGAAAGTCTGTCTAAATGGAAATGCATGCTTCCTATTACATTTATTATAGCCCACGGTCTACACTGGTCTAAGTTCCTGACCACCACCATTATATGGAAAGAAGTCTATTTCTGATCATGTTTGTTGGTTTGCATTTCTGCCCTATGTTGCATAGCCAGACATGGGACCTTTCTGTGTAGCATTTGCATGTTATCCTATGCTAACATGGGTTTGCTCCTATACTTCAACCTTCTCCCATGTTTCAAAAACAAGGTTCATTGAATTGCATTGTTCCAAAATGAACAGGTGTGTCTTTATGTGTCAGCCCCTGCAACAGGTTAAGAGGTATCCCACTCTGCACCCCACTGAGTGGTTAGAGAGAATAGATTATTGAATTTCTTAGTGAAATAGGTATGAGGTAAAACTTCCGAATGAAGGAGGAAGAAAAAGCAGCAGCCACAACAAGTAACAGAAGTGGTTCAATAAATCATCATAGCTTTGCTGATGAAACTGAGGCATCGTTGGGATGAAGCCTGTGTGTGATATCTAGCTGCAGGCAGGACTTCCTCATGTCCCACTGATGTTCCATTTCACTTTAGCAGCAGTTAACAGCTTAAATGCAATAAACTTGCACATCTTTTGGAAATATTTTGTCCCCTTGCTCTCACGAGCTGCGAGTAAATCAATCTCTCGTCGAAGGCCAAGCACTCTGATGGAGAAAGACACTTTCCTCACAGCAGCTTTATTAATATGTAAAGCTCATGTAAATGCAGAATCTGTCACTTGTCACTTGGGGGTGAGAAAGAGATCAGGCAAGGCCGGGCTTTTTGCATTTGTCTCCGCTGCTCTTGTTCTGCTTGTATTTCAGTGAGACAGACAGACTTTCTCTGTTATCAGTTGGCAGCGATATTATTTATTCCCCTCATTTATTTCCCACCCACCCACGCACCGTGAAAAAGGATAAGAACCATGCTTATCGAGCACAAACGGGAACATTCAAACCTTCAGCTGGAATCTAACATTTTGCAGTGAAATTGTAAGGAGCCCTAATTGATTTCAAACCAAATTGTTTTCTGATGGTAATGCATACCAGTGTTTTCCCTCTGGTGATCTTCCATCCGGAGCCTCAAAGTGAAGATTAGGATTTAGAAAAGCACCTACTGGGGGGAACCGCTACAGCACATCAATTCACTGTTGAAGCTGTTTCACACTGACAACAGCTGCCTTTGCATAACACTCAGTAACACGTGATATTGCTTCACTTTAATAGCATTTTTTTAAATTTGAAATTGCAATGATTCTGCCCAATGAGGAGATAAATAACGCAAACCATCACAAAGCAGGGTTTTTCAACCACTGTGCCACGGCACACTTGTGTGACGTGGGAAATCATTCAATTTCACCTAATTAATCTAAAAAAAACCATTTTGGTTTCACCGCATCAACAAACCAGGAGAAAAGGTGGACATTATGTAAACACTGCTCCTGTACCGTGCGCTACTCGTCCGGAAATGCGAGCTACACGAGAAGCCACTTAACAACCTGGCCGGTGTAGTGTAGAATAAACCTAACGTGAAGGTTTCCTACGTTCGACAATGGGCATGCGCACCTGGCGAACTGTGCATGCGCGTTCGTCATGTTGAAAAAAGGTAAAAATCTTTCCTTTAATTTTTAGGGTTTGGGTTTGAAATAGGGTTTATCATAGTAGGAAGATTTAAGGTAGCAATTGCACATTTTCTGTTGTTGTTGTGGGACTAGACTGTTGCGAGAGAAGTTTGTTTTACCCGACTGTTGATGTGTCATCTTGGCTGAAATAAACCCAAAATTGTACCCATTTGTAAAAAGCTGCATGTGCGTGTGCATGCGTGCGTGTGTGTTTGTATTGCAGGTGGGTGAGTTTTATTGTACTGACTGTATTCCACTGTAATATAGAAAGGCCCAACCAGGGACAGAAGTTGTAAACTAGCACGAGCTTTAAACTTTTATGTATCTATGCTGAATTACATTGTCCCTGTCAAATAAATAAATACATAAATACATGTTGACAACAAGGGCTTTAAAAGGTTAGTGGATACTGTAAATACTCAGATTACTTCTGACCTCAAATGTTGACTTGAAGCTCAACACAGAATAAAGAAGTTTGCACTACTGTACTTTGATTTATTTGGCTTTGTTATTATTATTATTATTATTATTTTTATTTTATTATATCTATTGTTTACGTTTGACTGTTTCTATATCTGTCTCTAATAGATATTTTGCACTTTATCTAAATAATCTGTATGTGTTAGTGGACAGTATTAAGTTTATAATGTTATAAATCTAAAGTATGACATTACATACAGTAAAAATGGTGAACAGACAATTTCTCAATGGTTATCATTCTTATTATTGTTAGCATTGCTGCAAACTGTGTGGCTTTCCTACAATACTGCAATAATTATCGTACCGTGAAGTTAATATTGTGATTATACCGAACCGTGAGATTTAGATATCGTTACATTCCTCATAAATACTATTGTTGAATTGTTGTAATTTGTACATTACAAGTCAATAATTCAGTCTAGGCAAAGGTACCTTTGGAAATTCTAATCATGAGTGGTGAGATTTACATACTGACAGACAAACTAACACGAAGCTGTTTTTTATGTCATAGCTGACAAACGGTTTTGCACTTGAACTGATTTAAACTATTTTACACAGTCGTAGAAATATTGATTTTAATAATTATCTGGCACAGATCAAATACATGTAGTGACAATATCCATCCATCTATTTTCAGACCTGCTTGTTCCTGTTTTTCAGGGTCACGGGGTGTAGTAACAACCCAAATGTGCAAATTCGAATGAAAACAAAAGCGAATTTCCCCTTTTACTATGTGAACTTCTAAATCAAGGGTGTCAAACTCATTTGCACTCAGGGGCCAAATACTGAGTAGTTTGATATCTAGAGGGCCACAGATTTTATGCGGCGGGAAAAAGCTATTTCTTCATTATTGTGCCTTTAGCTTGTATATCCATGTGTAAATATCTCCATCCAAGCAATGACAGTTTTGCGTCCCTGCAGGATTTTTACATGTAAATTCCTTGATTTTGATACAATTTTTTTGTGTAAGTTTTTATAATTATTTATCCATTAAAAAAAAAAAAAAAAATACATACAATAAAAGAAAAGAAAAAAAATTCTTGCAAAAAGCAAAATAATGCATTTTTTATATTGCATAATTGTGCAAATATTTTGTGTAATTTTTACGTGAAATTTGTGAGGATTTTTTTGATAAAAAAAAATATATAGTATGGCAATGAAGTGATAAAAGCATGGCGAAACAGTGAGACCCAAATGTGATTTGTTTTGGGTAATTAACACAATGATAAATGTTTTCTCTGTCATTTTCACTTTCTCCAGTGGGGTGAGTTGGATGCTCTAAAGGGCCGGTTTCAGCCCCCAGGCCTTAAGTTTGACACGTGTTGTAGATTGACTACTTTCTAAAACCACAGAAAAGCATTCCTCGATTGATGCGATTTTTTACCGCCCATGGGATGAAGATTTCTCATTTAAAACCTGCGGTCAAAAGACTGTGAAACACCTATTACTTCACAAGTGTTTTTGAAAAACCAAGTGTTAAAACTTTTATTAAGTTAGTGTGTTGTTCTGGTGGGTCACACGTTGCTCGGTATGGAGTGAACGGTCTCAGGAGAGGGAAGATAGGAAAGCAAAGCAACAGAGCATTAAAACTGTAGGCAGTAGAAGTAAAATGGTGCACGGAACAGAAAAGCAACGCTTCCAGGCCCACGCAGTCGACACAGGAGGAATAGCACTCAAGCAAAGAGCCATTCATCTGTTAAACACACCCTCTGGATTATTTATCGCTAGTGTACACGGCACCCATCCGCTGGAATAGCAATGTCCTCCCAGCCGCCTGCTCGCTCAGGTAAATCAAAGTGACTGTTTTACTGAATGAGGTATGTAAAACCATTAGGATAAATTGGAGAGACCAATAAGGCCCCTTGTTTCCCCACTTTGTGCCGAGAAGCTGCAAGGCGCCGTGTGTCACACAGGTTCTGAAAACGCAGTTAATGCTGCTGAGGTAGCTTGTCACATAAGCTGCTTTATGTTTAAGTAACAATCCTCAGGAGAGACATGACTAATACTATTATATCAATGCACATCCACATGCCTCGTCTCTCACTGACCTTTCTGCGCTAATCGTATATGCCGCTACTGCAGCAGCATCATGCATACTTAACTCTGTCCATTAACGTAGGAGTATCAAAGGCTCCTCAATGATGGTGACTTTAAGAGAAAAGTTCATCACTGCCATTGCTTAAGCTTTACCTGACAAGATGCCACTCTAAAGGAGAACTAATGGCTTGTAGGGTACTTTCCATTCTCCTTTCAGCTTGTTCACCGACAAACGGAGAAATACTTCAGAAAACACCTTCGAACTGCAATCATATAATCATCCTTCTTTAATTTTGACAGCAAAAGAGCATTTTAAAATGTAGAACAGGGAACAGAAGACACAAAACACAGCTTTTCTTTATTGTCCCCCCAGTGGAGTTTAAAAACTCCTTTGTAAAAGATTAGGTATTAAATTGGATTTATCTTTTTTTATACCCAATTAGCAACAATGTGATTCACTATGTATGCTGACACTTCATTATTAGAATCCACATTAACTTCTTCAACAGTTAAACAATCTTCTCGCTGCCTTTTCTTCTCTGGAAGGACAAGGTCTACCTACAGAACAGGGATATTTTCCAAGGCTTAGCATTTTGGAAATGCTGAAATCCAAATGCCTTGAGATCAGATCACACTTTAGCCCTGTGGTACATGTTCTCTTAAAACTCCAGCACTCCAGTTAAAACATGAATCCTAGTTGTAATGAAAAAATATAGTCACTTAATTCTATGTCAATGCTTATTAACGCCGCCAAGAAGCTAATATTTTAATCAGGGTTTGTCAAAAGTACTCAACCGTTTTTGACAAAATTTTTAGCAAAGATAGACCTTACGTCATGAAAGATTGCATTACAATTTTAGTGGGAATCCGGATCAATATGCTGATTGTGGATCATTTTCAAAATGAAAAAATACCCATCTCTCATCATTCTTATCTTGTATAGTTATTATGGGGACTAGGGTTGGGCACTGAGAACCGATTCCAAATAAGAACCAGTTCCTAACGTCCGGTTCCAGAACCGTTGCGAAGATGTTTGCAATTCGATTTTTTTTCGATTCCTAAATGCCCGCACTAGTTTGTTTCCCCGGCTTGCTCTGTTTGTTTACGCAGGGTTTGTTTAACGTGCGTTCAGAACGCGACTCTGTGTGTGTGTGTGTGTGTGTGTGTGTGTGTGTGTGTGTGTTTTGTGCGTGTGTGTGTGTGTCTGGCTAGTGGCTACGGATTCAGTTTGGACCGCAGAGCAGAAGGGAAGTAGGAGCTAATCAGTAAAACTCCCCAAAACAATCACCGACAAGGGCAGAACAATACAAATTAACTCAATCAATCAACAAGAACTGATGATTCATTTGTCACATGACTGTTCCAGGGTTTGAGTTTGTTTTATTTAGTTTCACATCTACCTGGGCTGCAGCTCTTTGTTTTTTAGACTGATACCAGCTTGTTTGTAGTGTTATTTCAGCAAGTTTCAGTTTTACAGTTACAGTTGGGGACCTTTGTAATTGAATACCCTTGTTACAGTACAGCAACCAATTTAAACTGTATCAACTTAAGTGAATAAATAGAAATGGCCTGTGTAAAGGCTTTTTCAAATGAAAAAAAGATCCTGTAAAATTTGTGACCTGTTGACCTGCAAAACTCAAAGAATCGAAATTGAGAATCTTTTAGAACAGGATTCGAAATTAAGAATCAAAATCAGAATCGATAAAGTCCAAACGATGCCGAACCCTAATGGGAACATTTCTTACAAGCCATTATTCAGCACATCCCGCAATAAAAAACACAATAATGCAGTTCATGAGAGATTTCAGTCTTGGCAATAGTTGGCATCAACACCATCCAACTGCAAGCGAGTTCTGTTTTTCACCACCAGTCCATCACTCGTACTAACAGATCGATTTCTTGCACTACTTTCACACGGCAGGTCTTTGGATTTCTTAAAGAAAATGAGATTTGTTTGTGTGATTGTTCATATTACATGTTAAATGCATCTTCAATCAATTGGGAGCACAAACGGAATGTGACCATGAAGTGACACGCATGAGCAGAAGAGGTCCTAAGGTGACCCATGACCCCACAACCACGCACTGTTTACAAAGGTAAATATGAACCAGTGGCGTCCAGTGTAGGACTGTGTGTGGCGTTGAGAAATGTTCTATCCAACAGAACTTCATAACTTTAAGGAGAGTGAAAAAGAAAAAAAGCCAAGTTATCGCTCTAGCCATTTTCTGTGATGGCTGCTACATCTATACAGCGGACTGGATGGATATGATGATGTAGATAGAAAGCCCCTCGGCCATCCAGACTGCAGTCACATTGCAAGAAGTCGGATACGTAGTGGATTTAGGACCACGTATGGGTCGGATTTAAAAAAAAGTATTGAACTGATCGGATACAGGTCGCATATGAGCAAAAAGTTTGGATTTTGCCTGCAGTTTAAATGTAGACTGTGCTCTCCACTTGTGGAGCCAAATGATTAAATAAAAAAATGAATCATAATCTCTTAATGTGCGGGTGTTGTGCCAATCTACTTCCACCGAAAAAGTGGGCACCTCTGGCCGCGCCCCTACTCAGTGTTGGATTGACTTTGGCCTGAAGACAGTAGGTGTTTAGGTGACCAATCATAAAAGAGGGGTTTTCCAGGGACCAAATACATCTAAATGTCAAAAGTCAGTTTTTCGTCCTTGCGTAAATTTTCAATCTGAGCGAGAAAGCGCGAGCACAGAGCAGCATCAGCGCGCGTGCCAGTTTTTTGTGCTTTTATTGATTCTTAAACTGTTGAATGTTTTTTTGTTGCACTTTTTAATCATGTAAAGCATATTGAATTATGTTGTTGTATGAAATGCGCTATACAAATAAAGTGCCATAATGATGGTATTTATGCTACACACCATTGAAAGACTATTGGTGGTAAAATGCACAGCCCTACACTGAAAAATAATCTCATATTGCTAGATGAGTATGTTATACCATTTACATTACACTTTAAAATATTTACAAAATTGTTGACTAATGTAAAATAATACTCTTTTGTCCAAGATTAGCTTACAACAGGGGCTTCAAACTCATTTTAGTTAGTAAATACGGAGCAGCTTGATCATAAATGGGCCACAGATTTTATGTTTATTGAGCCCTAGTTTGAACTTCTGCATATTACATAAATTACTAAATATATAATAAACTGTCAATATCCATGTAATAACAGATATCAGTCTCAACAGGATGTTCCTAGATTTTATGACCAATTTCTATCTAATTAAGGCAAATAATGTGTAATAATTTTAGGAAAATTGAAAGATTTTGTAGGAATTTTGAGTTTGTTTCAGCAGTTTCATGTTACAAATTACTGCAATCATGCAATATTAGCACTGGGAAAACTGTGAGCGCCTGCATATGTTAAGTTTTATTCATACAATGAATCATGTGTTCTGTCATTTTTACTTTTTCTCCTGCAGGCCGAATTTGATGCTCCAAAGGGCCGGATTTGGCCCCCGGGCCATGAGTTTGATGCAAAATAATGATGAGCTCTAATGATATTAAATTAACTGTTTGCCCAGCAGCGGAAAAGGAGGAAGTCTCTGTACCTGGATTACCTCCCTTATCTTTACACTTGTACAAAACCATTGATATTAGTTCAAAGTCATCACAAATGAAACTCTACCTTCTTTCTTCCCTCCTGTGATACTTTAGTCCCTATGTCTGAGTCTTTCTTCGAATTCAGAAAGGTTTCCCATTGGCCTCTCTGTGCCGCCGCTTTCATCCTCTTATTGTGGAATGAATAACACAACGCTCTCCACAACAGACACCGACTGTCCTATAAATGACCTCTCTTTTGGGAATTCTTTCTTCTTTTTACAGCTCTTCATCTGCCCTGTGAGAACCTTGCTTCTTCCTGTTCGTTATTGAGTAATAAATCTTCAAAAGCAAAAAAGACATGAAGGAAGTGTTGCACGAGCAACAGAGATCACATTATGAACATTGTGTTTTTAAAATTAAAACGTGATATATCAATCATTATGCTTGTGAGAGTCGTTTCCCCCTTTGTGTGACTCAGTTTTACTCTTTATTCTTAGTTGTGGTTGTTTAAAAATTGTCTCCACCTCTGGACACAACTGTGAAGGAAGCAGAAAACCTCGATCAAGCTTGTAGCTTTACATGTATCAGGTTATTGATTACAACATGGATCAAGTTATTAATTATGACATGTATCAATTATTAATTACGACATGTATCAAGTTATTAATTATGACATGTATTATTTATTAAATAAGACATGTAACATGTATCAAGTTATTATTTACGACATGTATCAATTTATTAATTACGACATGTATCAAGTTATTAATTACGACATGTATCAAGTTATTAATAACGACATGTATCAAGTTATTAATAACGACATGTATCAAGTTATTAATTACGACATGTATCAAGTTATTAATAACGACATGTATCAAGTTATTAATTACGACATGTATCAAGTTATTATTTACGACATGTATCAAGTTATTAATTACGACATGTATCAAGTTATTAATTACGACATGTATCAAGTTATTAATTACGACATGTATCAACTTATTAATTACGACATGTATCGAGTTATTAATTATGACATGTATCGAGTTATTAATTACGACATGTATCAAGTTATTAATAACGACATGTATCAAGTTATTAATTACGACATGTATCAAGTTATTAATTACGACATGTATCAAGTTATTAATTACGACATGTATCAAGTTATTAATTACGACATGTATCAAGTTATTAATAACGACATGTATCAAGTTATTAATTACGACATGTATCAAGTTATTAATTACGACATGTATCAAGTTATTAATAACGACATGTATCAAGTTATTAATAACGACATGTATCAAGTTATTAATTACGACATGTATCGAGTTATTAATAACGACATGTATCAAGTTATTAATTATGACATGTATCAAGTTATTAATAACGATTTGTATCAGGGTTATTGATTACTTAGACAAACAAATGGGAGATCATACTGTACTTTCTTGTTTTGTTTTTTAAATTATCAGATGTTTTCAATCTTGGCTAAAATGGAAAAAGTATGAACCAGTTGAAAAGATCATTTTACAAAGAGCAATTACATTTAGGAATGTTCGACTTTAAACCTTTTTGCCAATATTTGATCTGCCAATATTGTCCAATACAAAATTACAAATACAGATATTAACCGTACCAGAAGAAGAAGAGAGTCAGATGGAGTCAGAGGTGTTTTGACTCTAGAGCAGTTTGCTGTGAAAGAAGCAGAAAACCTCGACCAAGCTTGTAGCTTTACATGTATCAGATTATTGATTACGACATGTATCAGGTTATTGATTATGTTAATAAATCTAGTCATCTGTGTGATAATAGAAATAAATTGACTGATGTCCAGGTCCTTGGAAACACCAGCATTAAAAGTTGATGATATTATGTGCAATACATAACTTTTCCAACAAAATTTAATAACTACTTGAAGCTTCTAACTCCGATAATTACATTTTTTTTATTAGGTAAAATGGCCGTTTAGGCCTCATAAATCAATGAATAGAACATCCTTTACACCAAAACCAAAGGAAGAAGGTCGTATTTGCAGCTTGAGAGTTTGTTTTCATCACCACCATAAACACCCTGTTGAATATTTATGGTGGAGTTCAAAGCCTGAGTTAAATAAATGTTATACCCAGAGTAAGTATGTAAGTATGCCCAGAGCTAGTGGAATAAAAACATGGTTATTTTTCAAAAATATAATCACTTGAAATATCGTCCCACCTCTATAGGTAACACAATAAACCTGCTGTGTGGTCGTAGTTGATACGTCTTAAACCAAGTGTGCCATGGCTCAGGAAAACTGTATTCCCCAGGTTCAGGTCATCAAAGATCAGTCACAGCAGATCCATCTTTATTCAAAGTCTAACTGTGGCCTGTTCACTCTGAATGCTGTTAAATGTTAGATAGAGACAAAGTAGCCAAGCCAGGCAGATGCTTTTAGTCAGCATCTCCTATGTTGTGTCTCTTTGTTAGATTCTGTTTCTCTACTTTTTTTATGACTACCTGTCAAATCCACTTAGACTGAGGTGAGGTGGGGTGCTTTCTGAACCAAAGTGCCCTTCACTCTGCTCGGGCAAGCACTCCCTGGGAATAAGAGTAAAACCACAGGCTTCCACCCCATGAAACAATCGTCCCTGCCAGTCCTTTGAGATCTGCCTCTACAATCTGCTGAATTTTAAATCAGACTACCACAAAGGCAAAAGTTTGGACTGTGATGCACTGAGTTTATTCTGGGTCATGAAATCTAGATCATCACATGGTTTGGGATTCTTTTAATCAATCCCCAGAGTGATTCTCCTATGGCAGTGCTTCTCAAAGTGTGGGGCGTGCCCCCCTGGTAGGGAATGAACGACATTTTAACAAAAAAAAGGAAAAATATTATATTTATTGGCAAAAGCAAGCTAAGGTTTGAAAAAAGTGTTAATTTTTTATTATTTTTTTTCAAAATGGGCAAAAATGGGACAAAAGAAGTTGCAAAATAGCCAAAGAAAATAGATAAAAAAAGAGGTTAAAATGATGAGCATCACAGACTTATTAACTGCTTTTAGATTCAAGTAGGTTATCCTTTATTTTATGCCTCAGGGGGGAAATTAAGCAACCAAAGAAAAGCCAAACAAGAAAGCTAAATACAAATACGGAAAGGCAAAAATAAAATACAGTATACAATAAAAATAAGATAAATAAAAAAAAATAAAAAAAATAATAGATATTGGTCAAGATAACAGTACAGAAAAAACATTATATATATACTGCAGTGGGCTGATCTGAACAGACAACGTCAGGGCTGAATCTTTGTCCCAGTCCCTCCCTGGGAACACCCAAAAAGTTTGAGAACCACCGTCCAATGGGGATGAATGCTGATTTTCTTTCACTTCCAAACAAGGTACCTTCTGTGTATTCACGGCTTTTGAGCTATCGACCGAGGATACTTAGCATTTATTGATTCAAATGAAAATAAAAACAATATTTTTCTGCCTAATAATCAAGTCTAATTCTTCTTTCGCTGCCACTACTTTCCTAAAAGAGCCCGAGTGTAAGAACATGCAACAATAATGTTCCAGCAGTCGCTTCACATTCTCCTTCAGATCTCAGATCAGTAGAAATAATACACTGAGCTCTCTAACTAACACAGTTTGTGCCGATATGAAGCATGAAGCCCAATCCCACAGTCGTAGATGATGGGAAAAATCCACACAGTGCTTCTTTCAGTGCGGCAGTGTCACTGACTGCCTAATGAGGTCTTATTAATTCTGATCAGGGTGAATGATTACCTCATCATTTCCATTCTCCGGAGAGCGTTCTCCCCCTCTGTACTCTGCCCAGTACATTTACAGCACAGTAATGCAGAAGACGCCTCTCACTGTGAGACTCAGACCAAACCATACGAGCTACCAAATACTTCAGATATGAACAAGTCCCACACTTTCCTGTGGGATACAACAATTACTTTGAAATATTTAACATCCCTATACAAATGACTGCTATCTGCTTCATCTTATTCTCTCTTTAAAAGTGTGTTCTTCCACTAGCAACAGATCTATGACAGTAAACACAGCGCAACCCTCCCCGTCTCTGTGCAGAGACTAGTTGCCTAGCAATGAAGTCTCTGATTTTATAGTCCATGAGGCTTACATACACAAAGGAAAGAGAAAATACAACACAAGGATTTGATTTAGTCGTCTAACACGCAGCCTCTTACTCTGTTTGTTTATGTGGATGATATTAGGGCCGCTGGTTTGAGGATGTAGACGACAACAAGAGCACAGCAAACAGCTCTCCGTGACCAAACGCCTAATCTTCAGTGAGTGACGCGGCGCTCATTGATCCAGCTCCAGGGGTGACACCACCTCTCCCACTTTCATAAGCTGTTGATGAAATATCAAACAAACGCTAATCTCATATGTCAGAATGGAGTTTGTTAATCACATTTATGCTGTGATTGAATTCAAATCTGCAGCCAGAGGAGAACGAAGGCTTCCATCTTTCTAACATCTCAGAGGAAGTTAACGTCTTTATGGCAACACGTTGAGGGTAACACATTCATTTAAATCACCGTAACGCCGCTAATATTTGCTCTATCAGTGAAATTCCACCAGTTTCTGAAAGCTAATGAGTTGCTCTTTCCAAGCATGTCATTACAATAATCTTACTCACATGTGACAGATTAAAGATGCTGCTTTGTTTTGAAGAAATCGTCAGACACGCAGTAGAGAGAAGAAAAAGACCAAAATTTTAATTTTAAAAATTTCAGTGGGAAAATCCTCATGGATGTTAAAACCTTCATGGAGGTTCAGAAAAACTTATTCCATAGGAAATTAAGGTCATACGTATTTATTAAAGTAGTCTTTTTGGCAGTAGCTCCTATTAATGTTGGACCTCTTCAAGTACAACCGGATCGTCCGGCTGGATTTTATAAATGGATGAAAATGTCTGGGTTTTCTGCTAATATTTCGCGACAAATTCTACCAGTTCACAAAAGCTAATGAGTTGCTCTTCACAGCCAGTATCATGTCATTACGGTAATATTACTCACACGTGACGGAATCATTAAAGACGCAGCTTTGTTTTGACGAAATCGTCAAGACACGCAGTAGAGACACATGAAGGACCAAAAGAGACCAAATTACTGGTGGTTTTAATTAATGTCAGCGGGAAAATCCTACTGGATGATAAAGTTAAGGTCATAGTTATTAATTTAAGTACCGTAGTCTTTATAGCAGCACCTCGTACCAATGTTGGATCTCTCCAAGTACAGCTAAGGCCCGGTTTAGATGAGTTTTGGCGGTCCATTTACACAGCAACAGTGTTTTTGTGCTTGAAAACAAAACTTTTTCAAAACGGGCTTCAGAGTGGACGGTTTTGAAGATGCTTCCCTTTCCATCTGCATGTAAACAGGAAACAGACACTTTCTGTGTCACGGGCACATGTTCACTGAGGCTGCTCATGGGCCTCATTCTTTAGAATTGAACTGAACTACTCCTACAATTTAGAACGATTCGATCCGAAACAATTCAGTGACTTGAAATCCTGACTATTCTGATTTTTTTTAATATAAAAATACAACATTCATGTAAAAAATGAAGTGCAATCAAGATCTGTTCAGTGGTTGAACCTGATACTTTTCATTTTAACATGATGGTTATCATGAGGCTTTCTGCAGAGCTATTGCTAACATGCTAACGCTACATAGGCTGCTGCAGAAGGTCCTGGTGGTGGACAGTGGACACAGTGAACAATAAAAGAGCTTTTAAAACACATCCATATAAAGTCTGCTGTGCTTAAAACCAATACGTTATTGCCTTGCATCAATACAATCGATTGATTACCCTTTAAAATTATTTTAGATTGATTAATGTCATCAGAAAGGTCACTGCTGATTACGTTAGCACCATTTGCCTCATTGTAGAAGCTGATATTACTGACTGCTAATATTAAATGAAAGCTTTCCCATCACCATGACGAGAGACAGAGTCTGATTGGCTCAGACACTGCAGAACTCGCTCCAGTTCAAGTCGTCTACATCTAACTTCTCCTCGATGCTAAGTTGATGCTAATCGACCTGTTTGCTGTTGTTTTTTCTAAATGAGAATTGATAATGAACCAAATCATTAAGTAGAATAGAAAATGGAATTGTAATTCTGAAAGTTGTATTCATTCCATCCCTAGGTTAACAATGTGTTTTTTTTCATAGTGAGAGTTTATGCAGAACTGTAAACACTCACACAGTTGCCGTGAGTTGTGCTGCCTGCGATGCTTTAACAGCCGCAGCTGATTGATGTTTATTTAATCTTTCTTTTCAAACTCTGCAATGACTGTGAAAGTCCTGCAGCGTGTCCCCTTTCTCAGCCACTGCCAATGTGTCAACGTTTTCACAAAAGTTGACACATTGGCATTGTGAATCAGCAAATGAATACACATTTAGAGCATTGCTTTAATAGTGTTTTATTGGTTAATCATATATTCAATGGATTAGGGAAAGTTTCATCCATGAGTCAATATGTTGTTAGAGTTAATGTCAAGTTATTTCTCAGGAGAATCTTTTTAGAAGTTTTGGAAGAACAGAGATAAAAGCTGGGACTAATGTTAAAAGAAGCTGAGCCATGCTCTTTGAATTTTTCATTCCTCTGGGTGACATCCCACAAATACACACTGGGCTTGAAAGCTCACCAAAAAACTACCATCGTCTTCTTTGAAATTCTAAGATGAATGAATAAAGAGATTCTTTTGTATTCAAACGTTTTTATGACATGTACACTTTTCATCATTTTATTTCTTCCGCACACGGTGATTATAACGTACCTGAGCATGTGTGCTCAGTGCATGTAGCAGCAGAGAAGTATTTGGAAATGCACTTTGTGTGACACGGGCCAGAAGAGAGCGTGAGAATGCCTGGTTTGAGTGAAGAGACGGTTGATGTTCTCCTGCATTTTTAATTAATTTTATCTTTACACCTCATCCCCCGCTGCACGTCTCACTTGCCAAAGCGCTTTAGCAGCAGAACCACTGGAGGAAGTGCTCCACGTGCATCACATGACTCAGGATGCCTTTGAAGTGTAACCATATGTAGTTAGCAGCATGTTTGTTGTATGAGTGTGTCTCTGTCTATGTGTGTGTGTGTGTTAGTTACTTTTAATATTTTCTTACGTGGGCAAAGAAATTTCACCAAAGACGAGGATGTGTTTTAAGTCTTTTTATCAGATGATCCACTGTGATCTGCTTTAAAAGAAATAGACTTTAAAGCTTAGCTAGAGGATTTTTAGCTGCTCTTTATGCTTTGAAATAAATAATGCTAATAAAAAGCAGGCCAAAACACGTAGCTTTGAAGAGGACATTTCTATGTATGTTGCAAAGAACAAAGCATGGGAAAAAAAAAATAGGTTTTCAAGACAAACTTGTCCAATGTTTTCTATTGCACCTTTTCATCATGTAAAGCAACACTGAAATGCACTATACAAATAAATTAGCATTTCCTTGTAGGGATGTAAGGATATATCCTAAATCAGCTAATAATCAAAGCAAATAAGGAGGGATTAAAGGTCCCTTGTATTACTGTTTTTCACCCATCTCCATTTGTTCTAAGAACCCCAAAAACATAGTATTGTGGTTTATTTTCTCAAACTCGCCTGTTTTCTAGAGTTTTAGCCTCTGAAAAGTCACTTTCTGAGCAACTCTACACAAACAGGCTGATTTGCGGCCTACTTATGCGTATTCATGAGTGGGCGTGTCTATAAACAGGCCCCTGACTTCCTCCTCCCCGCACAGTGACATAGGGCCAGAGGATGGCCCGCCCTCCTCCCACTCACTCCGTAGCCGAGCTCGTGCTGCTTTAAAAACATGAGACAGAGCGTGGGGGCGGAACATTCACCTGTACATACATAGACTGTAGAAAATACATACATAGCACTGCATGAAGGGCGCTGAAATGCTCACCTTCGTGGGCGTGTCTGTTTGCATGTTAATCACAGCAGAGAGCTTCCTGGAGGTGCGGCTTCTCCAGCTCAGTGCAGCGTCAAATTCGTCATCAAAGAGGGAACACGTCATCAAATTGGAGTGAGGTGTCTGGGCTCACCCTGCAGTAAGAAAGGAGCAAATCACCCTCTAACTAACGATTGAGGGAATCAATAAAAAAACACTTTGTACATGTATATAAATCCCTAATAGCACTTTATCATGTTTAAAGCACAGAAAAGTTGATTTAGCTCAACATGGGCCCTTTAAAATCGATACAGGATAGTATGTGTTTAAATACTTAAAAAATAGGGGGTGCTGTGAGTGTTTTAGTGCCTCTTGTTTAGACGTCTTTGGTTCAGCTGCAGGAGAAAAGCTTTAATTAATCGGGTCAAAAAAAAAACCACCTGACCCAAACCCGTTCTACACAAATTAAGCTGATGTCTCTTTAAGCTTGTTTAACCTGTTTCAACCAGACACTATTCACATCTGTGCACAAGTCATTTGTGCATCTTTCTTACGCTAATAGAAACACATAACCTGATGTAGCATGTAATGTCCGAACCTGTGGTAAAACCATCGAAATTAAGCCTGAACTGTGTTCACACGCACGCACGCACGCACACACACGCACACCTACCTCGAGAAAAATATGTAATTTTCAAGCCAGGAACATCAGTTCATTTCCATCCATCCATATTCTGAGCCACTTGTTCCTGTTTTCAGGGTCACAGGGAGTTTGTTGGTGTCTATCTCCAGTTCTCAATAGGCAATACACAGACAACCACTCACATGCACTCCTACGGGCAATCTAGTCATGTTTTTGGAATGTGGAAGGAAGTCGGAATACCCGGAGGAAACCCACGCAGCATGGAGAGAACATGCAAACTGCCCATAAGCTAACTTTTCTTACTTTACGAATATATTTTTTTGTTTAACTTTGCATTGTGATAATTATGACAATTATGAAGAAATGTGCAGTTTATTTTAGTTTAAGAGTTTAATCCGTTTGTAAGAAGTTTAGAAGAGGAATATATAGTAGTTAAAATCATGCTTGAGAATTTAAATGAAAAGAATAAGAATCTGTATCTTGATTAATCTGTCTTTTTCTCCAAATTATGATCTTTATGTTTTCAAATTGAAAGGAAATAAGTGCATAATTACCCCAGTCTGTTTTTTTTTTTAAATTGAATTGTGGACCCAATATCGGGATTTGAATCAAATTGTTGGATGAGTGCATCCTTACACCCCTATTGCCTTTAAGGCAATTAGCATCTTGGACAGACAACCTTTTTGTGGCATATTCTGCATGGACTCTTATATCACTATAAATCAGTAAGTATTGATTAGTTGCCAGTAGTTCATAGATATGGCAAATGTCAGGTGAAACAGTGTCTGAGGTCCATGAAAAAAAATATTTTTCTGCAGATTTAAAGTTTGATTTTAAAACTTCTAAATTGTCTTCATGCAAAATATCTGCAATATAAGATTTTAAAATGGGATGGACTGGCAAATGTGCAATATATAGGAAGTAATCTTTTTCAGTAGATCAAATACTCAATTAATTTAAGAGCAGTGTTCAGTCTTTAGTATTTATCAATGTCTCTTAACATTCAAATAAAGATAGATCAGCATTTCCCAAATGCTAACTGCCACTCAGTGGATTGACGTGGAAATTGAACCTCTGTTGATATCTTCAGAAGCTGCAGATGTGATGAAAAAAATAAAACTACTTCCGGTTTAGATCAATAGGGACCTGATCTGGTGAAAGTGGCACATGGCAAGCTCAGCAAGAACCAAATGGTGAAACGTTAACCTATAAAATGTCTTTAAGAACACAGGTTTCCAACTGAGGTCAGAGTTTATCTGAAGTAGTCCAGGAAAGGGAAGTATCAAAGTAGCAGTGAAGCAGGGACGCATGTGAGGAGCAAAGGTTGCCTTATGTTGTCTTCTTATCTAACAGACTGCTGTTGTTGATAGGGATGAAGAACTTAAAGCTGGTTCTAATAAAATCTGCTTGTTGTCCCATATGGGAGATAATCAGGGACCAGTTTGGGTCTCAATGTTGATCCTTGAAAAGCAGCTAAACTGTAGTTGTGTTTACTGGAACTGGACTGAATAGCAGTGGATTGCTTGGATTTGAGCGAGAAAGACCTCCACTAAGCTCCACCCCTTATATCCTCACATCGGGGGTCCACGCCCCCACAACCTTGAGCGTGCATTTAATAGGGCTGGGACTTTAACTCGTTAATTGCGATTAATTAATTTCAGAAAAAAAATGCACAAAAAAAATTGCGCTTTTTTTTGCACTCCAAACAGCTTGGAACCTCTCATTTGAAGAGTTCCCGATATACCAATAACGCTGATGCACAGACTACATTACAAGACAGGAGACTGCAGTGCTTTGTTGGCGTTAATTTTTGTTTAAATAAAAACACCGGATGGAAAACAAAAGCCCAGTTATGTGAAAATTGTGCAAGAAACAGTTTGTGTATCATCGCAGCTTTTGCAGCCTCTACAATCACCTTAATGCTAAATATGTAGCAGCTAGCACCTCAATGCTAAACATGTAGAAGCTGGCATCTCAATGCTAAACATGTAGCAAATAGCACCTCAGTGCTTACCATGTAGCAGCTAGCACCTTAATAATTAACATGCAGCAGCTAGCACCTTAACGCTAAACATGTAGCAGCTAGCACCTCAATGCTAAACATGCAGCAGCTAGTACCTCAATGATAAACATGTAGCAGCTCGCACCTCAATGCTTAACATGCAGCAGCTAGCACCTCAATGCTAAACATGTAGCAGCTACCATATTAGTGCTAAACATGTAGCAGCTAGCACCTCAATGCTTAACATGGAGCAGCTAGCACAATAATGTTAAACATGTAGCAACTAGCACAATAATGCTAACCATGTAGCAGCTAGCACCTTAATGCTAATCATGTAGCAGCTAGCACCTTAATGCTAATCATGTAGCAGCTAGCACCTTAATATTAAACATGTGGCAGCTAGCACCTTAATGCTAAACATGTAGCAGCTAGCAAGAACACTTGGACAGTGCTAGCTGCTACATGCTGTGAGCACATTGTCTCCAATCCACACTGGACAAGATGACAGGGTTTAAAGCTAACATGAATAAATCCACAAGTGACAAATAAACAAATCACTGGATAAATATTATCTGGAATATGAGGTGCTAACTTTATAGCACTTCATGATTTATTAGAGGGCCAAGCTCGCGGGGCCAGGGAACCGCGTATGTAAGCATACGTGGTTCCTTGGACCAGCGGTGCTAGGAACCCTATTGGATTTTTATTATTATAGCATATCAAAAACCTACTTTTTTGAATTCCTCTTTGGGGTTTTGTCCAATCAGTGTGAAACTTGGCACGTAGAGTCTTCAGTTGGACCTGATCTAAATTTTTTTAGCTAGCTAAAAAAAATTGCATAATTGTTGCATATCTCGGTCAAATTCATTGCTAACAACACCAAATCTCAGATCCTTGTTTGGCATGTGACTCTGGGGCTATGAGCCAAATTTGAATAAATTAGGCCTCTAGGGGGCGCCGCAATTATGAGAAATTTATATCTCCTAAATGGCACGACCAAATTTTTACCAAATTTACTGGGTATGACCATTGGTCATTCCTGGGACCGTATCTCAAAGTTAATTGTGATTGGTTAAAGTGGGTGTGGCTTATTACTACATAGCATATAAATAAACAAACCTTTATCTCAGCTGAAGTATTATGTTGAGGGCTGTGAAATTTACAGGGTAACTATAGAAGAGCACACAGATCACCCATACCAAAAAGTGCACCACTAGGTGGCGCTAGAATGGGCGCAAACGCATTTTGGCCTGTAACTTTCGCACTTTAAATCACATCTTCCAAAACTTCATATCCACCTGTTCACAGCAAATGGCACGTTGGCCTGTGTCCTGACGCTTGCCCCAAGTCCGTCATCCTTCGTAACATACTTCCACGGGCTCCGCGAAACCTGTGGGCCGAGTCGCGCGGGAAGGCTTGGCCCACGTTCATAACTGCTTGCACTTCTAGTTTTATTTGTTTTCTCTATTATTTGGAGATTGACAAAAGTACACATCAATATTCCCCTGATGGTTTAAACTAAAGGTGTCAGCAGCCCTTGGGACTAGTCTCACATACTGCAAAATGTTAATGGTTCAAGTCTGTTAAAAACAATTAATTACTTTATAAAGACACCCTGTTATATATCCATCTTTTTGATCTGCCACAATAATGTAATTAATTTAAATGAAAACACCTCAATTTGAGGGCTTTTCTCAGCAAATTTTAGGTGGAATTAAAAAATAAATTAATTAGATCAATTAATTACAGACCGTAATTAATTTATTACTGTAATTGCTTTTTTTTTTTTTTTATCTCTTGACAGCACTAGCATCTAATATAAAATAAGCCAATATCTGTCTAACAAAAAGACAGAAACTTTTCAGGCTATTCAGATGCCTCAGTTGACTGAATGACCATAACAGTGTTTTAATGCTACTGCTAGCAGTGCAGCTAATACATGTCCTCAGCCCTGAAATTGGGCCACAGTGTGACCTAAGAAAATGTCTTGAGTTGGAAGAATTCAGTTCTCCGTGTAGTGTGTCAAATCAAAATCCTGTTCCGTGTGTTTTTAAAGCACAAACTGATCAGATGTTGTATCAGTCAAAGTGACTAACAGTCAAACATCCTCGTGTCACAGATAATAAGGAAATCAAAAAGTGAAGTCTGACAAAAAGGATCCTGACTCTACTGGACAGTGTGACAGTGTGTTTGTGATGTTTAGGTGTGAGTTTATATTGCTTATTGATTAGGGTTAAGCAATCATGGGAAGGAAAACATAAGATGAGCCCAAGGCAACGGTAACAGACGTACAGTATGTGTCTTGTTACATAATTATCTTTATGAAAACAATATTTCATTCGTGTTTCTTTTACTGAAGCTTGATCCTGAAGTGAAGGTTCAAAAGGGTGAACTAAATCTAATAAAACAAGGTCAACTGGATGTTCAAACGATGAGACTGTGTCGCATGAGATTGAGGCCGTGTGTATGTGGTCTTCACACTGCAGTAGATCCTTCAATATAGGAAGAATCTAATTTCCTCACAGCTAAAAAAGCTCGCGGTGGGCTGATGCGGAGCTATCAGTCCGTACAAAATTGACCATGAAAGTCGCTCATTTCAGATCAAAGTCAATACAGGCCCTCTTGCCTTTCGTGTTCAATAGCTGCAGTACATTAGAGGTTATGAGCAGGCTTAAAGTGCTCTCTGCAGAAGCCCCAGCAGAGTACGATGACTATGATGAAGGTTGCTGTGTCTCGCTGGGGATAAATGGAACAATAGGAGAATTCCCTATATGCTCAAATACTATGGTTTTTCTTCCACCTTCAACTACGCAAATGACAAAAGGATTAAATAAGTAATCTGTGCCATTTTTAACAATTAACTAAACAAAAGAAAGAATTGGCCATTAGTCAACTTTAAAGTAGCATATAGGGCAGGATCAAAAAATAAGACTCCTATAGGGCATCATGGGCAACTGGCGGCCCAGGGGCCACATTTGGCCGCCAAAACAAAATTATAATTCATGAGGTTGGATGTTTTACGAAGAACAACACAATACACAAAACTCCAGAAACACAGAAAAACAACAGCAAAATGCACAAAATGCCAACAAAAATTACACAAAATGACAGAAAATTTGCACAAAATGACAACAATAGCACAAAAACTATAACAAAAAACACGTGATGACTCGAAAAATATACAAAAATTTGCCAAATTAACAAGAAAATAGGCAAAATTAATTCAAAAAGTCTAAAAACTAAAAAAAAAAAAAAAAAAAAAAAAAAAAACACCAAGAAAACCCACACAACAGGACTACAAAAACAAACCCTCTGTTGTTTAATGCTCAGATTGGTCTTTATTCTAAATGCTAACATGAATGTTGATAATGTGGACCTCCTCTCTTCATTAGTGTGACTGCAGTCATCAGCCATTAAAGTCTGATTTCATGTGTACATTCAAATTTTAGTCATATATATTACATCATTACTGTCAGTGGTGCCACCTTAGTGATAAATCCATCAGTGATAATTCAACAAACCACAGACTGATTTTCACCTCTATCAAGCATAGAAAGCAGCTTTAGACAACCATGCAGTAACAAATCCGCTCAACGCATTCAGGCAGAGTGCGTCTGAAAACATCTCAATTAATGTTTATGAACAAAGCAGCGTGACTCACTGTAATACAACAGTAATGGATGACAGGTCATTGGCCACATGTGTTCACAGACTGAACACCCCATTAAATGTTGGATATTTGTGCACAGTGTAAAGATCTGGGGTTTTATATGTTCATATGCATTTAGTCATTTCCCTGGTTCTGTTCTGTGTGTGGTTCCTATTGTCCCTTCTATTTATTTACAACCCTGTCTTGTCAGTTTACAAGTGCAGAGAGAGTAAGAATTCCCTCTGTTTCCTCCTGTTTCCACTCAGGTGTATCTACTATCCTGATTGCCTCCCTCTACTACTTAAACAGTACACAGGGCATCTGTTTTTGTGATGTCTCTCCAAACCTCTATAGCAGACAAGGTGGCCCTCAATTAAATTTATCTGGCCCCCAAAAATAAATGCACAAAATGGATCCATGAATCCACAAAATAATATCACGAATACACAAAATGACCTCGTAAAACGTGCAAAAATACAGAAAAACATACAAAATGACAACAAATACACAAACTGACCTGAGAAACTCAAAAGACGATTATTAAAATACGCAAACGTTTACCAGAAATTTAGAGAACACAAACAGAAAATTACAACAAAAATGCACAAAATGACTCAAAACACGCAGAATGACAGAAAAACTCATCAATCTTTTGTTTTTCCCCTTGTAATTTCTCTGATTGCTCATTATTCCAAATAATTTGGATAATGTGGCCCTTGGAACCGACGATTGCATGTTTTCGGCTCCCACTGTTGAGGTTATGCAAATTACATCAAAGGTATAATAATTAATCAATTAGTAATTTCATCTATCACTTCTTTTTTGATTTGATTTTTTAATCATTTTATTCTTGATCTAATGTTTTTACTGCTGATTTTTTATTTATTATTTCTGTTGCACGTTTTAATCATGTGAAGAATATTGAATTGCCTTGTGTATAAAATGAGTGATACAAATAAATGTACCTTTCCTTGCCCTATGACCCCATGTATGACTGTTACAAGCTAATATCACCCTTTAATATCTTTAATGATCTGTAATGAAAAAGGTAACTCGTGACCTGCCTCTACTCACAGCGTGGGAAAATGTGTTTCTCTCTGTGTGGAAAGGAGGACAATCTACAGTATGGCTTATTTTCTCCAACTAGAAACTGTAAATAAATGTATATCAACACCCTGAAAAATCAGGGGGATAAATGCACAAGTACATTAGCTTTTAGTTCGGTCAAATGTCAAGCTGTTTTATGTCAACTTGAGTTGTCTTTCTTGGAGAAAAAGAGACGAGCTTAAAAAAACCAAGAGACATCCCTTGGAGACATAAAATAACTGTAGAAAATTGGCACAAAGGTTGTTGAAATGCATTAAAGTATCAAGCACAGCGTGACACAAAAGACAGTGTTATTTGAAAACAAGAAACGGGGTCTGCTCAGTTTAAAGCTTTGTGTGGAAAAAGTACAAGGTTTTATAACATATTGGAAAAGCAACAATGAGCTTCTTAGACTTCCGCTCACTTTATTTCTTTTCTTTTTTTCTTTTTCAGCCAAATGCATTCGACTTGCTTGCATGTACGATGGAATCTCTGCCAACTCTTCTCAAGAAATTAGAGCACCGTGAGTTATCTGCACTGTTAGTATAAAACATCCCTTCATTTGCCTGGAAGATCTGTCTTTCATGTTCATACATATTGACATTACACATCTTCCATCCTTTTTTTTCTGCTTATCCATAGTTGGGTCGAGGGCACAGCATCCTCCGCAGCGAGGCCCAGATTTCACTCTCACAGCCACTTGCTCCAGCTCTTCTCAGGGTGATCCTGATGCATTCCCAGGCCAGCTCAGAGAGTCTCTTCGACAAGTCCTGGGTTTTCCTTAGGGCTCGCCTCCCTGAACCTCCTAATCAGGATTCCGAGCCACCTCATCTTGCTCTTCTCAAAGCACAGCAGCAGTGGCTCTAGTCCGAGCTCCTCTCGGATGACTGAGCTTCTCACCCTATGTCTAAAGACACTGTACATTTTTTTCCAATCGTTTTACTCAGCTCCAGCTCAAATTGTGAGAATCATATGCAGAGGCCGAATGTGCGCAACTCACGATTCATATTCTCACAATATACGCACCGACACTCTGACACCATCTGACTGCTCACACTGTACGGCCATACATGGCACGTCAGGGTCTTGTTACCGGAAATGTAACGTAAAAATCAGAAGTAGAAGAACTCTGAAGCCAATAAAACAGAAATAGAAGAACCCGGAAGTGGAGAGACACTTGCAAATCTCAGCAAAAAGATGTCCGTCAATTTCACAGAAGTCCTACGGTGTCCGCGCATGCGCAGTGTGAGAGTTTGAGGTAAGCCGGTCTGTGGCACTGCTTCAACACTGATACCCTCACGAGGAGCAACCAGGACTTCACACACGTATGATTGCGGATTGGGAGCTGGTCGTGAGGTGTTATCGCTTTTCGTAACCTCATGTATACTACACCATGCATACTACACCATTCGAATCGAGTCTACAACAGTGCAAACGTTGCACCAAATCGTCTGTCTATCTCTGGCTCCATCCTTCCCTCACTCATAAAGAAGACCCTGAGGTATTTAAACTCCACCACTTGGGGCAGCACCCCATCCCCATCCCGGAGAAGGCACTCCACCTTTTTCCAGTCGAAAACCATGAACTAGAATTTGGATGTACTGATTCTTTTCCCAGGCGCTTCACACTCTACTGTGAACCGATCCAGTGAGAGCTGAAGGTCACGGTCTGATGGAACCAACGGGACCACATCATCCACAAAAAGCAGTGAGGCCACCAAACCAGACCCCCTCAACACCCTGGCTGCACCTAGAAATTCTGTCCTTAAAAATTGTGAACAGAATCGGTGACAAAGGGCATTCCTGGCATTGCGTGGACATCGGGGGCAGTGCCTCTGGACTAGCAGAACCGGGGTGGTGGGCCCTCTTTATAAGAAGGGGTTTCAGAGAGTGTGTGTGTCTATTCAGGGGCACTAGAGAGGGGGATCCGCCAGGTCGAACCTCAAATTCGGAAGGAGCAATGTGGTTTTCGTCCTGGTCGTGGAACTGTTGACTAGTCCTTGAGGGTGCATGGGAGTTTGCCCAACCAGTCCACATGTGCTTTGTGGACTTGGAGAAGGCATTCAACCGTATCCCTTGGGGATTCCTGTGGGGGTTCTCCGGGAGTATGGAGTATCGGACCCCATGATACGGGTCTTCCGTTCCCTTTACGACCAGTCTCAGAGCTTGGCCTGCATTGCCGGCAGTAAGTCAAACTCGTTTCCAGTGAGCAACATTACACACAGGTAGATGAATTTCTTGAATGTTTAAATATAAAACAACAGATAACAGTTATTATTGCCTTGGCTGATTTTTCCTTGCGTTTCCAAGAGCCTGAACACCATTTCTGCATCAACAACTCAATCAGCGTCTTTGTTTGTTTCCTCCGTCCAAAACATTTACCGGTAGCCTGATTGATTAATGGCATTTTAGTTTTCCCAGCATGCAGTATGAGAAACCCAAGAGTGTTCTGATGTATGTCCTCTAATTAGAAAGAGGCAGTTAATGAGCCTCGTTTGGGTTCGTAAAACTAATAAAGGAAATCTTACACAGAGGTGAAGCCCTCTGGCAATTACATAAGTTACAAGACAAGCAGTATTTTTTTTTTTCTGAGCGCTTCTCGGGGCGCTTCCGTGCCAAGAACAAATTGTTAAGTGTCTTCATTACCTGAGATAAATTTGTCTGTTACAGTCTTCAATTGATCAAGATTGATCAGAGTTAGGAAACTCTCAGCATGTGCCACGTTCATTAGGAACAATTAATGTTTTTACACAATAGCAATTATAAACAGCAGGAAAAAAAAAAGATTTTATATGTTTGTCACTGTTTATTGCTCTCTCTTTAAATGACATTATTGTATTTTCTTTTCAACCCAGTCTTAATTATTTTCTGTAAATGTACATTAAATGTTAACCACCTAACATTACATTTTGCCCTTAAGACATGTGATAATAGTCAAGGTGCTGCTAACTGGCTTCATTTTAGCTTTTATTTTGCAGGTTTTCCTGTTGCGATTTATTTAGAATCATATTTCTAGTTTTAATTTTTACACAAAAATGAACAATTAGCATTCATCAATTATAATGCTTAGAAATCATCAACAAAAATGGGTAATAAATGAAACCAAACTTAATTTAATCAAATCCTGAAAGCAAAGTACAGCAATTGTGCATCTCTTTTTTTTTTTTTTCAAATTACAAAAATTAATCAAACTCAACCAGCAACTGTCAAGCTAAAGTAAATAATATAAAACAGACAACAAAAGTCTTTAATAAACGTAGAATAACTTTTAGGGTCTTAAACAATCAACTGCTGCCAACAAACACTTGCTACTCTGACCAATCAGAGAACTATCACAGACACGACCACACTGCATCATTGGCCTTAAAGGTCCCATATCATGCTATTTTTCACCCATCTCCATTTGTTCCACAAACATAGTATTTGAGGTTCATTTTCTCAAACTCGCCTGTTTTCCAGAGTTTTAGCCTCTGAAAAGTCACTTTCTGAGCAACTCTACACAAACAGGCTGATTTGTGTCCTACTTATCCATATTCATGAGTGGGCGTGTCTACAGACAAGACACTGACTTAATTCCTCCTCCCCGCACGGCGACGTAGGGTCAGAGGATGGCCCGCCCTCCTCCCACCCACTCCGTAGCCGAGTTCATGCTGCTTTATAAACACGAGACAGAGTGTGGGGGCGGAGCGTTTGCCGGTACATACATAGACTGTAGAAAATACATGCATAGCACTGTGCGAAGAACGCTGAAATGCTCACCTTTGTGGGCGTGTACTGTTTACATGTCAATCACGGCAGAGAGCTTCCTGGAGGCGTGGCTTCCCCAGCTCAGTGCAGCGTCAAATTCGTTATCAAAGTGGGAACGCGTCATCAAATTGTAGCGAGGTGTTTGAGCAAACCACCCTCTAACTAACGATTGAGGGAATCAATGAAAAAAACCCTTTGGGCATGTGTATGAAGCCGAAATAACACTATCATGTTTAAAGCACAGAAAAGTTGATTTAGATTAACATGGGCCCTTTAACCAGGATACACACAAGAATTTTCTAAATCTGAAGAGAGTTTCAGACGCCACACATGTCACAGAACAGATTTGATTGTAGTGTGTGTGGTGCGCTCTAATAATCTCAACACAGCACAAATAACGACTATCCAACTTTCTCCAAACCAGAAATATTGTGATTAAACAAGACACTTTTTTCTTGCACTTTGTCTGAGCTGTCACGACTGTGCATTTCCATGACGTGGGATCAATGAAGTTACAACGTGACAACAACGTGACAACAACGTGACAACAACGTGAGCTAAATTTTAACCTTCTACTTTAAAAAGTGACTTGGAATGCTACTTGAAGTCAGAGTTCCAACTCGGTAAAGTCGGGAAAAAATATATAGATATACCCGTCAGCCATGTTTGAGGTACAGTATTTCATTGTGCTGCCACTGAGCTTGGATTAACTCGGAAATCGGAATTTTCAACTCGGAAATCCTAAAGGTGCACTCATTTTCTAATCCTGTCAACAATTTACATCAAATTCCATTTCAGTTCATACTCGATGGGTGCTTTATTTCAATGTGGGGGGATTCTGAGGGGAATTAACCAGGCATGAAAGATGGATTCTCCTGATGTTCACAAACACCAGAATCCATCTTGTGCTGTTCCCACCTTTGCCTTTCAAATCTGAACCGAACTGATTTGAACCAATCATGAGGCAGTGTTGTGGTTTAGGGCGGGATATGTGTGTGACGAAGGCAGAAGCTCCGAAGCAACACTGGCGCATGTGCAGTTGCGGGGAGAGGAATTAGCTGGGCTACCGCTATTAGCATAGCTCCGAATCAAAATAGAAAGATGTCGACGCAGGAGGATCGTTAACGTGCCCATAACTCTCATACTTGTGTTGCAAAAACAGCAAAAGTAACTCAACGACATAATGACCGCAGCATTACTATCCCAAAAGAACGTTTTCCCCAGCGTCTCTGCGGCGCATGCCGATGATGACATCATCATTTGTTATCGTGTGATTGGCTAAAACAAATCATGGTGGACAGGCGATTCGCCCAATCAGCTTCAAGCATTCTGTTCATGTCCCTCCCTGGAATAGCTGTCAGCAACTATTAAAAATAAAATAAAATGATGAACTATGAACTTTGGAACTGAGAACTCAGTACAACATTTTGAATTACGAACTATGAACTGAATTTGTTTTTTTTTTTTCTTTAATTTGTCAACTGAACTTTAAACTAGCTAATGTAGAAAATGTACTTCTCCAACACTGGTTGCCACCTCAATAGTGTCAGCTGCCTTTTTTTTCTGCAAGTGGGTCATACTTCAACTTAATTTCATAAATTCAGTGCCAATTAAAATAATCACCATAACCTGGCAAAAACTAAAGCAAAGGCAGGATCAGTTGATCCAAAATGAAACATGCAGATAATTTAAGTAGGCTATTATCATTTAATAATTTCATTTAAGGATTGTTGATGTCTCTTTGAGTTTTGGCTGTGGTTCAGCCAACTAAAAGAAATTAGACTTCCTACCACATCATTTAGGGTTTAAAAGTTGTGAACTATTTATTTATTTATTCTTTGCTTTTTGACAACTGCCAAAGAAGTAGTTCCAAATTTTGAATCCAACTTTTGATATTCTGCTGCCAATCATCCTCCCTGTACCAAGATGTGGCTGCGATCAAGATAAAGATTGAAGTGTGGTAAAAAGTAGTTTGTGCCAAATCTCTGACACCGACTACAGCAGAGGGGCCACAGGAGGTGCGTTGCCAATGGTGTTCACTGCGTTGCAACATCTTTGAAGAGTTACCATCAAAGCACAGGCAGGTTTGATGTGAGTGTTGCTGTGAAACATCCAGGACAGCTTGAATTTAGGGAAGCGGATGCTAAAAGTGCCCTGAACTGATTGCTGCAGGCTTTGCTGGCGCCAGGGACACAATAACCATCCTCTCTCTGTAGATTGTTCTGTGTTTTTGTCATAAAAATATAATTGATACATTCCACAGTCTTCAATGGCATTCAAGTTCTTTTGCTCAAGGGCACCATATGTTGGAGAAATTCTGACTTTTTTATCCCCACAGACATGTTTTTGCTTTTCCATCCTCAGAGCAGTCAAGGTGCCAACAGTGCAGAAACACAATGTTCGAGCATTCAGGAGAAAAAGAAGAATAAATGAACTCACGCGTAAGTCAAGGAAACATAAAAGCAATCAGCAGACGCCTCTGAAGAATGCTGGCAGTTGACAGTCGAAACATGTCAGAAGGTCAAACAAAATTGCTGAAAAAAATGTCTGAATAAATGAAACCATAATATATTACTTAAAAAGAAGACAAAAATAACTGACGTGGAAGTCAAGATAACAATCAAAGCAATCAGCAGATGCCTCTGAAGAAGACTGGCAGTTGACAGTCAAAAAATGTCAGGAGATCAAAGTAAATTTCTCGAAAAACCGTTGTCTGAATAAATGAAAACATAATATATTATTTCAAAAGAAGACAAAAATAACTTGCAGGACTTATTATGTAGAAGTCAATGAAACATCAAAGTGATCAGCAGATGCCTCTGAGGAAGACTGGCAGTTGACAGTCGAAACCTGTCAGGAGATCAAAGTAAATTTCCTCAAGAACAGTTGTCTAATAAATGAAACCATAACATATTATTTAAAATAAACTTACGTGGACGTTATGGAAAAATCAAAGCAATCAGCAGATGCTTCTGAAAAAGACTGAAAGTTGAAAGTCAAAACCTCCCATGAGTTCAAAGTGAGTTTACTGAAAAAAAATTGTCTAAACAAATGAAACCTTGACATTGTATTTAAAAATAAGATTAAAAAAATTACTTATTCCGTGGAAGTCAAGGAAACATCAAAGCAATTGGCAGACGCCTCTGATGAAAACTGGCAGTCGAAACATGTCAGGAGATCAAAGGAAATTTCCCTGAATAAAAGAAACCTTAACAGATTTTAAAAGAAGACAAATATGATGGGCTGGAAATATTCAGGAGGTTGATTGTAGGAATGAGGAGCAAAGAAAGGAGGATGGAGTAAATTAAAATGGCATAAAAATGAGAGGAACGCCTCTTCTGACTTTTATTATCCTTTTGTTTGTTTTTTTAATAGCTTTTGTTTCACAGGTTGGCCAATAGTATAACATTAAATGGAAAGGGTTGGAACAAGCACATTATAGGTTTAAGGAACTCATTTTGCAGATAAAAGTTTGTTTGTTGATGCTGTACATCTGAACCTGTAGTTTACAACCTTTAATCAACAAGACAAAGATCAACAAGAGAGTAAATAAAAATGAGCTGCTTTCTTTTATTACACAACAAATGTACCAATAAATCTCGAGAAGTCGTTTAGGGAACGCGTAGCTTAGAAGATGATTTTTAATGAAAAAAGAGAAGTGATCTGGACATAATTCAGATTCCTGAACTAGACGTGACATTAATATTTTTATTGTTTAATCACATAATGATGGGATTAAACTTAACTCTCCTATTATCCTCAAATATTACCAACACATTTTACCCTTGGGGTCAATCTGACCCCAGGAATATTTGCTTTCAGAAAATTATTTTCAGGAAATTGTGGACTAATGTAATTAGTTTATTTTAATTAAAAACATGTATGATATTTTATTATAAAATACATGCAGACGGCATCTCATCGACTTATTTTAGCTGGTAAAATAGAAAATAAATGTCTACAAGAAATTAATGTATTCATATTATTAAGAATTATTATTATTATGAAGAATTATTATTATTATTATTATTATTATTATTATTATTATTATTATAACTTCATTTATTACCTCCTAGGATTTATTTGTGAATATTTTCACTTCATTATATGACTATTTTATATGTTTATTAATATAAAATAATAATATCAGCATATTTATACAGACTGAAATTGTAATGACTTGTATCTGTGATGAAATTGCAAAAGAAAAATCCTCAAATGGGGAAAATAGAAAACAAAACATTTTTATTTACTGTACGTTATTGAATGTCAATGTCTCTTAACCACTCTGTTAGATTCCCTCCCTCTACTGTTCCTTAAAATTCCCATACTCCCATATTTCATAATACATTTATTGTATTCAGCTGGTGCTATATATATATATATATATATATATATATATATATATATAAATAAAGATCCCTAAGATGCTGTTGCAGTCTGAGGAATTGAATGACTGCTGAAATAATTTGGTTTATATAGTTCCATTAACATGAGATAAGCCTCTAAGCTGGTCTTAAAACCATGCTAATGATTTAAACAAATAATAATGAAACCTTGTAGAGCAGATGAAATAAATTAATTACATGTGAGGCATTCATGTCTAACTAATAATGATGTTCTGTATAATTTAATGATTAATTTAGAGTGATTAAGCCCTTACCATCATTAAAAGTAATCACAAAGGTTCTGGTAAATTCCAATATAATGAATGTCCCACAACAGGAGCAGAAATGTACAGTGTATTAACCAGTGTTCATTTTGTCAACTCATAATTTTAAGTGAATTACTCGACCATGACTAACTAAAAACAGGAAAAAAAAAACAGAAGAATACATTTGTATTTTGGTCAACTCAAAGACTAAACTATTATTCTGTCACACCAATCAGAACTCATGTGATCGTGTGGTTTTACGCAGTTAAATAATGAAATATGTGTGTGTGTGTATTTACTCTGAACATTAATATTATCCCATATATGGTAGATCAATGGTAGCTGAATCTTTAGAATGTGCATTAACTCTCATTCTATATATTTAGTCAACTATATCTGTAACAGATTTAGTCAACCAAAACTAGACTATAACAGAAATAGTCCCAATGACTACGTTTTAACTAAAATTACATTGTATTTTAGTCAAAAGATGAACTAAAACTAATCAAAATGTGTCATTTGTGATGAACAGAGCGTCTCTTCCATTGAGTTTGAATAGAGGCAGTCAGAAAATAAGAGGAAGATAAATAAAAAGAAGATGATCTATTTATTTTACTGCTACAAACAACAGCGGTCATAAATAGGCATGTTTTCAACACAGCAGTAGAGAAGTAATTTTGGGCTTTTCTATTATTTTTGTCTTTCATTTCTACCTGCATTTTTAAGCTAACAAAAGGATCAAACAAGGAAATGTAATATTGCTGTGTCATATTTATTGTAAGTTACTGTATACCAACAAAGTCAAACTTTGTGCTATAAAACACCTGTAAACATCCTCAACGCCTGTTGATATCAGAAATACTTTATTGATCCCAGGTGGAAAATTACTTCTTTATTAAAACTCTTCCCAAACTCTGGAGACAAAAGGCGTTTCCCTCAAATTACAGTTACTGTCTATCTTTTGATAAGAAATGCTAGCTATGGGCGATCGTGGCTCAGGTGGTTGAGGGTCGTTTTCTGATTGAGAGGTTGGGGGTTGGATCCCAGTACCTGACTATGTGTCGAAGTGTCATTGGGCAAGACACTGAACCCTAAGTTGCTCCCAGTGGTTGACTAAAGCCTTGCATGGCAGTCCTGTCCCACTGGTGTGTGAATGTGAGAGTGATTGGGTGAATGAGCTGATATGTAAAGCGCTTTGGGACTGCTTCAGTGTGGTGATAAAGCGCTATATAAATCAAGTCCATTTACCATTTTAGCGAATTTTTCTATCAACATTCAGAGCTTTCCTCAGCAGCCCTGCTGGTAGAGCACAGTGTACCAGACGTAAAACCCAAACACTGCGTTTTATGAGTTTACAATGGAACTTTAAAAACTGTTCCAAACCAGTTCTAATGCAGTTCATATGTATTTCTCATGCAGTTCTATTCACAGGAACGTACGGTGATTTAACTAAGATCTTTCGAAATAATCAAAGGTACCAAGATCAGTGCAAATGATTCAGAACCATGGACAGCTCCGACCAAAGAAAATCACGGTATTTAAAAAAAATTAAAAAAATCAGGTCCATGGACAGCTCTGATCAAAGGTAATGTCAGTATTAAATATATATATATATATATAAATAAAGTCAGGACCATGGACAGTTCTGATCAAAGGTATTGTCAGTATCAAAATATATATATTTTTTAAAAAATCAGGACCATGGACAGCTATGATCAAAGGCAATGACAGTATTTTTTAAAAATAAAAATAAATCAGGACCATGGACAGCTCTGATCAAAGGTATTGTCAGTATCAAAATATATATATTTTTTTAAAAAAATCAGGACCATGGACAGCTCTGATCAAAGGTAATGTCAGTATTTTTTAAAAATAAAAATAAATCAGGACCATGGACAGCTCTGATCAAAGGTAATGTCAGTATTAAATATATATATATAAAGTCAGGACCATGGACAGTTCTGATCAAAGGTATTGTCAGTATCAAAATATATATTTTTTAAAAAAAATCAGGACCATGGACAGCTCTGATCAAAGGCAATGACAGTATTTTTAAATCAGGACCATGGACAGCTATAATCAAAGGCAGTCAGTATATATTTTTTTTTAAATCAGGACCATGGACAGCTCTGATCAAAGGTAATGTCGGTTTACAAAAAAAAGATTCAAGACCACAGACAGCTCCGATCAAAGGAATTATGTCAGTACAAAAGATTTAAAACCACAGACAGCTCTGCTCAAAGGTCATTATGTCAGCAGAAAAGACTTGGGACCACTGACACCTCTGGTCGATGGTAATGATGTCAGTACCACATATTTAATCTCTGATCAAAGGTAATATCAGTACAAAAGATTTAGGAACACAGACAACTCTCAAAGGTAATGTCAGTACATCTCTCTTTATCTTTTTGTTGATTTTACTCTTTTGTTTTCTTCTCTTTCATGAAACTCTCTTTTCTTATTTTGTTATTTGAGCATTAGTTTAGTGAGCATAATGCTCTGGTAGTGATGCGTGTGTAAAATGTACTTGTTGATATAAAACGCCTACACTTAACTATGTGTCTGTGATTCATGTCATCAATATTGTTTTGCTATAGGAGAGTATATAGTTTGACAAGTATTTACACCCTGAGCTAGTATGAATTATTAATAACAGCCACATAACGTTATTATTCCTCTCTAAGGATGGCATTCTGGCAAAAGACTAAACATATTGAAAATACAACCTTAAAGCACATTTTCTTACACACACACACACTATGAGAAATAGACGTGTAATTATTCATTATTAATAGCTGAAAAGCAGCTTGTCTTTCTGATTCACATAGATCAAAGTTTTGATTGTTCTCTATCTGCCTCGTCTGTTTTAATGAGGGACTTTGTTACAGTCTGAACTGCTTGTGATGTCGATGCTGGGCTAACAAGTTCAGGATTGTGCAACGCGACAAACACGATGGTGACATTATCGTTTTTCCTTCATGTCACCTTCAGATTAAGTTCTTGAAGAAAATCCTTTAATGCAGCAGCTGTTCTAATGTGTCATTCTCAGCCATGGACGAAACAGCAGCCGATAGACTAAAAGTTATCAGACCTTACTTCCTGTACAGACTCGCTCTCAGAACAAGTCTAGAAAGAAGTCCTCGAAGCTTTTGTAAATCACAAATGATGGGGTGGGATAGGGTGAGAGGCTCAGTCATCTGGGAGGGGCTCAGAGTAGAGCCGCTGCTCCTCTGCATTGAGAAGAGCCAGATACCTCCCTAGTGAGGCGTTAAGGGCATGTCCCTCCGGAAGGAGACCTCGAGGAAGACCCAGGACACGCTGGAGACACTATGTCTCTCGGCTGGCCTGGGAACGCCTCGGGATCCCCCCGGAGGAGCTGAAAAAAGTGGCCAGGGAAAGGGAAGTCTGGGCTTCCCTGCTAAGGATGCTGCCCTCGCAACCTGACATCGGATAAGCAGAAGAAAATGGACGGATGGATGGACCCCTTGACCCCTGATGTCACCAACCCGAGTGTGCAATTATGAAAAGCCATTTCAGTCACAATTAGCAGTTTTCATAATGTATTAGATTGAGTTGAACTGATGTGACAATACAATATTCAATAACATGAGAGAAAATGCTTTAAAATGCTGGAATTTATCTTAATGTGTTTTATTGCTCAAGGCTTGGAAGCAAGCAAAGCAGAGAAATTGCATGATGATTGAAGCACAGGATATGGCCTCTGGCAAATATTGTACACAAGGCCATTAAAGATCCTTCTTTACCCACTACTTTTATTTTGTAAAGTTACATTGCCTGCACTGCTAATAAATAAAGGGAATATATAGAATATCATCACACCAATATCTACCTGTTAATTTAGGGAAACAATTGTTTAAATGTGACTAAGAACAGCAGGTAGAATAGAGAGTACAGGTGAACAATGCCAGTAATCTGACGATACAGTGTGATTCACAATACAATATACATCCTGATATATCCCAATGCTAAATACGATATTCATTGCAATATATTGCAACATTTATTTATTGATCTATTTATTTTCTCAACTTGTCTGCACATGCTGTCATAGGTCAACACTATACATCTAGTGCAATCATTATGTGACAGCAAAATTATTTATCATTGCAATTACATAAATGTATTTATTTTTTCTATTTATAATATTGGGATATTAATAGTTACAAATTTCAAGTTTCCAAGTACAAAATGGCATGAATTACAATCTTTTTTTATAATTTTTTTTAATTTTATTTTTTAACATAACTAACTCTCATTCAAGTACTAATATATATATAAAAAAAAAAAAAGGTTGTCAAATTAAATTTTTCACAAAAGCTTCTACAACATTTCTTTAAAAAGAAGTAGTAACCACATACATCTATAAAAGTTCCCAGTATGCTTTAAAAACAAAAAAAAAAAATAGTATTAATATAATAAAAATAAAGTGCAATCAACTTCCAGCTAAAATGCAATAAGGTCTGATGGTGCGTTCACTGACACCTAGTGACCTGGTGTTCACGCGCTATGCATTTTTTGTCAAAAAAACATGATTAAAAAATTGATATTTTATATATTGTATTTTGGATCAATACGATAAAGGCACAGTGAAATATTGCGATATATCGCCAAATCTATTTTTTCTTACACCCTTAATATAGAGGCAGTTAGCATACAGCTAGTGATTTTTTTGGCTAGTTTTGCATGAACCAGTGCTTTTTAACACAAACAACTGCATGAGTCACAATCTGTATCTCACAGGAAGATCAGATTTCTATTTTTATAGATTCTGTGTTTGCTTTGCCTTTTAGCCATAAAACAAAAAAAGAAAAAAGGTGGAAAAGAAATCAGCATGAGATCAGAGGGGAAGAATATGTTTTACTCTTTACAAAAAGTGCTTAACATAACCCCAACAAATGGCCTACAACACTCCACGAGTGCATGCGTTAGCAGAGACATTGGAACCCACAATATGTTCAGCTCAACCAGTCATCCCAGCATTCTCAGTGCCTGATGTATTTTCATAAACACTGTAACTGCTTGTACAGTATGTAAATGGTGAATGGACTTGATTTTATACAGCGCTTTATCACCACACTGAAGCAGTCCCAAAGCGCTTTACATATCAGCTCATTCACCCAATCACTCTCACATTCACACACTAGTCGACCACTGGGAGCAACGAAGGACACTTCGACACATAGTCAGGTACTGGGATCGAACCCCCAACCTCTCGATCAGAAGACGACCCTCTACCACCTGAGCCACGGTCGCCCACGAGAATGCTTAGAAATCTTGTTGTGGTCCAGAGAGCTGCGACTTCTTCATGAGACTGGATTCTATCAGCAGCTCACAATGATAAAGGTGTGATGCTATGGAACTGCAGATTGATTGAACTGAGAACCTCCAGGCCAACATGCATCATTGCCTTCGCTTTGAAAGCAATGACTGTCCATGAGCTGAGTGATGAGCAGAATTAGGTCTGACTGCTGATCTCCCTGGAGACGAGTCAGGAAGACACTCAGAGGATTGAGTGCAGCCACAATTTATAACCACATTATAGACTGTCTAGGCCCAAGGTTCCCAAACTGGGGTACGGGTACCCCCAGGGATTTTTTTTGTTTTGTTTTGTTTTTTTTTTTTTTCGGCAGTCTTCATATATAACTACCTACCCCATCACAACAAAACAAAGTATTGTTCTCTACATAATGTCACACACACAAAATATTTAATATTACTATTTTCACAACATACAGTTTCATATATACAGTTTATGCATTCATATCAAACATATATACATACGTGTTGTACACACATGCATATATATGTACATATAATTAATATACTTTTTTCATATTTACAACACAAATTTAATCAATTAAATTTAGAGTGGCAATATACAAATAAATAAAAATATGTATTATTAATAAAATATTTTATACATATTATATATTATTGCTGTCCTATAGGTCATTGTTGCTCTTCCTTCTTATACTTAGTAATGATATATGATTTAAAAAGCTTTTTAAACTGGTTTATGTTGGTGCTTTGTTTTATTTCATCTCTTTAGACAGTTCCAGTTGGAAGAAAACCTTTAGTTGCTTTTTGAATCATTTGGACAGTTTTGAGTTTGATGAGATGTGGGAGTTTTAAATCTGGTGTTTTTAAGAATAATGTGTTCTCTCTGTTATGTATCAGTCTGAAATCAAAAACAGTGTGACAAAATTGAAAACTCTAATATAAATATAGCAGCAGTCAGGAACCTCCATGCATTGCCACAAATTACACATTGGCATCTGTAACACTGCCCTCTAGTGGTGACAAAAAAGCACAAATATGGTGAGCGCTACATTGCTTTGCGCTAGCCAAACGTGCTTAATGCTGCGAACTTGTGTGAAAGTGGATTTTCAGCTTTGAAAAACATAAAAACAATTAAACAATTAAAGACTCGGACGCTCAAATTCATCCAAATATTGCAGAATTCTGTCTGAACCACAGGTCTATGGGAAATGTTTTATTAATAAAATAAATAAACCTTGTTTAATGACTTCCTAGGCCTTGACTTCTTTGATAAAATAGTGATTTTTTAAAACTTTAATAATATACAATAAATGAGCTTTCCTAATGCATTTTTCTAAGTACTATCTTTCAATTCAGTTCAAAGGTTTGCAATCATTGCAATCACTTCAATCACTTCAGACAAATCTGGGCGCTCCAGACATCATCAAACATCATCAATACACACCCACACAAACCAGACCTAAAAACATGATATACATGTTAGAAACCATTGCTGCTGCTGAAAAGCCTTTAAATAAATTAGTTGTTTTATTTTGACTGGAGCTGATTCTGGCTATAGGTGGACTACGCAATTGCATTTGTCCCTATAAGCCACTAAAGGTCTAGGGGATCTAAAGCAGCGATTCTCAACTGGCGGGTCGCAAACCTGTACTGGATAGGTCGCGGACAGCTGGTCAAAAATAAATAGATAATGTCTCTCATGTTGGACTTGTCTTTTATTTTGAAATAACATGCTGTGAAATGCATGTTGCACAGGAAAATATATGAATTTATGTTTTAAAAAAATATTATGTGTGTTTTAAACAGCTATTTAATGACCATGGCAAAATGTAGGTTCCAGTGTGAGACCAATGAGACCCTTATTAATACTTTATCCCATATCTCTCATTTTCTTCTTACTTATTCCTTATTATTACCTATCACTACTTTATTTTCATAAAAAAAAAAAAAAAATAAAAAAAGGTATGGCATATGAATGAATTAAAACACAGTCATAAACCGTGCAGTGTTTTTGAGTTGTGTGTGATTATGTCCTGTGGACATGGATGGGTCATCAGCTGGGCTCCATCATTCATGGACGTTTCTCTCCTTTAATACTAATAAATCTCTAAATAACGGAGCAAAGGTTAGACTTTCTCACTGTCCATGAATCTGAAGCTTCCTCTGCAGCCATGGCCAAGCTGCCCTTTTCTGCCACCTCAGCATTATTTATCCCGCCTCAGCTGGCCATAGGACAGAGCTGTCTATCAGTCCGACACAATGTGCCTGAGGCCTGAGAGTTTCACAAAGAGAAAAAGGTTCCACCTTTGCTCCTCCCATGGCCTATGGGCCAACTCAAAGCAGCTCTTCCAACCACCTTGATGTGTTTCAGCCTTGTCCACCTCCTCCTGGGCTTTCCACTGTGTCTCTTCTTATCTGGGTGCAAGTGTTCTTTCCAACAGGGCGTCGGATTCTCTTACTTCCAGCACCATCTGAACCTTCTCCTGCTGATCACAAAGGCATTTGCAGCATCTCTGCAATGTTTGCCCTCCTGTCCATCAAAGGACTTTCAGTACAGTGTACATTTTAGGACATTCTCAGGTCTCAGCAGTTTTTCTGATACCTGATATCTCACCGTAATTTTTCAGACCAAACGGAATCATGACTCAGCAAAACCTCCATTAGATGAAAAAGCGTCACTTGTCAAACCAAAAGCCGTCAAATGACACGGCCTCAGGCGTCAAAATAAAAGTGGTCAGACTCAACGGCCTCAGGATGTATAACACAACATGAAGTTGTATAATGTAGAACTCACGGACGGAGTAAACACCACACAGACCATCAGTACCCGATTCTATCAAAAAAATGGATTTGGTAATATATCGTAATTGTACACCGCGCCATTATTGTATCAATCCAAAAAATGTCCAAATTGATCTTTTAAATGACTCGTAAAGTGTCTGTTGAAAGTATGTATTCACATAGTGGGAGGAGCTTAATTAGAGTTGTGAATTATGGCCAAATGAGTATATGTTTGAAGATTGGATGTACAAAGAGGTGTACATACATTGTACTCTGTAGTGTAATAAAGGGCTATATTTGTGGGTGCAAAGTAAAATAACGTGTGTGATTTCCCTGGTTTCAGACATGCACATGATAAATGTGTTTGTTTTTTTAATTATTTTATATATTTTTGGTTTGGTGTATTTTTCTGTATTGTATGTTTATTGGAGTCATTGTGTATTTTTGTATCTTTGTGTTGTCTTTTTGTGCTTTTTTTGTATAATTATTGTTTTTAGTTGCCATTGTAGAGTGATTCTGGAGTCATTTTGTGTATTGTTATTGCTTTTTTAGTGTTATTTTGTGTATTTTTTGTATAAATATTTCGTTTTTTAATCATTTTCACATTTTTGTTGTCGTTTGGTGTATTTTTCTGTAATGTATGTGTTTTGGAGTCATTTTGTGTGTTTTTTGGAGCCTTTTTGTATAATTTTGTGCATTTCTGTTGTCGTTTTGTGTACTTTTTGTATAAATAAAGTTTAGTTTTGTTTTATTTTACTCATTTAGTATATTCTTATTATAAATAGCTTATGTGTGTGGTGAGGGCGTGTTTTGAGATGTGTGTGTGCTCGAGCGCACTCTTTCTTCGCCCGCGGTGACGGTGGATGGATGCACACACTGAGACTATATGCAAGCTGCGGGTGCGCACTCGGCTGTAGTGCATACGCGTGACTATAACATGACTACGGTGTGCAGTGATTGGCTGTAGTGCGCCACGTGACTAAAGGCTCCGGCAAAGTTGGATTTTTTTAATGAAATTAATCATTAAATTGACTATTTTAGTCCCATGTTGCACAGTTTTGAACCAAGTGACAGCTATGTAGTACGTATGAACTCTGTCTGTCCCTGAACGCCAGAGATATTTGAGGCACATATATACACACAGATTCCTTGCTTTCATAGATAGATGTTTTTTTAAAAAAAAAAAAATAAATAATTAATTGCACCAACATATGCATTTTTTTTTTTAAGAATCTTAGAACTTAACAGAATCAGAATGAAAATCAAATTCTCTAAAATGTAATTTCACAGTTTGATAAACATACCACTTGTTTTTGATATTGGTACATGAATTACAGTTAGTTACCATTTACTTGTTCTTTAAAAAATAATAAAATAAATTGTATTCCATACCATTTTGTACTTGGAAAAGTGAAATTAGAATTAATTAATATTGCGATGTATCGCAATGTATATCGTATTGTTTAGTATCCAATAGTAAGTATAGTATATACTTAGATATGTTATTAGATAGATATGTTTTTAGTGTGTTTTACAGCTGTACAGTCTGTATCAGACCTAGCCTCCTAAATTCATCAGGACAGCATTCTTTTCATATTATCTAAATATCTTGATGCAACCGCTGGTGAGTTACGCATTTCAGGTCTTCTTCTTTGGAGCCAAAGTCAGTTATTTTGTGACAAATATAGACGTATTCGTCTCTGTCAAAATGAGCTCAAAATCATGATGAGAAGTGAAGAACGTGGGGCGCTGAGATGATACTGAGATCCTGTGGGAGTTGTTTGTGTACTCCAAACGTCCAACGTTTTACTTTGCTTCAAGCCCAGGTTGTCAGCGCAAAAGTGCCAGAATCTATCTACTTTAGATATTGTCCAATGAATAATTAAAACCCTGAGCCTCTCACGTCACGAGATGTGTACATCGCTTTGAACAAGCTGCGGAGGAAATGAATAAATACATAAATTGTGTGTGTGTGTGTGTATCATGCTGGCATGGAAGCCACAGAATTGAAAGTATACAGGAGGATGAAAGCAAGAGGTAATTTAACCAAAAAGCATGAAGTGTGTGAAAAGCTGGTGAACCTGTTTAGGCTGAGAGCGTTTGTGAAGTGATGGATCGTAGCAGAGAGCGGAACAAACTAATGCCTCAGTTTGACTTCATGGGGCTTTATGACAACTTCACAGATTGTACCTTTACACCCCATTAAATAAGGTGCTCGGCATGAATGAGATCATTTTAGAGATTAAAGATGCATCTTTGGCCATGTTTGGAACCAGTCAGAGAGGTGATTGTAAATGGTTGTAGACTATATTTTCTACTCTAAAGTATAACATTTTAGTAAAACGCAACCGTCAAACATTTAGCTGATATTTTTGGTTGATGTTGGTTAATAGCAATAGGCTACATACTGTATCATGTGTTAAACATAGCATTTTACTGGGAATCTTTACCTTCAGGAACTGACATTTTCAACTTTTCTTAGGACAACATGTGACACATTTGGCATCGGCTAACCATCCAACCATCTTCAAACCCACTTGCTCCTGTTTTACAGGGTCACGGGGGTCTGCGGGTGCCAATCTCCGGCTCTCATTGGGTGCTGAGCGGGGGATTGGCGAACCAAACATTACAAAAAAAAAAAAAAAAGAGCTTAAGCAGTTGAACAACATTTTGTTCCAACAGAGCTTTTGTTTATTAGGTCAGAGAGTTTGGTTACCTAAAGTGGAATGTGGGTCATCTTTAGACTAGGGCGACCATATGTCCAGATTTACCACTTCTTGTCTGGACCGTCATAAAAATGTTCGGGTTTCCCAGGGACCCTGAACGCATCTCGGGGAATGCGTTAATTTAAAGGCAGTGGTTATTTGTAAGGTAGCCATATTAATATACCAATATTCTATATGTACGTAGCGTCCCTCATTGGCCAGTTTAGGTCACGTGACTAAGACGCTACGTACTTGAACTTCTGTATGTTATAGACATGCTACATATTTATGAATTGTTGTGATAGTCATACATAACCTAACCCTAAGACGCTACGTACTTCGGTAAACAGCACCGGGGGTTGTCCATACGGCGACCGTACAAATAGACGCTTTAACTCTGCTAACATTTGCTCTATCGGAGCAGTTTGTAAAAGATAATATGAGTTGCTCTTTACAGCCGGTTTAACGTCATTAAGGTAATTTTAATCACACGTGACGGAATCTTTACAGAATTTTTAAAAATGCTGTTTTGTTTTGACAATCATCACACACGAGGAAAAGAGAAGAGAGATTAAAGTCCAAAATGGACTAAAGGAGACCAAATAGTGGTGGTTTTAATCAATAAATATAATCAGATGATAAAACATCCATGGACGTTCAGAGACGGATTTAAAAATGAAGGAGAAACTTAAAATTTTCCATCATCTGGTCTAGACATCACCTCCCGTCTCCGTGACAACAGACAGAATAAAACTCAGAGTCATCATGGGACCATGTGATGAAAACTTTCAGTTTACTTATGTATATTTAATGGTTCTGTAAGCCTTGAGGTTTTTTTGTTTTTGTTTCTCGGAGTTTTTCGTTGTTTGAATGATTGAGAGATTTTAGGAAGGTTTTTGTTATTAAGAGAGAAATTTTTTAAACCTTATGGACAATAACAATAGTTATTTATCTACTATATTGTAATTTGCCGTTATATGGTAGATTCAAGAAAACGTCGAGTATTTTGAGTATGCCGAGGTCGGCCCAAGTGTCCTCTTTTTAGGAAATCAAAATATGGTCACCTTAAGCTCGACAGACAGAGACAGACAGAGAGACAGACAGACAGACAGAGACAGACAGACAGACAGACAGACAGAGACAGACAGACAGAGACAGACACAGACAGAGACAGAGACAGAGACAGAGACAGACAGACAGACAGAGACAGACAGACGCTGTTCTCTTGAACAGGTTCATTTTGTTAAAAAATGTTTGATCTCAGTCAAAATGACCTATTTAATAAAATAAAACAGGTTATATCTTGTCTGTGACGCTGCATTTCGTGAAAGATGAGAAACCTTGTCCTCCGTAGTGAAATCAAGAAAGGGCACGTTGTGTATTCTTTAACACTATGGCATTTTTTGAAGAGCTCCTTGTGGATTTGTTTGGTTTGACCTACTCTCTGACCCACTTTTAAAAAGCTTTAGTGGCAACAACAGAAGGAGGGAGGCGTAGCACCTCCTTTTAAAGAAACTCCACCCAACTATGATGCTTTTACATCTTCTTTAAGCACGGGTTTAGTGTAAAATCAATTGAAAGGAGACTGACTAACATTTTAACAGTAGAGCGCCCCCTCCCCCTCACCCACCCACCCAGGAGCCCGTCTCTCTTTAATAGTGTAAACAAATGAAGTGCAGTTTTACAGATATTACAACAAATAGCATTCTGACATCTGTTCCCATGCATTTATTCATCTTTCACTTGTTTTCAACAACTTTGATTATGCTTGTATTTTAAAAAATTGCAGATTTGTTGCATTTCCCGCACAGATATGGAGATGAAGTGATGCAGCCAGTGCAAACATGCACTGTAATCCAGAATAAGTAATAAGTAAAAAAAAAAAATAACAATAAAAAATGAGACAATCGATCGCCTGAATCTTTTTTAATTGATTTACTTAAAACTCTATTTTCCAGAACTTAAAAGGTTGGATCACTGGCTACTTCTACTTTTTGATAACAGTAAAAGTTCTGTATGAATAAAGTTTGTTTTTAAATAATCCCTATTGAAAACAATAGAAATAACTATCATTCTTAGCATGTAATTACTTAATTATATTAAATTGTACTTAAATTATGCTTACTTATAAAAACCATTTACTCAAATATGATGAGTTAAAGTTACTCAAAAAGGAAGAATATGATTACACCAACTTGACAGAATTAAGTTAGTCAAACTTTTTCTATAACTTTGTATATAAACTACTTCATCTATTTCATTACTTTGAACGTTCAGGTTTACAGTGTGGCAGGAAATTACCCTCAATATGTGTTAATTTCCTAATTATTTAACCTTGTGTTTCTGGTCCAAACTTTTTATTAGAACTGGTATATAACATTTATTTAATTACTTTTTATTATTTTATTATTTATTTTTTTATTGTTAGACTGTATTAATAACTTTGTGTGACCTATTTAGTTTACGATTACCTTGTTCTTTTTTTGCCGGTGTAAACAACATTTATTTATGCTTCCTGGAACAAAAATATGCTTCAGATGGAAATTGGTCAAAAATCAAATCCTTTTTGTGCATGTGAAAACTGAGGATTTGACCACAGCGCTAATTTATATATAAATATATATATATATATTTATTTATTTATTTCAAATTAGCGGTCAGGATTTAAGGTTTAGGGTAAGTTGTTATGTTTGGATTTTTTTTTTTTAAAGTAGCACAGAAAATGTTTTTTGTAACAGGATGAAAAATGTGAAAAAATCATGTTGGCATGCATGCAACAATTAATATATGTAATGATCTCCAGTGTGACTTGTTATTAAGGTTTTATATTTTCAATTTTGTTTTATTGAAAATGTTTTTTTTTTTTTTTTTTTGATTGAATAATAAAAACACACAAATGTTCTAACAATAATATGGCCCAAATACAAAAATGATTACTTCAATAAAAAAAACCCTTAAAGCAATTATTTGGGTTTAATATATATATATATATTTATTTGTATTTCAACATTTTGTTCTTTAATTGAAAATATTTTGTATTTTGATTAAAGTAAACTTTTGATTTTTTTTTTTTTTTTTTTTTTTTTTTACTACAAGTCTTTTTTTTAACAAAAAGTTTTTGTTTTAAGTGATTTTTTGTATTCTATAAATAAAGACAAATCTACCTCCATACAACCTCAACAACATCAAAAAACAATGAGGAATATTTGTTTTTTCTGTATAATATTCACAATAAGTTAAAATTATAAAAAATGCATTAGTAATCATATATATATATACACACACACACATACATGAATGATAATCATGCATTTAACATATCCACTGACCTCAAAACTAAAAAAAAAATAGAGGCGTAAGATTTTAAAAAGTTATTCATTATTTGAAACTCATAACTGCCATAAAATATGACCTAACCTAATTAGTAATGTGCATATCTTTAACTTTTGAAAGACAACCCTAATTCTTTTCAGAGCGTAAACTATCTTTTTAGCGAGTGGATTGGACGCTACTTGGACTCGTTCCATCAAGTTAAAGACACAATCATCTGCTACGACCGGAGGGAACGATTATATCTCCCAAATGGTTTTTAATGGTTCTGTGTCCCATTGGACCTGCTGAGGGAATCTAAAGGAAAAGAGGACACTTACTATCTGCATTACTTACTATACTGTCTGTGACCTTTCAACATGAGCTGATTAAAATAAATATAAATGTCTGTTTTCAAACATTTGTGTGGTTTTGTCCATAGAGAACATGTATTTAAATATAATTAGTTTCTGATATCTCTATTACTCCACCTTAAAATTCACGTAAAAAAAATAAAAAAAGTTGGGTGTTAAAGTCATGAAACTAAATCCAGAATGATGACCAAACTTATTGGTTTATTATATTTAACCTTCCAGCATTGAAATAATGAGCAGCAATATCTGATAAAGTCTTGTAAATCATATGTAGTTTGTTATATATATATATATATATATATATATATATATATAGGCCTATCAATCATTTCTGTGACAAATGTAACAGTGTGTGGATTATCTGTCAAATATAAAGTCTACAGCTGAGATAAAGACCATATCATGGACTATAAAGCAGAGAACATTCACTTCAAGTTACCATCCTCCATAATAAAGCCTTGCATCCTATAGTTACAGTTACAGTAGAGAACCCTGAGGAGAAGCTGACCTCTGAACTCCAAAGGTTTCACAAGAACCAGTGAAGAAAATCCTTCCTTAACCCACTTCTTTTAAGACAAACATGTCCATTTGAACTGAGCTCATGTAACACAATGTTGTATAAAGCACTAGAACTCTTTACTAAAATAAGAAAACAGGTCCAGCACCAGAAAAAAAAATTAAAATGTGTCATTCCATCACAGAATTAACCTCCAACATTATCAACTAATGAATTGTTGAGTGTGTAATGCAGTGTTTCCCACCTTTTTTGGATTGTGACCCCACTTTGATATAAAGAATTTCTGGTGACCCCAAATACTTTTTTTTTTTTTTTAGAAGTATTGTGGAGTCAGGCCGTAAAACACAACATGGCGTTTTATTTTGAAGGAACCAGAAGTACACATGACGAAGTAATATCGATAGACCGATACCAATTTTTTTCCCCATCATCCTTAGCCAATGATCAATACGCACTGTTCTTCAGCCAATATTTGGAGCCGATACTACTTTTGCTCCCTCAATTTACATCATAAAAATAACACAATGATGATAACAAATGGTACGAGTGTAAGTTCTAAAAAAGGAACATTTATTGAAATTAGCAAAGGTGAGGTAAATGGACAGGTAAAAAATATTTATCAAATATTAAAAACAGGTGATGTAGAACAAGAATAAGTTCAACATATTTAACAAATATTAAAAACAGGTGATGTAGAACAAGAAGTAAATAATCGACAAACGTCGTTTGAAAATAAAAGGAAAGAGCAGTTTTTTTAAAAGTTAAGATCTATCAATGTATTGTTTGAATAATAAATACATAGTTAAATGAAACAATGATATATCTTAACCTTTAAATATAAACCGAACAGCTTTCATCTTACTCTCGTATCAAAGCAGCACATATTGATGACGTCATGTGTACCTCATCTTTCTTTAAAAAGGACGTCGAGTCTGACTTTTATTTTGAAGCCTGAGGCTGTGTCATTTGGTCTGACAAGTGACACCGTTTCATCTCATGTAGTTTGGTTTGACAAATGAGTTTGTTTGTTCTGATAAATGACTCAGATCTGAGGATGTTCTAAAATATAGGCCTGAGCAATATGGACCAAAATTCATATCAATATGTTTTTTTCTCAAAATGGCGATATATGATATAAATTCAATATTTTTTTAATTCTAATAAAGTCAGACCAGAAAAAAACATTTCTGGGTTAAATTTGCTGATGCAAAATTCCACACAGGCACATTTATTAACAAACAGCTACACAATTTGTGACACTTAAGGCTTTTTCTCCTAAAAGTGACAGCACGTGTGAGTGAGTGAGGTCTTTAGTGTGGATGTGAAGAAGAAGGTCTTGGTCTGAGAAGTAATGAAAGCAGTGACTCGTAAAACAAGTATTTTAAAACAAAATAAGCTATAACATTATATATATAGTCGATATTGTAATTTTCTATATTACCAAAATAGAAATCTCACTATATCTTGAATCTCGATATATCGTCCAGCCCTATTGAGGAACTTGCCTCGAAACAAAGTTGAACAAAATGGTGCTAAAAAAAAAAAGAAAAAGCATTTATTTACAGTTACAGCAGTAAATTGTGACGATTTAGCACGTTCTAAGTCATAACAGTATAGCCTCATCTTTTAAATATAAATTCAATTTATATCAAAAAAAGCAACATAGCAAAGTAAGATAATCTACATAGATAAACTTTCAGGGAAGTTTTCTAGAGAAATCTCAGTGAGTTGTTCTGCTGATACTTTCCCACCTGTCTGGAATGCATTTAATAAAATAATTAAAAAAAACAAAAAGTCAGTGTGAGTTGTTAGCTTTCCCGGTTGATGGCGGTGCTGGGCAGGCGTACAAAAACTGCAATGATGAATGTGGTTATAAAGCCAGTCGGCCATCTTAAGTATTACACTAGATCATCTACTCAGGGAGCTTTGCCTTGTGCACTGGAGCGACTCAGAGCCTCTGAGGAGCTTCTTCAACCTGTGACGCTCCCAGCAGCTAAAGGCTCTGTCATCTGACCATTCTGTAGAAATCATATCCCCACTGTAAACCTGCTCTCACTGTACACTGAGCATTTAACACCACAACTGTGTCGCAGCTGGTCTCAGAAAATATACCTGTTGTATTTTTACTATAGAGGGTTTGTTGTCACGGCGCGTCATCAACCCGGAAGTCGCCATGTTGGCGATAAGCAGCAAGTACACATCAGAATCAGAATTCCTTTATTAATCCCAGGGGGAAATTGCTTTTGTTACAGCCACAGAAAAAAATTACAAATAAAAGAATAAAAACGTAAGTAAAATACTGTTAAAAATAGGGATCAGATACACACACAATACAGTAGAAAATAAAGTAGGATAGATAATAATAATACAAATTATATACAAATATGATATAGATATTTACAACAATCAAGCTGTGAGGTTACAGTGATGCATTAAGAATAAAAATACATAAAGCAAATTGCACGCACACAAACAAATCCCAAATTTTGAGAGGAAATGGTGAATTATTGCCGTGTTTTTGGCTGTACCAATCGGTCAGACCGTGAAAAACATTTGGAGTGTTATAGACTTCCAAAACATGTAACAAATCAGGGAGAACAGTGTCAACAGTTATCAGAGGAAAGGAGGGGCTTGTGACTAGCGAAGCTAAACCAGGATCTACGCGGCAAAAATCTGAAAAACATCAGAATTTGTTTGGCATTTCTTGTCAGGTAAGTGAATTTAAACTTTGATAGTGATAAGTACTCAGTAGTTTATAGTGTACAGTGTATATAGAAATATAGACTGTGGTCTGTGGACTAATGCAGATCAAACTGGAAGTCCTTGAAATGAAAAACTCTAACATTACACCTTGAGTATTCATGATATACAGTTAAGGTTAGGTTGATTAAAGACGTCATTGCGTTACTAACTTTGGCCTTCACAACACATCTGTCGTTGATGACTTGATGCTGCATCTCCCTCACCCATCCACACACCATCTGGTTATAGGCCTCCAAACTTTTATAAGATTTAAGGTCTTACGCTGTGTATGGGCTTGGCGAGAAAACCAGGTAGTTGACAATATCAGGATACATAATAGATGGAAAACTCTCGGGTCGTCATTGATCTAAAACGAGGGAGCCGACTTGTATTGATCTGCACCACCAATCAACCATATCTTTTCCAAATATAGTGCCCAAGTCCTTCCCTGTATGCCTTTACATCTATAACGCACTTTGAGGAGCTTTTCTGTGGTTTATCCATCGCAGTGTTCACCTTATTGTGCCTCCAACATGTAGCGTTTACAGCCGCCAACATGGCCGCACATCCAGGTCACTGCCCTGAACTTAACTTCTAAACTTGAAGGGATCCTCCACTGTTTTTACAAATGTTGCCTATAATCTTTGTGCCTAGCAAAACATTATTTTGCATCATATTTATTTTATTAACTTTTTAAAAATAGGACTACTTTACAATTTTAAAACTTGTGTTCCGCCATCTTGAAATTGAAATTTTCTTGTTTATTCATCAATCTATAGTTAATTTTTTGTAATTTTCCACTCATATTTATTTATTTGCATTTATTTTTTTCACGTTTTATTTATTTTAAGAATAAAAGAAATGGCTGTCATAAGCTGGTGTTTTGAGGCATAATTGGATCAAAAATGTTGGACCCCAAAGTTATGCATGTAGCCGAAAATGAGTGCATTGGTTAAGATTTCCCATTTAAGTTTTTTGTCTATTGGACAAAGTAACATGACAACATTACATTGGTTATTGTTATTTACAGATAAGAGATGTAGGTGGAAAAAAAACCAATATGATTAGTCAAAATGACTTAACTGCAGACACCAAGAATATGATAGATACTGTATCTAACAGAACGTTGATTCAAGGTGGGCGACCATCTGCTTCATCTGACTGGGGTTTTAGATTTAGAATGAGAAGAACCACACAGTAAAAGAACAAACAGAGCTGAGCAGGTTTTTGTGCATGAAATTTACAGATCAAAAAATGTGCAGCTCCGGTACTAGAAAAAAAAAAAAAAAAGTCTCCTGGGAGACACGGATAGAGGGAGAACAGCCAGAAAATGAACAAACACAAAAAAGAAAACTTACAGCCACAGCATTAATGAGTATATTGATTTAAATAGTGAGTGACACAATAGGAGCAGAAAAGATGTATAAAGATTTCTACATTAACACAGTAACAGTAAGGAAGACAAAGTGGTAAAAGGCCATAGAACAGTGCTTCTTAATCTGTACCCCTTTTGTCAAATCATGTGTACATCCTAATATCATAATTATCCTCTCATAACTACATATGCATTTTCATTTGTGGAACAGCGTGCTCTCCTAAACCCATAAATGGCCATGTTTACATGAGAGCTTTAATTCCTCTTTCATTCAGAATAAAAGTTCAATCCTCTTTAAACTGACCTTAATGTGAACACTTAATTCCGAATGGAAATGGAATTCCAAATCAAACTTAAATCCAAATTCGTTTCTGGTTTATTTTAATTCAGAATTAAATGTATCTAACATTTTTCCTTTAGGCTTAATCTACAAATTCAAAACAATGAGAGGAATTTAGTTAAACTACTACTTTTATGTGTTTACTTCAATATTAAGTAAAAATGTCTACTTTGTAAAACATAGCCAATAATTGGCTCCTATAGAAATAAGAGTGATAAAACTGGCCTCTACAGCATAAAATATTTCTGTTTTTATGAATTACAAGTATAGTGTATCATATTATAGTATTTTATTGAGCAATTTTACTCTTAGTTTGTGGTGAATTTGTTAAAAAAAAAAAAAAAAAAAAAGAAGAAGAAGAAGAAAAAAAAGGAACACTTCTTTATCATTTTTAAATTAACTGGTAAATTTTTCCGAGTACCCCTGCAATGTGCTCCTGTACCCCAGGGGTACACATACCCCTGTTTGGGAACCACTGCCATAGACTAAAACACAGTCAGGAAGCTTCACCATTGAAGGGCTCCATTAAAGATCTCATCTTAAGACAAGGTCAAAGGGCTTTTAACGGCCATCCCCTGAAGGTAAAAACTCCTTTCATTACTCTGCATTGGCACAGACAATAATATAATAAAAGGATGTATGCCCCGCCCACTGACTGGTCTGTAGCATGTAGGGAAGCCTGGAATTAAACAGCAGTCGTCTATATAAAGAAAAATGTTCAATGGTGTTAAATTTAACCTAAATCCACTATTTCAAAAATTATGATTGAGTTTGGACGATTCACAATTTGCATGTCAAGATACGATATATATCCCGATATGTGCCAAAACCTATACATATGACAGATCGTGAGATCAATAATTACAATGTTCACCTTTACAAGCATGGAGGATGAGGAGGGCCACATTTTAACAGATAAATAATTGAGTAAAAGTGTAAATAATTAATTTAATCAATTTTACATTTCATTTTCATTCTGAAATGTATGAAGTATAAATATTTAACCATTTATTTATTAATTATGTGGTCTGGTGTTGCAGTACTTCATGAATTAATTTTATTAATTATTATTTATTATTTATTTATTTTTATTTTTATTTTTTTTTTAAACCTGCGATAACAATAACTGCAATTCAAGTGCAAATATGGAAAAAAAGGGGTATGTTTATCAAACTGTCAAATTACATTTTTCCAAATGGTTTAAATTCTTGCTTCTGCAACAGATTCTGATTCTGTTAAATTTTTAAATTCTTCCAAAAAAAAAAAAAAAAGAAAAGTAATCACATCTATAAAAGTTCCCAGTATGTTTTATGAAAATAAAGAACAATCAACTTCCAGCTAAAAGTCATTGAGGAGTGATCGTTTAACGATTTTTCCAATCGATACGATAATCATGCTGTGAAATATCGCAGAATATTTTTTTTTTTATCTTACACCCTTAATGTATAGTGTACTAGAGGCTATTTCGTTAAGTTTTACAATTATGAGCCACCTCATACAGTTATATCACAGTGAACATAGGGACTTACAACAAATAGGGTTTATTTCAGGAGAAGGAGGACAGATATGACTGTTAATGACGGCGGTGAGAAATAAATCATATCCAGGTGCAATGTAATCAATGTCTGGAATTACAATGTAATTACAGTGAATTATTCAAAGCTTGATTGTTATGTTTACCTAGAGATGAGTGTGAATGCATTCACTTATCATTTCTAAATGTATTATTGGTGTGAGGACTCACCATGTTAAAACTTAGCTACATTTAAGTGAAAAGTCATGCAGGGGATGGTGAATACTAGAGGTAAAGAAAAAAAAAAAACTCACTTCCATACAGACAGAGAGTCATAATAAACTGAGATTATCCAAATGAAAACAGCATTGTTGATTTTTTTTTTTTTTTTGAATATTTATTCACTTCATCCAAATATGCTTGATGTAAATCCTGGTGTGAAACCAGGGCAAAGCTGAATTTCCCATTTTCTGGTATGTGCATGGGCTATTCTTCTTCCTTTCTTCTCTCCATCCCATCAGCGTTATGTAGGCGAATACAATTATTTGTTCAAAAACCAAAGATCAGCAAAAAAGAATCTGCTACACTACAGTATACTGTAGATAAAAGCATGTTTAAGCCCATAGTGGGCAGCAGGTCTACAAGAAATAAGAAATAAGAACATTTTATAGGACGCGTTTGGATGTTATTTTATTTCTTTTCATTCATGCAGGTGTTTTATTCTGACGTATTGCGCTGAGCAGCTGCAGTCTCTGCACGGATGAACAGGGACACACTTTAGTGGCTCTTTTTCCAAATCATCTGAATAAAGGCTGTGTTTGAAATCGTACACTAGCGTACCACTCATACTAAGTCTGACGTCAAAATGAGTATGTAGTGCATTCACATTAGATAGTATGCAAAGATTAAGTACCTGAGAAATACCTAGATGTATACTATATGGAGACATTTTCTAAGTATGGACGGTTCGCACACTAGTCAAACTCAACTGGCCCATGATGCCTTGCGAGCGGAATGTAAAATCATCCTGGGACTGGCTTCAAGTTAAAAATCAAACATTTCAAAAATAAAAGCTTCTCTTTTTGTATTCCAGTAGTTTTTAGCACTTATGTTAATAGGGCTCTTATTTTGAAGCTAACAGGAAGTTTAGTCAGTAGCACAATGGAGGGTTTCTGAAAATCGCCGAAATGTCGGCATTAAATATTTTTCCGTGAGTTTTATGGATCAAATGAGCACATGTTGATATTCTTCTTGGTTACTTTCTCATTTTAAATGTTTTCAGAACTTTCAAAAGTGGAAAATAGAGATATTTAGCCTCAGTGTGAACAAGGATTTTATCCTTAGAGGTTCCAAATACATCGTGGGAAACTTTGAAGTATACTTGACTTGGAATGGTCACCATCCTAATCATACTAATAGTATACAGTATAGTAGACAGTATATACTCATTGAGTGTGTAGTGTGTAGGAGGGGTTCTCAACCTTTTCAGGCCACAACCCCCAAAATAAAGGTTCCATAGAGCAGGGACCCCTACAGTAGCTGAAGGTGGTTGAACACAGAAGAACAGTCATGTGGAGACAGGACCATCTATAAGGGGGAATAAAGGGGAGAGATTTTTGGGGTCCATCCATAAAGTCAGCAAAATGATGGTCCATTGTTCTATGAATCTGTGATAACCACATTTATTTATTCATCTGAATAATATCCACTGTTATCCAGGAAATTTAGTATTATTTACACCATAGCAAATATAGTCATCTTAATGTTGTAAATCATTGTTTTAATCAGAAATAAATGGGTTAAAAGTGACCAAAAATGGTGGTGAAATGGGGTTTTAAAAACCACAGAAATTGGTTTGCAAATTAGAGTGGCCAAAAATGAACATAAAAATTGGTAAAAAAAGGGTTGAATGTGTGAATATTGGCTTAAAAGTGGCAGAAATGGGGGAAAGGGTAATGGAATTTAAAAAGTTGGAAAACATAGTTTAAACTGGCAAATAATGGGCATAAAAAATGGTGAATGTGGTTAAATTGGCAAAAAAAAAAAAAGCATTAAGTATGGTAAAAAGAGGTTAAAAGTGGCAATAACGGGTCAAAATATGCAACATTAGGTGGAAAAAGTTTATAAATGCTAAATATGTCTTGAAAGTGGAAAAAATGTGCAGAAAAGAGATGGAGAAGTGGCAGAAACGGGAGTAATGTAGAAAAATGCATTGAAAAGAGCAAAAAGTGATGAAGATTGAAATCTCATCACTTTTTGTTTATTCTCATGCAGAAATTTATGAGAATAACCAAAAATGGGCTCAAATTGTTGAAAAAATATTCTTTGTTTCTTGAAGGCATCTGGCGACCCCCTCGTAGTGTTTTGCTACTCAAATGGGGTCCTGACTCCAAGGTTGAAAACCACTGGTGTATACGTTACGTAAGGCGATTTCAAACACAGCTAAAGTCTGTCATCAGTGTGTGTTACATTGAGTCCAGCACTGACATTAGACAGACAGATGATGAGTAGTGGTGCTAACTGTAATACCAATCGTTAGCTTGTCTACTAATGCTCCACCACTGCTGAGCACGCTGCCTTCAAAGGACTTTTTTTTTTTTTTTGTCGTCGTATATATGTTGATTATGATCATCAAAGTCCATCAGTTCTAAATCACGTGACATATGCTAATAACCTCTAAATGATTGTGAAGTCTACACCGTCGTCCAACTGGTTAACCACTGGGTCCATGTGTAGCTACGCACATATCTAATCTATCAGCCTGTCAAATTGTCCTTGACAGGCTTTGATTTTGCTTTTATGCTCCTCTGTCACCCAGTGAGAGTGAGCCAAGGCTGTTATATGGAAATGAGCTCACTCCACATGTACTCCATAAGCTCACTCCTCTATTGCACGGGAGGCTCTTTAAGTGAAGCATAAAGAAGAATTGTCTTTATCAATTGACTGTAAGTGGATTTCAAGGACAAGTCCAATCATACTTCAGCAGGACATTAAAAATACGACTGAATAGAAGCAGGAGGACATTAAGGTTTTGAATGAAAAGATTTAAAGAATAACTCATTTGAGATTTGATCTGACGGCTGCCTGAGTTGATTATGTCAATTACTTCATTGCTTTTTCATTTTCTTAAAAAATGTTTATTTAAAAAAAAAAAAAGTGGGAAAATTGTAACAAAGAATTTTAACCACGAAAAAGGACTTTGTTACAGTGCGTAATACTTTTTGCCTCCGTTTAATTTTGTGCAGTCCCCAAATTAAATGCACAAAATGAAATGCAAATAGACACAAAATAATACCTAAAAACATTTTAAAAACTACATTGATGGACTGGCGCGCTGTCTAAGGTGTACCTTTGCCTAGTGCACAATGACAGATGAGACCAGCAGACCCTCAAAAGGAGTGAATGTGTTGGAAAACTGGTTGATGGATAAAAAAAACTAAATATCACAAATATCCGCCAAGCACCAATTATCATCTTACCAGATATTACTATTTCAACTTTAATCTTGACATTATATTTCAACATTATTCTCAAAATTTCAACTTTATTAAAAATATTTTCTTTATCAAAATTGGCCCTAATCTTCTTCCGTAGATAAAATATAATGGAAGCTTTTAAAACATGCATAAACCCTTATGCTGAATATTTTTGTCATTTAGTTGACTTAAACTAGACTATAACTAAAGTACAGCAGTCTTGTTGACAAAATGTTGATTAATTCAATTCAACTTCATTTATATGACACAAAATACAACAATAGTCATCTCAAAGCGCTATTAAAACTTGCATTTTAGTGAAAAGACTGACTAAAACATATCGTAATTTTTTTGTCAAAATTACCTCTAGTGCTCCAAAGACATATTACATTGAAAATAACAAAATAAAAATTAACATAATTACCAGTAAGAAAAAAAAAAAAAAATCGATTAGGTGATATATCGCAATATTTCATTATGCGATTATCAATCCAAGAAATTTCCAAAAATATTTTTTTAATCATGTGAAACAAAAAAAAAAACATTTAATTGTGCTTTTTTTTTTTTCTTTTTTTTTTTAAGAATTTATTAGAATCAGAATCTGTTGTAGAAGCAAAAGTGAAACTTTTTTGAAAAGTGTTATTTGACAGTTTGATTTTTGAATTAACTTGTTCTCTCAAGTTTAAAAAAAAAATAAAGTAATAAATACATTGTATTTCATACCATTTTGTACTTGTAAAAGTGAAATTTGTAATTATTGATATTTCAATATATATCGTATTGTTTAGAATCGGGATACATCGAATCGTATCGTCAGTTTCATGGCAATGCACACCCCTAATTACCAGTGGTTTGCTAAATGCTCTTAAATTATCCGTTTCACATTGTTGTTGTTTTTTAAGCTAAGCTAACCATGTAAAAGCTGTAATCTGACGCAGTATAAACATGCTGTGTAGGCACAGTAAACCTGTTATCTGAGCTGAGATGTGACTGGCATGGTTTATCTCACCATCAACACGTTAAGAGACACCAGAGGCTGCGTTGGCGCAATAACAAATATCTTAATGTGTAAAATATGTGTTTGTTCTCTGCATCAAACCTCTTCCCCTCACCACTAACCCACTTCCTGAAATAGATCCGCTCCATTCACTCTCTGAAGAGTTCCAAAGAAGAGAAAGCGCTTCTGGCTGCCCATGTCCTACATAATGTAATTATGTAAACCAAACCAAGGGAAAAAAAAGCCCGCACACCACACAATCTACCACGCAATCAATGCCAGATTATCAGTGAAAGGTTGATTAATGCACACACATGCATTGAAGCGTACCACCACAGTTATGGCTGGCACTGCTGTGTGTGTTTGTATGCTAGTGTGTGTGTGTGTGAACAAAACATGATTTAACGGACACAAGTGTTGATCTCGGAGAAGACCTTATAAGACGAGTGTCCCCTGTGCCTCCTCCAACAGAAGATTGTTTTCTGAGCACCAAAGCACCAGCTATTTTCCAACAGCTTAACAAAGCCGTTATGGTGCTGCTCTCTACATTAAATGCCCCCCCCCCCCCCCCAACCCTCACCCTCACAGCCTGGGGGCCACATCTCTGTTGTAGGTTCTAAAACACATCTCTCTGGTATTCAGTGTATTATGGCGACATATAGGGCCTGTACTACAAAACTAGATTTCCTCTTATCGCTCTAACTTCCAAGATTTATTCGGTGTCTAATGTACTACGACGATGGCTAACGTCTTACCAGGCTAAATCACCATGGTAACTTAGGCTAAACACCTAGTCTGGTCTGGACCAGGTTATGAAGAGATTTGATAAAGATTTGAGCGAGTGCTAAGGTCCCGCCTCCTGACCAATCAGTTCTCTTGTAAAATGAGCTGCTCATTGTTAGAAGATCCTGGTTGGTGCAGATCTGACAGCTGAGTTTAGGAAAGAAGTATTATTAATGGATAAATGCAATCCTTTCATTTAGTGATGACATCCTTTATGAAAGATATAGATTTATATCTGATGGACTGATCTATAGTCAGCTGATGAATGAATGATTCGTCTGTATCAGGGACATTCATTCATTTATTCATACGCTATAGTGAGGATGACCGCATCAGCAGGAACATACTACAGTGAAACAAATCCACTCATCCCAGTGTGTGTGATAAATTGAGAAGTGTTTCCTGAATAGAAACACGTCTGTGCTGTAATAAAGTGAAACTGATCAGAGCGCTGCCAGTTTATCATCCCATGGATTAATATTACATAATCTTACGCTTTTAAGCATTAACAGTGTCAGCAGCTTCCTGCCTGTGTTCTTTTCTTCCTGCTTTTTCTGCAGCAACGGTGTTGTTTTATCTGAATTATGGATTTTATTTATTCATAATTTTAAAGAATTATTCCTCAATTGTGACGTAAGTTGCTCTGTCAGTCCTGTCAGTCCCCTGTCATAGGAGCCTGCACGTATTATGTCTGAGGTCTCCTCACTTAAAGCTGCAGTTTGTAATTTTTTTTGGCATCATTTGGTCAAAAATCCATAATCATCTTTGAGCATATTGTAATTCAAAGTGTTCTGAGTGAACAGTGAATCTCTTCTTCACCTGACTCTGTAAACAAAGTTCGTGAATCCAGGAACGTGACTCTGGATGTCAGCCAATCAGAGATATTTCTACAAACACGTGTGAACCATGAGCTGTTTTGTAAGTTTCTATTGGCTGCTCGACTGTAGCCAGACGTGTTCACGGACCAGAGTAAAGATACATTGGCGGACATTCCAACAAACGTCTCCATAACAGCGTTAGGCACAACATTATATGGCAAATCAAGCGGGAAAAGGCAGAGCAAGGTGGAGAAGCAACAGAATAAAGTCACAAACACTGAAAAGGAACGGAACGCTTTGTGTCCTCGCAGACCTCCGTGACTGCACAGGGTCCGCCACATACACTGGCTTCAGTGGGCGAATAAGAACAGACGGGATAAATTACGTGTAAACCTAAGAGAAGCTTATTCAACGTGAATTTATTTTACAGTCTGGATGCGGAGTGATTGTTGTCAGCCGTTCAGAGCAGCTGGGATCACAGCAGTGCTTGTGGCGGGGACGAGGTGACTGCAGCAGCCGCTGCTCAGGACAGTAACTACAGAGTAATTTGTGCATTCTTTTCAGAGTCCCAGAAAAATCTCCAATAACACAAGATGAAGTCCATCCATTTGTCACTGATCTCTATTGAGAAAGAATGTTTCTAAGAGTGTTCACAAAATATACCGGTAAGGAAGGTGGAGTTCAAAACGGAGCGAAGATAGTGTTCTACATACTGCAGCTTTAAGTTAACTTATTTACAGTATATCCTGCTTCGTAGGACAGTAACTATCTAACGACGAATATTTGGTGAGGTGAAGGCTGCTAACGGAGATAAATCCAGGATATACTTAGCCATCTTGGAAGTACAGGCCTGTAGTGTTTCTCACAGATCGTCTCTCACATACTGTTTGTACGGTGCTCCAAGAACAAAGCGGTTAGTACAAAAACACTGTTCCTGGATGGAATTAGTCGCAAAATGTAAAAAATAAAAAATTGCTGTGTAAATAAATTGCAGATTGTTGATAGCTGGAGAAGTTAACGTACATTACTACTCCTTTTCTGGATATCCTTAAAAGTTACCGACATTTAATATGGTTTGGACTACAGACTGCGTTCATAACATAATTCAATAGACGATAACGGTTTCACGTTTACAAATGATACGATATGACATTTTGGAATGGAAAGGGACAAAAAAAAATGGCAGTTTTGTTCTTGTTTGTATACAGTACTCATTATATCAGAATGAAGTAAATACACGTGTATACATCCGTCTCTGGGACTCCACATCCCACAATGCATCCCAAAACAAACGGAGTATTTACTGCTTGTTGTTTTGGGGGCAATCGATATCTAAATACTTGTCTAATGGAATTACAAACAACCCATCGCATTGGTCCGATAGGAAATAGAGTAGATAAACTAAATTTTACTTCTTCTGCGATACACTTCACATAAATGATGTACGAGAGTCCCAGCAGTGGAGATAAAATAAAGCCACAGTTGCATGTCCTGTGTGTAACGCAGCATATCGGTAATACAGCTCATTGGTTAAGCAATTCAAACAAAGAGTCTCTTCATCTTCTTCCTCATTGATTACACCGAGTCACTTGGGGATCAGTTGAACCATTAAAGCAATCTCAATCTGCAATTGGGCTCAGCTCTCATTTTCCTCATTTTTTCCCCAATGCGTGCCGTGAGATCACACACTTTGGAACGCACTCGTGCACACACACTCTCCAACCGGCCCTTACTTTGATCGACCTCTGGTGTCATTACAGTCAGAAGCATTTTGGCTCAGCGAAGTATTTTTAGGTCGATAAAGATGACACGTTAGGGGAAGTGAAAGCATTTTCTCACCACAGTAACGCCTTCTTCTTCTTCCTGATGTTTTCCTCACAACACATACCAGTGATAATTGGCTACAACTGTGTTAAAACTCTGGATTGGTTGCTGAATTTTGAAAAAGTATTTGTAGATTTTTATACAATAGCTTTGTAGAAATGAGCACTTTTTGGACTTAGAAACCGTGTACCTCTTAATGGGAGAATGTGAGCATAAGCTTTAATGGAGACGGCCCAGTTTGTTAATACAGCAGGTGATTGAAACCAGATTGTGGGAGGGCATCAGCAATGACGCTATTCACACATTTTATTTCACATGTTGCCTCTAAATCTTCTGTATCATAAACATTCAAATCAGCGCAGCTATATTCACACTGGTATTAATGAGCATGTCAATATTCCATAAGCACCTTTCAGCTGTGAAAGATTTACGCCAACTCAAACCTTAAACGAAAAGCTGCTCGATGGTATATTTGTGCTGTGTCACCATCCTGTCCTCCTCCTCAGGGAGCTCCAATGACTGAAATGAATTATATGCTTTTCATTGATTTATTCAAATGTTATGGGTCATATTATACCTGCACGATGTGGCTTAAAACCAATATCTCGATATATTTAGGCTAAATCACAATGTACGATATATATCTCGATATTTTAATTTATTCTCAATCACTGTATGAACGTTAAATTTAACCCTTTGGTGCATAAAATGACACCAATATGGTGATTCACGTAGCCCTTATTTTAGGGGCGTGCCATCTAAGGAACCTCATGAATCAATTATTCAACGATTATCACAATATTTACCCAACCACAATCAAAACAGCTTTAAAAACATAAAACCTACAACATCAGCTCTCATAACACTTGTGGAATTTGGGTTTTTAAATAAAAGGTGGATAGAGGGATGAATTATTCATGCAAGTGCAGAGGCAAATGTGCAGCTACTGTAAGAAAAGCTGTGCACAGTGGCTTAGTGGTTAGCACGTTCGCCTCCCAGCAAGAAAGTCCTGAGCTCAAGCCCTGGGGTTGACACTTAGGTCCTTTCTGTGTGGAGTTTGCATGTTCTCCCTTTGCTGCGTGGGTATTCTCTGGGTACTCCAACTTCAATCCAAAAAAATTACTGTTTGGTTGACTGTGGTCTCTAAAATTAGTGAGTGGTTGTGTGTTGACCTGCGATGGATTGTCGCCCTGTCCAAGGTGTACCCCCGCCTAACGCCCAGTGTGAGCCACAGATAAGCACCAGCAGATGCCCATGACCCTGAAATGGGACAAAGCGGGTCTGAAGATAAATGGATGGTGTAAGAAAAAGAGCTAATCAACATGCTCCCAATGGGAACAGATTCCAGTCCACTCCGGTTGACAGTCGCACCGGGGGTGAGTTGGCCCAGTGCCCCCGTAGAACGGAAAGAGCGCAGCGATGTCACCTAGTCCACTGCCCAGGGAAGCGCATGTTGGGAGCGGGGTGGCGCTCTAAAGCTTGTGGCTCTGTTTTTCTTCGGAGCCAAGTCGTCCGTCCGTGTCCATCTTCCGTAAACTCTCTCCTCCACAAATATGCATATGTGCAGGACAGTTTCTAGACGGGCACAGCTTGGTGTGTGAGAGCCACCAGGAGAGTGAATAAATCCCAGCCAATGGAAAAACTTGTGACAATTTGTATGCCATAGTCATTTTATACATCTTGCATGGAATAGGCCACGATATATCGAGAATATTTGACATATCGTCCACCATTAGGTCGTATTAGAATGCAGCAGGTTAGGAATGTAATTTAAAAAGAGTGCTATTGCTAATGCCACCTTTCCATCAAAGTTTGCTTTTTCCAGAGAAGAAACGCTGCCATCACAGCCTCAAATCCGCCTTCTCATCAGGTTTATTTGAATTGAAAAAGAAACATCAATGTTTTTATGATCAAATTGAAGACCAAAACATGTAGGAGCAAAGCAGCTCCATTGGCAAAGTCATAACACGAACGTGGGATTTAATCACTTTTTTATTCAGTATAGTCAGCAGGGCTTTTTATTCATTTGATTTTAACTTTTGATCCCTGCTTGTGGATCTCACACAAAGACCAGTAAGAAGTGGTAGGCTGGCGTCAGTGTTGGGAGTATAGCCCAGCCTTCTTTGAGGAGGACAGAATTGGGACACCAGAATCCGACTTTTGAGACATCACAAAGCATATGGCTCAAACAACACGAGCTGAATTCAGAAACCTGTTTGTTTCGTCGACTGATTTCAGCCGTCCCGATTATGTCGTTAAGTCAGACAGTTGACCGTGTTTCCTTGTTAGAGCGGATGTCCCGACGTGCTCCTCATAACCGGGGGCCACGGATTGGCTTGGGCTAAAATGGCAGCATTCCCAGTCCAGAGGAACTGGGAGATGTAAAAGAGGAGGCCAAATTAATATTTCAACAATACATCCTCTGTGGGATCACAATGTCTGACAAAACTGTGAGCTGTCTGAGCAGTTAGCTCCAAAACTACCACGTGGGTAGAAACTCAGTATTCTGTTAAAGGGTTTTTTATTGCTCACTTTCACATTCAGCCTAAAACAGCTTTTAGATTAAATCAACACATTGGAACCAGTAGTGGACTGGGACGAAAACCCAGCCCTGGCATTTTCTATCCAGACCAGTCCACTACAGCATCAGAGACACCATGTAGAAGCTGTTATTAAGTCAGTGATGCTCAACATGTTCTAATTTTAATTATTATTCCCCCAGGGAACCTTAAACAGGGGGAAACCTTTGAACCCCTTTAAACCTATTTCCTTTGTCCCATTTTTCCCCTTTTCAAAATGTTCTGACACTTCAGCTTCCTTTTGCCACTAAATACCCATTTTTCTGTCCATTTTTTGCAAGTTCTTTGACACATTTATCAATTTTTTTGTCCTTTTTTAGAATTCTTTGGTTATTTTTCACCAAATAAGCTAACCGTTGCCCTACAAATACCACTCGTTTCCTTTATTCCCCACATTTTGCCTCTTTTTGTTCCACATTTATGCCTTTTTTCACTATTGTTTGCCACATTTTGCCCATTTAAGCAGCCCTTTGCCATCACATACCACCTGGTTCCACTCCCTCGACTGCTTTTGGCCCATTTTAGTCACTTTACTCTTTTCTTGCCACATTTTTGCCTCTTTTGGACAATTTTTGGCAACTTGTTACCATGTCTGCCTCCAAACACTCCTCAAAAAAAAAAAAAAAAAAGAAAACTAGTCGCGGGGCCACTAAGGAATGACCAGGACAATGCCCGATATGCCAGATGGTCAGTCCATCGCTGATTGGAACAGGCTGCAATAACAAGTCGACATAATCGATAATGTCGACTACAAAAATGTGTTGATGTAGATTTTGTATCATCGACGCGTTGTTTAATATTGTAAATTCATGATGAAATCAAGCCTGGGCCACTTCTTTCTTTCTGCTGCAGTACCTTACACTGACTGCTAGAGGCAGTGTTGCGCCACCAACTTTGTGCAAGTAAACAGTGAAGAAGAAGAAGAAGAATAGTGGAAAGAGGAAAAACAAAAGAAGCTTAACACGACATTAAGTTTTTAAAGTTTCAGAACTCATTGTTGCAAAGCATAAATGATAAAAAATAAAAAAAAACACTTGACAATAATACCCGTCTCCGTGTGGACGAGGCCTTTATCTTAACTTATTTGTAATTCTCATCAACCAAATCTAGTTTTAACTTCACAGTTTACATGGAACCTGTAATAAGCTTAATAAATATGTAAATTAAACAACTACATCAAACTCAAACATTCCTTGGAATGCATATTTACCCTCCTATTGTCCTTAAATATTACCAACACATTATCTATGAAACCCGAGGCTGTATTTCGAGGCTCTTACCATGAGCTGTTCAATGTCCAAACATAGAAAAAGATTCTTTCACATCAAAGTTTGGCTCCAAACGAGGAGAAATGAACTATTCCCACTGTAGCTGCTAAACAAGCACATGGCCCTCAGTTCACCCATAGTGACTATAGTTAGTGTCAGGTGTGCACACTTACAAGGGAGGGGCTTCCACCTGGCCCCTCCCACTGCCTTGCAGGAGGGAAGGAGGGAGCTTGGAGGGAGTTTGGCAGAACAGCCATTCTTGAGTGTTTTAAGTGCTTGTCCAGTTTACAACAGGGGTGTCAAAGTCATTTTAGTTCTGGGGCCAAATATAAATTAATTTGCTCTTAGGTGGGCTGCAGATTTTAGGAAGGAAAACGAGCAATTTCAATAATAATGTCCCCAAATTTGCACTTTACACAACGTATAAATGAAACATACAGTTTTTAAGGTGCTGACAATATTCAGGCAATAGCTGACAGATTTCAGTCCAAATTTCATTGATTTTGTGACCAATTTTTATTTTTTTTATTTTTTTTGGGGGGGGGATTATGTGAAATAACTTCAGTAAAACTGAGTTATTTGATCACTTTAAGATTTCAAATGACTGCAGTCGTGGGATAAAAGCATGGGGAAATTGCGATCCTCCAAATACTGTGGAGTTTCATTGAACTTGTGTATTTAGAAGGACACAGATATCTACAACTGAATTATTTGATGACTCGTGTTTTTATGTGTTTTTAACTTGCTCCTATGGGCTGAATTGGATGGTCTAAAGGGCCAGATTTGTCCCCGGGTCTTGACTTTGACACATGATTTACAATAATGTGAAATGTGTTCCAATCTGGTGCTAATGAACAAAAACGTTTAATTAAATCCCCCTTCTTCAATGAGATATTATTTGTTCACATTGGGCATTAGTAACATTACCACTATATATTGTGCTGTCGTAAAACGATATATTTGCGCTTTTCTCCTGTAAAGCCTGAATCATTAAATAACTAACAGAAAATTTCAATGTTTGGAAACTGGAGCCTTTATTGAACCCTATAAACAACCCTAAAATTATCAAATTTGAATATAAATTTCCATTTATGAGTTTTAATTTTTATCATAAATTACTGTACAAAGATACTGTACATCCAATCTCAATGCTCAAATATTGTTGTTGTTTTTTTAACCAACACAAACCTAATAATTAACCAAAGGAAGTGGCACGGTGAAATTTATAACATATCACATTTCACTTATTTTTCCTTATTTTGTGGATCACAAAGCTTTTATTTTGCATGATGGTGGGACTAAAAACAGTTTATGTCCTTATTCAGATAATGCACCTGGGAAAACGGCCTGCACATCTTACATCTCTCTCTGTTTCCCATGTTGGTTACCAAATTATGCATTTTAAACATTTATTAAAATAATTTAAAAAAAACACTTTTTGATGATATGTAAAGTGCATGAAATGCAATAAAATGACAATTGACTGATTTAGAGTCACATGACCTCATATACCTACTGTATCACATTTGATACACAATTTTCAACACGGTTTTAATAAAACAGAGATTAAATATAAACTATAATATGACACTGCATCAACCCAGTAAATCTTCCTATTGATGTTTTAGTAAAAATTGTAACGTTTTTCTGACCTTAATCTCTTAAATATTGTAAAAGTTCTTCTTCTAAAACCACGTGTGAATCTTTCCTCATAAATGACAATCTTGTAGAGTTGATGGAAAGGGTTCTGCTGAACTCATCACTGCCCCATGGTGGATTATCCTTATATTGCATGTATTTAATCGTATACATTGATCACACTGATCATTTGAGATTGTTCCAAAACTCATGCATCGAACATAATTTGTTTGGCGTTATAGATTGACGTAGCATTTGACAACAATGAATGTACGAATGTATTGTGAATTATGCTCCAATCACAGTACAAATGAAGGACGCCAATGTCACATTAATGAAGTGCTCCAGTCCTACATGTTGATAGAATTTGCTGTTATAAGTGACATAAATGAAGACAGGAAAGGGTATAATGTGGGTTCAGTTTAGACATGTATTAAGTTGATTTAAAACTTTGTCTTTTTCACTTTCCTGTCAGTGATTCTAATTTTTAATCATATTATTGTTGATTTAATGTTTTTACTGCTGCTTTAATGTTCTTTTTGATTTTTAAGCTGTCACTTTTAAATCGTGTAAAGCACGTTGAATTACCTTGTGCATGAAATGCACTATACAAATAGTTAGACAATTGAGACAAAAATTAAATAAGACATAACGACAATTATATGAGCTTGACTATAAAGAAGCTGCAATACGTGCCACGGAAAACCATCTGTTTTTGCTTTCAGATTGTTTCAACAGATAATTTCATTGCTTTTGGTGTGTTTCACCACAAATAAAAATGTGTCCTGCAGCACAACAAACCTGCCGAAAACATGCTTCCACGCACAACACACGAGATTATTTCCTTTTTGTGCTTGTTTCACGTTCTCCCGTGGGATCGGGTTGAAATTACACACAGCAGTATATGAAGGTTCAGCTCAAAAAATCTTTTTTTTTTTTTAAGAAATGATCTCATATTGAGATATTTCTTTTGCAGCTTTTGAGAAAAACGTCATAAAGAATGTTTGTATTCAACCAACAGAATTTCAATCACGTGCGTAGCACAGTCAGAGCATGAATAAATAAAGGAAATCTCTAAATCATTCAATTGTCTGGGTGCATGTGTGTGGCTTTAGTTGAAAAAGCAAAACAAACCAAACATACTCGTACATAGACGACTGCTGCTTTTCACCCATATCATTAAAGTGTAACCTTCATTGAAGCAGTTTTCAGCAGAGCAGACTGTAGTTAAAGGCCTGTCAAATAATAGATAGCATGACTGTTGACTGTAATTACATTTTTTTATTGTGTTTTGATTTTCCCTCCACAAAAAGAAACCAGTATATAGACATTTGTGCAGCCGTTAAGCCGATCCCTTGCCATCTCTTTATTTTTGATTACATTTCATGATCAAAGCTGCAAACAAACAACCTAAAAAAAAAATTTTAAAAAATGCCACAAAATGTCATGAAGAGACATAAATGTGCTTTGAATCAGAACCACTTTTGAAAAGTACTCAATGCTAGGTGGAAAAAATGGGATTGACAGTCCAACACAACAACCTTCATATACAGTATATAAGAAGGACCAAGCAAACAAACAAAGGAAAACTGTACTTTGTATTATTAGAATAGAATGAAGTTACTTTGTAGTTGTTCAAACCTGAGAAGCATCGCAGAGACAAAAGCTGGGTTTCCGTTACAGATTTCTAAATGTCGACAAAGTATAATTGCGCTTTCCACGTGTTTCCATTGAAGGTTGTTTTGGGGAGGAGCCTCGTAACTCATGAAATCTCATCCCACGAGACTTTGCTGCAGAAAGATGGACTCTCCAAACCTCCTTAGAACACTCTGTATTCCTTTGTTGTTTCACGTCTAATGTGGCAGTAATAATTTTGAAATATAGCGCTAAGAAATGTCTCGGTCTCCTCTTGTGACCAGGTACGTCACGTTCTGTGACGTGTGTTTGTGGAAAAAGAGTTTCCTCTAAAAATAGATATAGATTATGAACTCTAAAACTGAGAAAATAACCAGCATTCAATACTGTTTTGGTGTGGTGCATTATGTTTAATCTGATTGGCCGACTGTGATGTGATGCATTTGATTGCTGTCTGGTTATTTAATTTTTTTTGTAGCTTTACAATGTTCGTTGATCATCTCAAAGGGGCAGTATTATGAAAAAAAATCACTTTTATAATGATTTTGCTACAGTGATAAACATTCCTTTAGCCTCATTCAGAGGGTCATCGTTGAAAAAGTTGTGTTTCCCTCCTTTTTTATTCCACATTTTGTAAAAACTCAGCTCCAAACAGACGAGTTGGATTTTTCTTGCGTTGTGATGTCTCAATGTGGAAACTCCTCATCCTACCCCACAAGAATGTGAGCTCCTCCCTCTCAAACAGGTAAAACAAACATAGCGAAGGCAGGTTGATATTACAGTTCATATCTTTACGTTCAGTATATAGATAATCCAGTATATACAGTAGATAAACCAAAGAGCGGTCACAACAGTTTCACTTTTAGTAGCCGTTACACCACCTTGTATCGCCTTTATGGGATGATCTGATGTGTTTGTGACGTAATGCGACGCAATGCTATCGTCTTAGATAGACTATTTATGTGACCAGAAAAGGTGAAGAGAAGAAGAAAGTGACGTAGCAGCTCATGTGAGTGTTTAAAACAGCTGACTCAGCTGATAGTTCAGACTTTACTTCCCTACGGCGCAGAGCGAGCAGTTCAGAATCGGAAATGCTTCATAATCCCAGAGAAAAATTGCTTGTGGTTATAATCAGTTCCATTTTTAGTAGCTGTTATAATGCCTCGTTTCGCTTTTATGGGAAGATCTGATTTGTTTGTGACCCAATGCAACGCAGCGGTTGGACATAACAATGAACTATCATCTTAAATAGACTATTTCTGTGGTCAGATGAAGAGGTGAGGAGGAGAAAGAAGAATGTTAATGTTTACTGCTGCTACTGCTGTTGCTTCAGCGTGTGTTTACGCCCACTCATGCATATGCATGGAGGCCCAAAAACAGCCTGTTTTTAGGTTTTTTAGTTGACTTTTCAGAGGCTAAAACTCCAGAAAACAGGCGAGTTTGGAAAAATAAACCTCAAAGACTATGTTATTATCATTATCATGTTAAGTTCTTAGAGCAAATGGAGATGGGTGAAAAAATAGCGCAATACTGGACATTTAAAACAAAAATATATAATTTACTCAGTAACGGTTGGCTGTAGAAATGTAACAAATTACTTTTCTTTGTGTATTTATACTTCTTAAAACGTATGTAGGTGCAAGTGAAATTACTTATTTAGAAATATGTAAAAAGTAAAAAGTACAAGTACCCATAAAAATTACAGTAATGTGAGTACTTGTATTCCATTACTTTCACCTATGGCTATTGGATATGAGAATATTCAGAATGTCTAAGTCTCTTTGTGCTGCAGACACAGACACCAACTTTAAATCCACTAGAGTGTAGCGTTCTTCTACATCAAACAGTGGGATAAGGTGAAGAGTTTCGTTACATGGTGGTATACGAGACAGTGTGAGTTGGAAGCTCAGCCGCCTGTCAGAAAGTTGTGGAGCTAATTTGAAGTTTGGGTTTGTTCTGACCGGCTCTGTCTCGCTGTAGCGTTCCATTGGCATGTTGACGGACTTATCTGTGGGATCGCAGACTGACGAGGTGCGCTCCACCGTGTTTGGACTTCCTGATTAGTCGACAAGAAACGGGGAAGTTGGAGTTGTGGCATGTGGTGAAAACTCTCCGAGCTGTCATGGGTGAGGTAATGCACCTGTTCAGGATGAGTGAGTTTCCTTCCACCTCTGTCTTCTCTCTCACATGCACCACAGCACAATCTCCACAGCCTTCGGCTTCAGCTCCAAACATCAAAGAGTGTGTTTGCCATGTCTGCAACACCTAATAATAGAAAGATACAATAGGGGTTCTGTTTGTTGTTTTAAAGACAGCCTGTTAAAAAGCAGGCTTACCAAACTAGAATGACCTTGTCTGGTTATTATTTGACCAATTTGCTTTTCGTCACATTTGTTCTGTGATGTGGGTTGTGTTCACAGGACAAAATCCCAACCCCTTATTAGTAAAATGAACAAAGCCCCAATGTCATGTACTGTACTTTTCTATAAAATATAAATAAATGTTAAATCTAAATGTTAAATCTATGTCTAAATGTTAAATCAATATCTAAATATAAATGTTAAATATTAAATTTAAATATTACAGCTAAATATAAATGTTAAATCTACATCTCTATCTAAATGTTAAATCAAAGTGTGAGCTTTAATTTTGGTATTTGTGGTGAATTTGCATATAAGCTAAACATTGAGTCTTACCTGTGACATTTAGATTTAACATTTAACGTTTAGATTTAACATTTGGCATTTAGAGTTAAAGTTTACATTTAAATTTAGATTTAATATTTATTATTTAACAATTAGATTTAGATTTAACGTTGACATTCTATTTTCATGAGAAAAGTGCATTGCACAAATATTGCTGCAAATCTGGTCAAAAGTAAGATTAAAAAATTGACTTTCGTTTTTTAAACGTGGTTTGATGTTAAGTGTTGCAAAAAGTTGGTGATTATTTTAGCATGCGCATGGTTATCTAAAGCACGCCGCACACAAAATGGATTCTGTCGGATCAAACAGAAACAAAAATCCTGGGAAGTCCGCTGAAGCCCTTTTCACTCCCCAGGTCACAGAGAGAATAGGAATGTTTAGGATTTATTTCATATTTATTCTGGCCTGTGGTTTCCGGAACCACTCCTGTTTTCATTGTCTGTATTTTTTTCAGCTCATTAAAATCCTGATTACTTGCAGCGTCCACGTATGTATCCAAATAAACTGGTGACTGACGATTGATTGTTATGCTTGTTCAAGGCCAAAAATTTAGATACTTTTATTTAATTTTTTTTCAATAGTTATACAACATTTGTGAGGCCTGTAACAACATTTATTTTTAGGGTTTTAATATCTAGTGCTACCAACTGTACATGTCAATGCACATGGAAGTTGATCACAAGAAACGAGGATCACCAGTAGATTCAAAACACCCATTATCACATCTATTTTTGATTTATTTATGTATTTATAATGTTGTAATTAACCTGCATCAATCATGTGACTTCATGCGTTGCTCCCATTGGTCAGCGAGCTACTCTACAACGTGAATTTGTGCAGAGCTGTCCTACACCACAGCAAACAGCCAGGATCATTGTTAAGATATCACTTTTTTGTGTGTGTTTTTTTTTTTTTTAATGTTAAGTTAAGTAATTGTTTCAGTACCGAAGCAATGTTGAACATCTTGTGTCGGAAAGTGACAAAATAATCTGCATTTCATTTTCATTTGACCTGAAAACCTTTTTTTCAGAATGTGTCAGTTCTCCAACTTCAAAGTGTATATTTACATCATCCGTCCTGCCCCATGTGGTTCCGTATAAACTTATGTAATTGATACATTTACAGCATGTGAAGAAGATATTAAGAATCAACTGGCAGAGCTGCTGCAGCACTTGTGAGGAGATTTTTTTCTTTATTTCCATATTTTTCTATATCTGTGCGATGCCGCCTTTCAGCCTCCATGCTCCCTTCCCCTCTCTCTATCTATGTAGGGCAGCCCATGGATCAGCTGACATCCCCATCCTCCCACATACCCACACAATCTTGTTATAGCATGCAGTTAATCTGGAAAGGAAAAGGACCCTCTTTACATGCAAGTGCAGCTTTCGTCACTCTCTTTGTATCACCCACGTCACTTTGTCACACAAATGTTGGATTCCCCTTTAACTCAGGTGGTTGGACGGCGATGGCAACTTTTTGTGCACATCGTGTGGTGTCATTAGCTTTGGAAAAAAAAAAGTGACTTTTTAAAAGATCTCCACAAGAAAACCGTTTCCACATAATTATGCCGAAAATGATGTTTCACCTTTAGTTAAAGGAGCATCGGGCAGGATTTGTGGAAAAATAAGAACTTTTTGCAGCTTTTTGCTGCTGAAAATGAGTTATTGCATCAAAAACCAGCAGCTCTGTAACTGACAGGGTTTTGCTTTTGGTTTGACTACAAATCTATTCTTTAGTAAGTAAGTAAATGTTCTTCATAAAGCGCTTTTCACAGATAAAATCTCAAAGTGCTATACAAACAAAGGTGAAGCTAAAACAACAACAGCAACATCCTAAAAGGATAATACAAGACGAGAATTTAATACAACAGGAGGAACATCATGAAAAAATACAATAAAAGTTAAAAACAATTTAACCAAAAGCCTTTCTGAAAAGCGTGGTCCACACAGTCAAGCTCACAGAGGGACTGGTGTAGGCTTTTCCAGAGTCTTGGTGCTACCGCCTAAAATGCCAGGTCACCGTGTCAGTGATGTATTGAGGGATCTGATCATGCATCACACGGAAAGTCAGGACCAAAATTTTGAACTCAATACAAAAATGGATTGGAAGCCAATTCATTTTTTGGACAAAGAATTTGGGAAGTCGGGCATCCAGGTAAGTAGTGACGTTTATGCGTAGCAACGCCAGTCACCGTATTTGTTTGGGTTAGAACTACGTGTTGTCTCCCGTTGTAACAGCAGAGGTTTCACCATGCCACAGAGCTGCTGTTTGTTGTGCTGTGCGTCCTATGGCAAAAATAATTCAGATATAAAGTTTTTTTATCATTCCAAAAGAAAAAAATCACAGTAAACGCTGGCTTTCCTTCATAGGACCTTCCAAAATGCTGGAGTCTGGTCAGGTGGACAAAAACGTCCCATGTGCTATCATCTAAACATCTAAAATGGGGATTTTAGGGGCATCTCAGTGGATTTAGTTTTCATTCTAGATGGCAATATGTTGTATTTATATCTGCTTCATTTTACCGCATAATATTTCATAAAATGAACTTTATTAGGCAAATACTGCATGAATATTTTGATGGTGAGGTGTATTGACTGTGCCATATGATATTCATTTTATACAATATACCTTTTCACTTAAAGTTGAGTATTGCCTTCATCAGGCTGCCTGAACAAATGTTTTCACAATCAAACCCAGCAAGCACTGCTCTTTGAATGTTTATTGCCCGTGAATCGTTGAAGTTGCCTGTTCTCGTGCCTCTCTGTTGATGCATGGGAGTTTTACCACCGTAATAAACATTTGTTGCTTCCCTTCTTTGTCTTAAAGTTAAAGCTTTAAACTCCACCTGTTGGGTTTCAGGATTCAGGTGTTTGTTTCTCAGTGTAGCGTTTGGCTCTGCTACACTCACACCTTACAATGGAGGGTCTAACTTGGACACTCATCTTCACTTTGTAATAATAAAATGTTTTGTTTATATCAAGAAGGTGCCCGCGGAGAATTCTTCACATCATCACATCAACATTAGGATAAAGGGGAACCCACCACAATGGAAATAAAATTTACAACACTTGCCATACAAGACCCTTAATACAACTGACAACAAATAATATGTAATAGATTTAGAATTATTTTAAAGCAATCAGAATGTCGCACCACATGATCGTTTAACATTTCAATATCTTATGTCGTCGCCTGGCCTCTTCTGGTAGTGTGTCTTCTTAATTGTATGCCATTTTATAAGAATACAGAGATATTAATCACTCCAGTTTTTAAATAAAACCGGTTTTGTCATCAGACATATAGGATGTGGACGAGGAATGTCCCCCCGTTTCAAAATGGCGCCCGTTTATTTACTACCACTACCATCATCTGTGAGATATACCCAACTTCCTGAATAGTAAAAATTGTCATGTTTTATATGATAAAGGGTGACCTTTTGTCTGTGATGATGGTGTTCACAATACAATGACTACACAATACCAAAACAAGTAACTCATTTTGTTTGTTTGTTTAGAGAGTTTCCACATTTTGCGACTTGTGATTTGGTTTAAAAAGTAACAAAAAAAGTATCATCATTTTATTAGACATAACAGTGTCAAATTATTGGTTATTATATTAATTGGGAAAACTACCTGATGGTGTGTTACTAATGTTGACCATCATCCCTGCAAGTCCTTATTTCTTTTAAACAGATTGAAAGAAGTCAAACAAACCCAAACGCTCTTGCTTTTTCCTCGTGGTCTTGCAGGACTTGGTGAAGTGGATACGGATCAGTACTTGAGAAGCCTCTGATTGAAATGACAATCATTGCAGCTGTTGCTTTTCATTCCAAAGCTTGTCCAAGCAAAAATGCTCAGAGAGCAGAATCCTTATTCCTCATTCAGCAGGAGAGTGTGTGTGTTTGAAGCCAGAGAGAGGAAGAAAGATCCTATTGTGTTTGTTGTTTTTCAGACTCTTAAGTTGTTTGTAAGTTTGACCTTGGCCACAGGCTGACACTTTGAAACCAGGATCAACACCTCAGCTACCACTAGCATGACTGATGGTGCTTGAAAAGTCAGTGATTTCAAAATACACCGTAAACATCTGTTAAGTGTCTGTTTGTCATGAATTGAGAGCATCTTTTTAACCCTGTAGGGGTCAATTTGACACCAGGGAAATTTGTTCAATCATAATTACCACTTTGAAAATGAAAAATTGACCTGTTCTCTAGCGCCATCATCACACCTTAACTTTTTAATGAAAATTACCACTAGAGTATGAACCCTTCTGGTTGTGGTGATAATATGACCTTTATTGCAGCGCCACCATCAGGTCAAACTTTCAGTTTTAGAGTTAGTGTATCTTGGAAATCTTTCATCCAAATCTTTTCTAATTTGGGGAGCACATTCATGAGTGTCAATAAAATAAACTATATTGATTGATGTTAGTGACCCCCCCCCCCCCCCCCCCCCCAAAAACATATTAAAGTCTCAGATACTGTGTATGTCACTTTTACTGTGAAAGAGCTGTTCCAAAATATAAATATAAAGGTAAAAGGCTGCCATGCAAGCACATTGAAACATATCATGATGATAATATTATGCCTAATCAATTGTACCCACCAAGTTAGGAAAAGTCATGAAATATGAAGCAAAAAATAGGAGGATTACATACAGTATTCTAAGGACAGTTTATTGTCTCCTGATGAGTTTTAAACAACTGCTCATTCAACAAGAATTTAAAAATGTTAATCACTATCCTACTACATGGAGCCCTATTTTTTTGACCCTTCATAAAAAAAATTTAGTTAAGTATTGTAGCTCACTCATTATCTGCACTATTTTTTATGGATAATCACAGACGAGCAAACCCCAGTGAACTGAAACAACTCCTACATAATCACGAATATTAACGCATCGAGCTCTAATGTATTAGCATATTATGCTCGAGAGGAAAATGAACCTTGGAAAGTGAAGCCAACCACTTTCAGCTCCGGTGTTTTTATAATATGTTGAATGACTATTACTTTCACAGGCAGTGCCTGGAGGTGACTGAAACCTTTCAGATCTGTTTCTCACAGATAGTTCTTACAGATACAAGCAGCAGGTCTTACCAGGAGGACCTTGGAGAGGATTTTCGAATTATTGTCGAACAAACAGTGAAAATGAACGCAGACTGCCGTGCTGTGTTGTTTCCTGACACTTCATTCTAAATGTAGTTGTCATGCAACTAAATAAACAGTAATGCTGAATGATCCTTGGTTGACTTGGCAACACTGCCATCTCTTGGTGATCAGAGTAAGAAATGTCCCATGCATGCATGTTTTAAATAAAACTATCAATATAGTTGAATTAAACAAAGACAACGAAGAAAATAGACACAGTTAAAGTTTGGCTTGTAATTGCGTTAGTATAACTAATTTTTGTAATTGTAATTTTTATTTATTTTTTTTCATGTGTTGTATGTGCGTTTATATGTTGATATATAAAACTATGAACACTTTAGTTTTTTTTCTTTCTTTTATTTAAATATCTTATTTTTGAAACCTCCTTGGAAATAGTTTGGTTTGACCCTTAAAGGAAGAAATGCATATTATGATCTGTTTTTCAGCTTTATTATTATTTATTTTATTTTATTTTATATTTTTATTCACTCCAAGTTTTGTTTTCAGAAAGAGGGCTAGTAAAGACCACATGCATATATTTACTTTATTTTTTTTTTGTGAAATGGTGTTGTATGCCACGCTTTGTGTGATTGCTTGAACAAAAATACAGAAAAATAAAGAAATTTAAACATTTAAAAAAAGAAAACAGACAGCTTTATCTAAATTATTTCCTTAATTTCTTTCTTTCTTTCTTTCTTTCTTTCTTTCTTTCTTTCTTTCTTTCTTTCTTTCTTTCTGTCGTGTTTCTTCTTTTCACTTGTAATATTTCTCTCTACAAAAAACCTCCCTTGACTAAAACATCTCTTTTTTTCATGGTTTCAATCAAAAGTGCAGAGAAAAAACCTAGCTGTGATCTTTTCAACTGGGACCTCTTCTCTTCTCTGCTCCTGTGGTCTATTTCTAGTTCCTGAACCTCCAGAGAAATGCTTCTTAACAAGGACGAGATGCAAGCGACGAGTTGGACGGTGTGTGTGTGTGTGTGTGTGTGTGTGTGTGTGTGTGTGTGTGTGTGTGTGTGTGTGTGTGTGTGTGTGTGTGTGTGTGTGTGTGTGTGTGTGTGTGTGTGTGTGTGTGTGTGTGTGAGAAAGTCGCTCCTCGTTCCCTAGGGGTGAAAGTTATGGCTCATGGCGTTTTGAGCCTTTCCTTTTCCTGGACACCTCTCTGATCTTTCCTCTCTCACGGTCCGCCGCTCTACGTCTTTATGACAGCTCTGCTCTCCCTTGTATTGCTGTTTTCCTCCGCTTCCTCCTCTTTTTCATTTCTTTCGTGAGCTTGACATTGGAGGACTAGAACTGTGTCCAAACATTCCATCCTATCTCCTTTCCTATCCACTTTTCCTTAACCACGTGATGTCGTCCACAGGGTTAAGGAAAAGTTTTAGGAGACTTCCTAAAGAAGTTTGAGAAAAGACATCACATTGTTTTGAGAATCGGACACACTTCCACTATAGGTGACGTAATAATCAGATGGCGGTGAAGGTTAGTGACGTCTGCCCGTGGGGAAAATCTGCAAATGTCTGAAAATGGACTACTACAAGCTAATTTATAACACTTCTCAATCTCAAATAGCACAAGGTTTGAATGTGAATCAAAGGAAATGAGAAAGTTAAAAAGAATGTCACATCCTACCCTGACTCCCTCTTCCCTGTTCCCTTCCCCCTCACCGAGGTGTAACACTGCCCTCTCTGATGATATTCTCCCTTTAATAACGTGTTTCCTTAGGAAGGGCTGGTGATGGTCACAATTATGCAATAAAATAAATGTATTTTTTTAATTGCAATAACAAAACATGCATCGCTGTCGCAAAAATATTGCACTACGTATAGTGTTGGCTTTCGACAGCTTGTTTGTGCAAACAAGGTAAAGAAAATAGTGTCCCATTGGTTGCTCACACTCACCTTCCACTCAGAAATCAGTATTAATCCAAAATAAGTATGATTTTATGAAATTGTTACATTTATGCAAGATATAGGCCTACATTACAATGTTTGCTGCTTTTACTGCTCAGAACAACATGTAAAGGTTAGTTACATTAATTTTCCCTTATTTTCAAATCAAAACTTGACAGGTATGCTCCTTATCATGGCCTCCACTTAAACACTTCCGGGGGTTAAGGAAAAGTGGATAGGAAAGGAGATAGGAGGGACTATTGGGATGCACCCTAAAACTGCCTGCTGCTTGCAGTGCACCACAAAGATCCTGTACAGCTCCAGAAGGACAATCAGGATGTTTTTACAGGTGAAAAAAATCATCAGCTGATTGAGCACCTGCTGTCGGACCATGAGGTAGATTCTGTAGAAGAGGAAAGGACCGTCCTGGAGCCCCACTGTTAGCAGTAGGCTCCACGCTTCACTGGAGCAGCAGGAGGTGAACGACGGCCTATGAGCAGCACTGTTCTGATCAGGTTCACCACTCAGGTGTCGAGTTTGAGTGAGAACCAGTGGGAACTGCATTAACGCCCATGAGAAGAGGGCCAGGCCAATGATGACGACCACCTGGTTGGTTTTGACTTCAGGTTCCTTGAAGGTGTCGAAGATGTCCAAGATGTCTGCTCCCAGGCCCACGTAGACCATGAGGAGCTGGGAGAGCTGGTCACGTGACATGTCGCCTTTGGGCATCAGCCAACGACCCAGAACCAGAACAATAAGCATGGTCTGTTCCAGGCCCGCCACCCAGTTTTCAGGGTCAAGCTCAGAAATGCCCTGAGTGAGAGAGACAGAGAAAGCACAGGTTGTTTACATCTATAGCAGTGGTTCCCAAACTTTTCACAGTCCCGTACCCCTTCAGACATTTAACCAAAGCCATGCACCCCCTACACCTGCACACTTAAAAAAATATAATAATGTAATGCAGCAATTTTCAATCTTGGGGTCGTGACCTAACCCTAACCCTGGATTTCAAATGGGGTCCTCTGAAATGTTAAATCTATATATAATGCAAGAAAGGTCTGCGTGTGTGTGTTTGAAGAGCAAATTTCTCCCTGACACGATGTTTGTTTGACCTGAAATGTTTTTTAATCTTGGGGTCACCTGGATTTCAATTGGGGTCCCCTGAAATGTCTAATAATTCAAAACAATGAAAAATACTGATTCAAATTTAATTTTTGAAAATGTTTTAATTGTTATTCTTTCACCACACACAAAACAATGTTAAACAAATTTAGCATTGCGTTATCATCTGTCAGTAGCTGTTAACTGACAGCTGATCATGTTCTATGCTTCCCATTGGTTAGAGTTGGTCTCAGCGCTGCATTTAAACCACGCCTACTTCCGCATGCTTTGTCTGTAAACGCCTCTCAACCCACCCCCACCCCAGCTCCTCCTCTTCTGTCTAATTAAACACTGTCTTTTCATGCCATTTAAACATCTCTGCTTCTGTTCCAGGGGGTCCTGTTGACCACTCTCTCTGCTTATGCCTCTCCATGTAGCTCATGGAAAAGCGAGTGGGCTTTCCACACAGTTGCTGAACACCAATTTCATCCTTGAGGCACTCTCATCAAAGCCTAATGCAAAACATCAGTGGTTATTAAATGTTTAGCTCACAAGTCATCTCACTTCACCAATTAAACTTTGACATCCCATAACTGAGTTACTTATTCTGTCAAGGTTCATTGGATTTTTACTTTTCCTCATTTCTAAATTTCATAAAAATGTTTCATCTCTACACGTCTTAAGTTCGCCCTCTGCCTCAAAAACAGCCAGGAGGCTGAAACTGTTTGTAACAATGTAGAAGCCAAGTTTTTGATTTTTTAAAGTTGTTCGTTAATACGACAGCTTCAATCATTAAAGAAGTTCATGTTTTGCATGAAAACATACTGTACCAATCTCTAGAACTAACTAATCTCCTCGGGCACATGTGTCAAACTCAAGGCCCGGGGGCCAAATCCAGCCCCTTTAGAGCATCCAAATAAATCATTGTGTAAATGAAACTCAACAATAATTGCAGGAGATCACAGTTTTCCTGCTGCTTCTGTCACGTGATTGCAGTCATTTTTAATGTTAAATTGTTAAAAAAAAAAAAAAAAAAAAGAAAGAAAAAATCAAAATTCTTTCAAAATCCTTCAATTTTACTCAAAATGTGACATAATATTTACATTAATTAAATATAAATTGGTCACAAAATCTAAGAAATTGAAAGGGAAGACCCTGTTGGGACTGATGTCTGTCACTCATGCTTAGATATTGTTAGTTTCTTTCATATTTTGTTTTTTATGTATACGCGCAAACTAGGGCACAATGAGATTGAAATTACTTGTTTTCCTGTATAAAATTTGTGGCCTATTTGAAACTGTTCCGTATTTGGCCCCTAAACTAAAATCAGTTTGATGCATATGTCCTAGGAGGTTACAACAGAAGTAAACTTTAATTATTTGGTAATTAGTAAATACCAGTTAGTCATTTACTGTTGGAAATGTTTTTCAAAGTATGTTTTTCTTTATTCATTCATATCATATTCTTGTTTGTATTCCAAGTCCAATTGTTACTCTGTGGTCGAATAGCATTTCAATCTGTGGACTGTCTATCTGGCATTCCAGGCATCGACCCGAGGTAGGCTGGTCCGGTCCACTAAATTTTTTGGGGGTTTTTTTATATGTGAGTGGAGGCAGACATGATGACAGATGGCCAAAAATGGTCCAAAAGTGGCAAAAAAAAAAAAAAAAACTGAAAAGTTAGTAAAATGAGCCAAAAGCAGTCAAGAAGCAGTCAAGAGTGGCCAAAAAATTAGCAAATGAAGAGGAACCAGGTGGTTTGTGATGGCAACAGGTAGCTTAAATGGGCAAAATATAGTGAAAAAGGGCAAAATGTGGAACATAAAGAGGAGAACTGAAGGGAAAAATGGGCACAAGTGTATTTATTGGGCACACGTTAGCTCATTGGGATGAAAAGTGGCCAAAAGAAATTAAAGAAAGGACAAAAATTGGATTAAAGTGTCAAAAAGAATTTGTAAACATTGACAAAAAATAGAAAAAAAACAATATTTATTTGCAAAGGGAAGCTAAAGTCTGAAAAAAGTGTCAGAACTTTTTGAAAAGGGGCAAAAATGGGACAAAGGAAACAGGTAAAAAGAAGTGTTAAAGGTTTCCCCCTTTTAAGGTTTTCTGAGGGAATGATCATCAAAAGTAAGATATAAAGAGCCACATGTTGATCATCACTGACTTAATAACAGCTTCTACATGGTGTCACTGATAATGTAATGGGCCGGTCTGGACACAAAACACCATGGCGGAATTTTGGTCCCAGTCCACCATGGCTATTTAGCATTTAGCTACGTGTCATACATTTCCTTCCTCCGTTATGATGTTATTCCTCAGACCAGAATCATTACGTCAAACAGATTTTGACATTGCACTTACCAGGAAACAAGAAACATCTTGTGTTTGTGTGTGTGTGTGTGTGTGTGTGTGTGTGTGTGTGTGTGTGTGTGTGTGTGTGTGTGTGTGTGTGTGTGTGTGTGTGTGTGTGTGATTGTTAATCTATGTTTTCAGTGATGGATGGATGAGTTTTATGTTGTGTTATCCCATTAGCATCTTTCCACATTTAACAGAATTTCTCCATCTTCCTGAGGCACCCACCCAAGCTTCGTCTACAGCCAAGGATGCAAACTAGTTTCCAAATCCGACAAGAAAGAAACTGAACAAACCCATGAGCCAGAAGGAGAGAGAGAGAGAGAGAGAGAGAGAGAGAGAGAGATCTAAAAGCCTTTTTCAGCGTGAGCCTATCTGGACCCAATCTCAAAATGTCCTTTACACATTTCCTGTGACTAATAGTTTAACCACCCACTTCCAAGATTTAAATCTTATCTGATTTCAGGTGTTGCTTTAATGTAACGTGAAATGTGATTTTTGGTGTAGAGATATACCGTACCTACCGCTGCGATGGGGATGTCAGCCAGCAAATGAAGTTGATGGTCTGAGGAAATGTTAACGGGCAGCTTGGACTGCAGCAGGCTCAGCTCCAGGAACCAAATGGATGGGATAACAGTGCTGAGGTAGAGGAACACCGAGGGGGAGAACCTAAAAGAGGACCACCAGAGGAGACAGATAAAAGAAGGGGAAAGGTTGGACAGGGTTATTTTTAGACACATCATCCATTCTTTTTCCAGGAACCCCTTTAAGTGAAAAGGCTTTTTTTTTTTTTTCCCAAAGGAGGCATCAAGTTTCAGACAGGCAATTATTCCCATCATATATGCAAATCCTACTCGACAGTGTAAAGCCTTCTCCACGAGGAGAGGACATCAAAGTGAGAGTCGAAGAGATGTTCAGTCCATGTGAACTGGAGAGCACGGCTTAACGCTCGCAGAAAAACGCTGACGTCACATTGTGATTACTAGCACATTTTCATAAACTGACCAAAAAAAAACACAAACAGTTGAAAGCCTTGATAGAGACTCAGTGAAAGGCTGAGTAATAATTAAACCTCACTCATGCTGAGTCATGGCCCATGGCTGCTTGGTTTCAGTGTTTACATCATCAGGAGTTATTTAATCTGAGGGAATATTTGGATCCTCTGATAACTCAGCACTACGGTGTACATTTTAGGACATCCTCAGGTCTCAGGAAAACCTCCTTCACTTATCAGACCAAACGGACTCATGACTCAGCAAAACCTCTGTCAAATAAAACGGCGTCACTTGTCAAAACAAAAGTCGTCAGACTCAATGGCCTCAGGACGTAAAACACAACGTGGCGTTTTATTTTGAAGGAACTAGAATATAAATGATAAATACTTAGTTAAATGAAACGTTGATATATATTAACCTTTGAAAATAAATGGAAAATAACAGTTTCCAACCTACTCTCATATCTGAAACAGCACTTATTTATGACGTCATGTATATTTACGTTTCTTTAAAATATAACTTCATGTTGTATTTTACATCCTGAGGCCGTATCATATATATATATATATATATATATATATATATATATATACATACAAGAGCATATACACACATATTTTTGCATATGCATTTGTTTATGATACTACTCTCTACATTGAAGCAATAAGCTCTTTAATCAATAATCATTGGGGGGAAAAAATTAAGTTTTGGGCTCAGCATCATGTTACGTTATTGACCAGTTTGGGTTAGGGTTACGGTAACATATTGGGTTTTATTACATCTTTTTTTTTAATAAAAATTCAACTCTAACAAGGCCAAACCATTCAAATATGTATTTTACTGTAACAGGACTGCAATCATTCATAATAAACATATAGATAATCCTTGAGCATCCACAAGTACATATGGCTACATCGGGCTGAGACGATACAATAAGAGGGAAAAAAGACTGTGAAGAATATATTAAAAATGTTTAATATTTCAATATCTTGTTGAAATAAATCATCCGTAAACCTTTTTAAAAATCCTAAAAAGATTATGATGGAGTTCCTCTGCAAGGGTTCTTCTGTTTAAAGGGTCATAAAAATTTGGAGAACCACACTTCCATGTAGTGTTCTTGTGGTGAAGAATATTAGGGGGTTCATAAAATTATAGTTTATAGACTGTTTATAGATTGTACTTTAGTCCATGGTTGTAAGTATGTTCATAGAGATGTTTGTAAGTTTGTGGTTAATGGAGTCAAACTGGAGAACATCTCCAATGTTTATTGAGGAAAAGGTTCTTCCTGATTTGTGTTTTGAAAATGTAAAAATACTCCGGTTTAAATTGTTTTCTGAAGATTATGTAGGAGAAAAACATTCTCATTTATAGTTTTTAGTATTGAATGAACACTTTTCTGACTTCCTCTGTTGCAAATGGTCTCAAACATTTGCATCAGGCCCAGTTACGGCGCTGCCCGGCTGCTGAAAGTCTTTCCACATTATTGGTGCAGATAAGTATCACTGAAGGCCATTCATTTAAATTGGAATCACTCAAACAGTCTGTCGGTGTACGGAGTGTGAAATTGTTGTGTTGAACAAACTGTTTTTTTTAATACTTTACCATTTCCACTCGGCTTTACGGGTGCATTTTAGAGTCACGGCCATTTCCACTCCCAGCAGAGCCACACCAGTTAGCAGCAGCCAGTAGAGCGGTTCACCTTTGACCTCCACAACACGCCATACTGTCACCACACCGTGGACAGCAAACAGGAAGCGGCTCAGCAAAGCCAACAGGATGTTCAGGAGGCGACACATGGTGCACCATTGGTCGCCTGCACAGAAACTGTCACAATAATGCTTTAAACACTGGTTCCCAAACTTAAAAAAAAACATTTAAAAAAAACATACTAATGTAATGCAGTGTTTCTCAACCTTGGGGTCGTGACCTAACCCTAACCCTGGATTTCAAATGGGGTCCTCTGAAATGTCTAATCTATCTATAATGCAAGAAAGGTCTGCGTGTGTGTGTTTGTAGAGCAAATTTCTCCCCAACGACCTGAAACTTTATGAACAGCTTGCACACAGCCTGAGTGTGTGCATGCGTAATTTTGGACTTATTTGGTGATTTCAAAAGGTTTATTTTCATGTTTGTTTGACCGTTCGCTGTTAGGACCGAACGGACTGGACCCAAAGTTATTGGCAGGCAATGGCCGCGGCTGTGTTGAAAGCGAACAACGAAAAACGCAAATTTCTCCGAGGATACGGCATTAGAAACACTGATATTTTCACCATATGCTATATAACCAAATGCGTACCTTGGATGTACAGTACATGCTGAATGCACGCACAGCCGTTTAGAGAGAGAGCGTTGCAACAACGAAAGAGTTCCCGGAAGTTTCAAATAGTTTTTTTCCTCTACACACGCATTTCAACAACCTGTGACAGAGTATGTGCATGTGCACGGCTGATGGATGTTGCGCTTTTTGTGTTGTTGCCATAAAAATAGAAATTGAGTTGTGAATTATGGCCTCAGCATTATATATAATACATATTGTATTCAGTTTATTTGTTTCAGTCTAACAAAAATCTTCTAACAAGACTGAATCAGGAAGAATCAAAAATGCTTATATGTCCAACATAAATCATTACATTCACATTAAAATAATAACAAAGTACATTGTTCGTTGCCTTGTTCAAATAATGCAAAAAAAAAAAAAAAAATGTATCTTTATTTTATTTTGGAGTTTGAAATAAATCAAACGCTCATATGCGTTTCTGGCTATATGCAGACTATACAGTTGCATAGGGACCTCATGAGCCACTCGGGGGCCTCAATAGCTGAGTCTTCAATGTAATTTGAAGAAAACTAATTATTTATCTTTAATATGCTTGAATGTAGTATTTCAGAATAAAATGAACCACTATCAGAGGTTTTTCAGTTGGAATCAAGTCAAAAACGTGTTGGAATCCCAGCGTTGCTCAGTGTGTGAGATATAATTACAGATATAATGGGAATGACTGACATCAGGATTGGGGTCAATTACATTTTTCAATTACAATTCAATTATTCATGTTCAATAACAACTCAATTACCATTACAGCAACCAACATATTTTTCTGATTACATTTAAAATGACAATTATTATTTTTCCCCTAAACTACAATTACGTTTTCAATTACTAAAGTTCAATTACAATAAATCACGATTAATGAGCCTTTAATGAATAAGCCCATAAAATGTGACCTTCCTCTTGTGTTAGCTTTCTGTTAGCATCTCTTATGATAACAAATCAGTTTTGACCCATGTCTTAAATCATCTGTCAAATATACTAAAATATATTATTCATAATCTCATTTGTTTCTCATAT